>NW_020897714.1:25559284-25969790 GCF_003984885.1 Neopelma chrysocephalum
TGTGCAACAAGGCTCCAATTCTGGTTGGGATTTTACCAACTGAGATTTCTCAAGTAATTGTGGGTGGGAATTTCTTGTCTTATTTAAACTGCAACAAACAAAAAACCCAAAGCAAGAAAAGTCTGTGAAGTGTAAATTATCTGTCTTAAGTCAAGAAAAATTGAGGTTGAAATATTTCACTTAAGGCTTATTGAAATGGAAATTTTTGAGTTACTGAATCCATGATTTCTGTTCCAGGTCAGTGAAATTCTAGCGTGCATCTAAACACTTGCAGCACTTAATGGGCATTGAGAGAATAGAAACAAGAACTTGAGCCTACATATGAGATAGACACACTGGCTACAGTAAGGTCTTCGTGATGCTCTGTGGTGTCCAGCTGGTGCTGTTCATTATGGCATTTTTATGATCACGGTGTCTCACAGAAAGAGTGGTATAGTGTGAAGCAGTGGGGAATGAGAAGCATTTTCTCAAATTTATCCTTTCCTAATCAGTTTAAAATTTTCTTCAAAGCATCCCTTTGAAAGTTGGAATGTGAGTGTCAAATTTGTAAACATTTTGAACAATTGTAATAATTATAAGTTGTTATAAAATTATTTCTTTATGATATATTTGTAAACAGTTTTAATAATTTGTAATTTTTATTTAAAATTATTATTACTATGATTATAGAATTGAATAAAACTGGAAGTGTGATTTGATTTTTTTTTTCCCAAAGGTTTGTGCTTGTCCTTTTCAGTTGTTTCATAGGACATAGTGTTTTGGATTTTTTTCTTTTTTCTTTCTTTTTTTCTCTCTATATGAGCATAAATTCTGTTGGGAAAGACATTTTAGCCTTTGTTCTGTGCCCTTAGCATAGAATAAATGTACTTTTCACTGCCTGATGCAAAGTGTGGTTTATATGAAATGCAAGGGATTTTTTTTAATCTCATTTATTTCTATCCTCTATTCCTCCAGGTTAAAAATAAAATATTCTAGGCCTAAATACTTTTTGGAGTAGCAGAACTTCCAAGCTGCAGCTGCTGATCCTAGGTGGACTCTGATTTCCTTGCTCCGATTCCTGCATGGTCCTAGTTTTGCTGCCTTGTAAAGCTAAACCATCAAAGGCTGCTAATGCTTCTGTGGCAGAAGCTGTACCAGTCTGTGAATTCAGCCTAGGTTTTTCCAAGACATAGACCACGCCCTGTGAGTAGCAGTCCACTTGTACAACATGTGAAAGTTCGTGGCAGAGCATGGGTCAGGTTCTGTACCACCAGGCTTATGGGGACTCCTTAAAACTCTGTCCAAATAGTGTTCATCTTCCTTAGCTTTAAATGTGAGTAGACCTTAAAGGGATTTTCCCCTAAACAGATAATCCACACCCAAGCTGTTTCGGTTTTGAAGATGTATTTTCATTACTCTGAATAGCTGAGGTTTCCTTAATCTTAATTTTGGATTCATGTGCCTATAATGTCCTTATTTTCATAACCTCAACTTCTCTTTACTTTAATCTCTCTTCTATTTAAATAGTGCAGTAGGTCACCTTTCATAAATATTACACATTCTCTCACGTTTCTCATTTTCCGTGGCCTTTTACAGCCCCACGCCTTGTTCTAAATCAACAGAATGTTTCAGTTCTTTATTTCTAAATGTGTTCACAATTCATATCCTTATTTCAGTGAGCACATTAAGTTGAAATTTAACCCAGCATTCTACAATTATGTTATCATTTCCATAATCAAACAATTTTTCATATTACATTTTAAAATGTTAGAAGTGCTGTTCTAAAGTTTTGTCTACTCTGAAATTACTCTTTTCATTAAGCACAGGGATGTGACAACTTCTGTCTCCAGAACTTTTTTGATGTCTAGAAGTTCATTCAGTGATCATTGAATTATCCTGAATACATATATATATATATAAGCAGATAAATATATTTTTGTTCCATAAGACTTCAATATGGTGAATTTTATTTGATATTTGTGTTGTCCAGTTGCCTGGGTATCTGTGAGAACAAGGACTTCCATACTGTTGACTCATACCATATTGTATGGGCAACATGTCTTATTGCCTTCCTTTTAATTCTTGCTTTCAGATACTTCATAAATGTATTCCACAACATTGATCTCAGGCTGTACTTTGGGTGCTAAAACATCCCCTTCTGTACAAAGAACTGATTATTGTTCTTACCCTGGGATTCTTTGTTTCTTGGCTAATACTGAAAGAGAGACAGGATCTTGCCTCTTATCCTGAGAAGACAAAGCTCTCCTAACTATTTCAGTCTTTGAAAATCCGAACAATTTACATCTAGTGAAAAATAGCCAGCGTATGTTTTTTAAGTCTTTTTGTAGATTAGTGAAGCATGATTTATCATTTTGAAAAATCTGCTTTTTTTAGACTCTAGTTTGTGAGGCTCCTGTTTCAGCCTGTCTGGTTTATACTTGCCTTTAACTCACTTTTCTCAGCTCTGGAAATGCAGTTTAGTGCAATCGAATTTCTCGCGTAGTTTATTTTTTTTATTTGCTTCATTTTATTTTCCCTAACTCTGTCTGGCAGTTCTGCCTCAAGTTCTTTACTGGTACAACCCTGGAGCATGCATCTCTCATCTCTGTTTCGAAGAAAAGACTGAAGGAGAGGAGCCACTTGACTTCTGTGCAGTCTCTTTTTCTGCCCTCGTTGGCTTTGTGTCAGGATAGTCTGCAGGACCCACTGGCTCTTCTGGAGTTCCAGTTTCCCATGTGCTTAAGGAATGCCTTTGTACTTGTCACTATGTATTTGCTTCCTTGTTCTTCAGCCTTGCTCTTAGACTTCTTAATTTCCATTTTACATCTCACCTGCCAAAGTTGTTCTCTCCTATTAGTTTCAGTCAGGCTGCATTTCCATTTTCTTTCTCTTAAAGATAATCCATGAGTGAATAAATTCTTAAACTACATTTGGGAAGTAATTTTTTTCTTTTTTTTTTTTTTTTTTCTGAGTGACCAGGAGTACCATCAGTGATTGCACTTTGGCACCCTGTCAGAATACCTGCGCTCATTCCTGGCATGCTTTTTGAAAGGAAAGCAACCTTCAAGCTAGCTGCCACCATGCGAATTGGTTACACTAGCAAGAAATTGTTTATAAAAATTATCACATTGTCGCCTTTTCAGAAAATGGTAATGTTGTCATTATTTGATCACCAAGTGTTTCACGTTGATCTGCTCTGGTCTGAATCAGAGGCTTGCATTCTATCATCCTCAAGATTGGAGTTCACAATTTCTAGTTGGAAACTCTCCCCTATTGTACCTCCCTGCGAGGAAAGCCTGAAAAGTCAGATTTGTACTTTTGACTTCTTCCTCTTCCTTAGTTGGTATGTGTGCAAGCATAGCTCGACATTGTATGTTTTTGCCTTTTAGAAGAATCCCCTCTAAGCATTTTAGCTAAAGACGTGATCTGAAGTATCTGAAGTCTACAAAAGTAACTAATATATATGTGAAATAAATGTATATAGTCTCATTATGATTTAGATTGGCTGTATAATTTAACAATTTTTGTGCTGTTGTTGTTGGGGGATGGAATTTGTTGAGGGTTTTTTGGTTGTTTTGTTTGTTTGTTCGTTTTGTTTTGTTTGTTTAACATGTGGGCAAACTGTACTCCAAGAAGTTGTTTGTGATATTAGAAATGTGTGCTGATCGCACCCATATACATCTAATTTGTTGGCCTGATTCTTTTCAGCTCTGGTAAATGGACAGCTATTTGAAAACAAATGTATTTTCAGAGTTGGAATATCCTGTGCAAGTTACCCATTTTCCCTTAAGTCTGACTGTGTTCAATTTTTCTAACTTTGAATTAACTTAGACTCCATGCATCTCACAGAGAACGATTTTAATACTAACTTCTCGTAGCAACACTTATACTTCTAAAATATCTTTTATTTAACTACTAGAATTATTTATATTATTTGCAAAATTGATGTTTATTCTCCCCTCCCCCTTCATGATTCCTATTATGGAAAATTGAGACTTAGTAAGTTGAGGTTACAGGTACTTTAAGGTTATTACCTTTTAAGTAATGAATTCCAAAGCAACTCTTTGTTTTTTGAATGGAAGGAATCTTTTGCTTCATCCTTCACTTTTGGACGAATCCTGCACACTCGGTGGTGTGGGGAGGACTGAGTCTGAACATGTACTGCTGTGCTTGTTCCTCAGCAGAAGGTCAGGAGCAACCCCTTCCCCAGGCTGCACCTCTGTACAGATGGAGTGAGGGAGACAGGGGACAGTAGTGTGGTATCACTAACTGATGTCACAAGCAGTCTCAAAGCATCTCTGCGCATTTTTATTTTTTTCAGTTTTGATGCATGCCAGCATCTTTTTAGCAGAAGCAAATCAACTTATGCAAACATATGCCAAGAGCAGGAAGGGAAGGCTGTTTTATCAGGAAGAATAAAATGAGCTTGTCTTTAACAGTTGTTTTTTTATTTTATGCTAGTGGAACAAGATTTATAGTAGTGATTAGTAATCACAAAGGTCACTCAAGCCATTTTAAATTCATATCTTTAGAGAAAAGCATCTGTAAAGGAGTATATGAAGAGGAAAGAGGCAATTATCAACTGGAGTTAGGCAGAGCCGACGTTCTTCCTTTTTAGCAAACCAGTGTGTGCAAGTTATATGCATTGTCACTTGTCAGCCCTGTCTCTCAGTATTTCGATATAAGCCTGTTAACTGGATTGGGCTGGATTTAAGAAAGAGCTCATTCCTAATCTTGATGAGCTCAAGTGGCTTTTATGTAGGGTGCTGTGCATGGGCACAAGGACTGAGTGTTCCTTGTCATCATGTGAGTCAATAAGTGTGTTACAGGTTTTGCTATGACACACATGGCACCAGGAGTAACAGAAGCCAACTGGGGTTGCAGATGACCTCCTGCTTCTGATGATGGTACTTTTAGAACACTTGTCTAACATGCCTCTGACTGTGGCAAATGAAGGGGTGACAACAAGCAGGTTTTATTCAAAGTCAATCATTTTTTAGGTGGAACTTGAAGAAAAACATGCCTAGTTTGAATGACTCTCCACTTTGCATAGGCTTTGGAAATGAAATAACTTGACCTTTCTTAATAGCACACCTGTGTTTCACATCCAGCTGCTACTGCCACTGGACTGAACTGCACAGGGAGAGGAGTTGATGGGGGAGGAGAGAGATTAACTCAATGTGCTGATCAGAGCTCAGTGGAAATGTTTTTGTCATATGACAGGTAGAAACAAAGACTGCCAGCCCCCTGGGACTGGAGTGAGCCTTCACCTTGGTACGGTGGGTCTGTAGGATTTGACAGCTCTGTCAACACAGCGGTGTCGTATTAGCACACCAATAGTGCAGGTGTGCTCTGCTGCTGTGGTGTTCCCCCTGGCTCACTCGGGGTTCTTGACATTGTCTTGTGGTGTGCTTTCCCATATGGGTGGTTTGCAGGCTGCCAGCAGCTTTGGGAGATCCCAGTGTAACCTGCCGTTGATCCCATTCTCCTTCCTTCCTGTTTGTGTGGTGGAGCAGAAAGCATGTGTGTACACCCTGCAAATCACAGCAACAGAGGTCACAAGGTAGTGAAACTCAAAATGATCCAGACAAATTGGACAGTTTCTCTGTGACTGAGAGTTTTTCACAGAGAAATGAAACACACTATCCTTTGGGGTTAATAAGATGCACACACATAAAATTTGGAAATGTATGATAGCAAAAGATGATCTGACAGCAGTTTCTATATGCTGCCGAGAATGTCTGAATGTTCATCTGTTAACCCAGTCTCACCAGGACAGCTCAACTCTTCTTGTGGTTTGTATGGGTTGATAACAACTTTGATGCACAGGGTCTAACCTAGTTACTGTGTGCTTTCAGTTATGACACATTTTGGCCCAAGAATTTCCAGGTGAGAATTGAGTGTAGTGGCTGAAATGTGCTTGACCCCATTTGGTGCTACTTCAGCATCTGCTTCTTTGGAGGTAGGGTTGGTTTGGAGGTAGGAAGGCTACCAAAGAAGGAGAGACCTCTCATAGCATTTGACTTTGTGATTCCTGCAACATCTGCCATAGCTATCAAGGCAGATAAAGATAGTGTCCAAGAAAGGACCAAAGAGGATTGATTGCAAGGTGCTCTAAACCTGGGGACAAGGAACTTCTTTGATGTGCCATGACAAACCTAGGCAGGACATGCCAAGAAGCTCCCCGGTCTAGTGTTCATTGGGAAACCAGCTGCATTGTCATGGTCTTAGACCCTTTTCCGGGGCCAGGCTTGAGGTGGCTGGTGGGGCTGGGATAAAGGGCTCCCACACTGTGAGGTCCAGTGGATGCTGCAGGTAGCAATTTAGAAATGCTGGCAGTGTGGTGGTGTGAGTACAGTGACACTAATGACTGCAGTGGCAATCCATCATTTTTTTCCTCCTTTTGGTTAGAACAGGACTGTTAATACAGAGGAGGTGCTGTAGATTAAGATACATGTTTTTATGGAAGACCAGGGCAATAGAAATTAAATGATGCAGTGTGAAATGCTTTTGCAGAGTTGTGTGTGGGAAGGTAACATTTCACTTGCCTGCAGCCAGCTTGGTGTAGCTAATAGTGTTTAATGCTCTGTTATTTGTTTGGGGTTTCTTTCCTCCCTTTTAAGCAATGTATTTACTGCATAAAGGAAAACAAAATCTTATTCATGTATGTAGTACGTTCCTGGGAACTGGGAGGAGCACTGAGCAGTTTGCAACTGACACAGATTTATTCCTGGCTGAAAAAGTGGTTCCTGAGATGCTGTGGGCCCATTCCTAAGCAGTCGTGTGATTGGGCTTCCACGGAATTCTGGCTTTTTGTGTCATAGTGTCAATTTAAAAGATTTCAGGGTATTTTTAAAAGCTGGTCATGATCTGGGCCCATTTCTGATTTTTCTCTCCCATTCTCTTTGCTATTCTAACTGCTTTTAATTTACAGCACCTGAGCCTTGAGGAGAAATCCCCTCACAAATTATGTGGAGCCTCTGGATCTTTTACTGGCTACAGAGTCTAGGCTTTCTCTTGCTCTTCGTTGGCAAAAAGGAAAAAAATCTATTGCTGACATCATATTGGGTTAAAAAGGCAAGAGATGAAATAAATATACATTATGGTCCCTTGGATGTAAAGATAAGTGGGTGTAGAATCAGATTGCAAGGGAGATCAGAGGCAGAGCTCCTTCAAAGACTCTTCCCCAGGCAGGAGCTGGCTGGTCTGATGGCAGAAAGTTTGCAGACTCTTTGAGGAGGTCAATGTTATGGTGATCCTCAGTAGCCTGGGTGTTAAATAGCATCTCTTTCCCCTTTTCCCAGTCACACGGCTGCATAAGATAAAAGCTCCATCAGACTCCTAGACCTTGGATCGGTCTTGCAAAATCCAGTCAGCCACTGTGAGTGGGGTTAATTCACACCGTCACCACAGAAGACAAAATGGATCTTTGAAACAAATGTGGTGGTGGGGGTAAACCCATCAATCATGTGAATACTGCTTTACAGTAATTCACAACTGCAGCTTTTCTCTTAAGCAAGGGCTGGCTGAGTCCGATCAATCCCTTGGCTCTCAAATAGGTCTCAGCAGGCAGTAGCTTGCTCCTTGTGGGTTTGTATGTACATGAAAGCCCACTTTATATTAACTCTGTGGAATAGTATTTTTTCCTCTCTCTAAACCCCTTAGCACTAATTCAGTGTAATTATACTCATTGAATACGGTACTGACAGCCCCACTCCTCCCCCTATCCTGTCAGGATACTGGCCTAAAAATCACTAGATGAAGAAAATCCAAAACAACGATGGGATTCTTTGTTCTGGCCTTCTACGTAGGTTTTTATTATTTTAATGGAATCCGATGATTGTACTTTCAAGTATTTTCTTTAAAGCTGAAGACTGAAAACACATTTTTATTTTTTTTTTCTTTTAAAAATTTATGAAGAATTGGACTTCAGCCTTTAAGGAAAATGTTAAATATTGCAAAATTCATTACTAACTGAGCATTGGCATAATTATTAACAGCCTGAGGCTGCTGAGGACCTCTTTCTACCTTTCTGGAAACAGGGAAAGATGTCAGGAAAAGGCAGGGAGCCTCTTTCCACCTGTTCCTTCCTGTGTCTATGTCTGTGTCTTAGGGTTGGGTGACATTTTCCCTGTCGTGTTTCAGTGCTGAAAATAATGATGCAGGTGGCTTAGCACAGCGTGTTTTAGTCCTTTCTATCTCCATATATATGAATGAAATATATAGTGGGAAATAGCTGGAAAGCAGTGATTAAAAATGATTTTAGGGGGTCACAGGAGGTAGGCATTGGCAGATGAACTCTGAATGTAGTGCCGTGGAGAAATGTCTAAAACCATAGGCATATGCATGAGAGGGCTAGACTGGGGTGATGATGATGACAAAGACACCAGGATAAGGCATCCTCTGTTCATGCCAACATTTTCAAAATGTGAAAAAATTAAAGGAATGGAAAAACTCTCCAACAAACTAATGTCTGGAGAAAGTTTGCTCTGTGACTGAAAGAGCTTAGTCTGCCTGACAAACTCAAGAAGAACAGATAACCACATTATAAATATCTTCTAGGGAAGAAAAATAGCAAGTACTGAAGGTCTCTATAACTTACTGAGAAAAGCCATGATAAGAAAAATTCAATTACGAACTAATTTACTATTTTACAGTGTTGATGGTGGGAGGCAGGATGATAATTTCACAAAAGCCTTCATAGTAGGCAGTGGATAACTCATCTTACAAAGTGTTAATGGCAAATGTGGAGTTGTGGATACCAGAATATTGGTACAAGGAACTAACTTGGGGCTTTTGCATAAGGACATCCATTTTGTCTTGACAGAAGAGTTTTTCTCAGCTTCTCAGAGGTGAAATATAGGCAGGTCAGTGAAGCAGAAGCCTGTGTTTTAAAAGATAGCAAATGTGTCCTGCTTTAACAAGTTATTGAGTTCCCTTTTTAACTGTAATCTGCATATACTATAGTTTAGGTGCCAATTTGCTTCCTGCAAAGGCTGTAACATGTTGCAAGTCACACCTCTTGTGTTGCCCTTTATCATACGAAATTGTAACTCAGCTCCTGTAAACCTACTAGAATAGAGTCAAACATCATGTGAAAAACAGCGAACAAAGAAACATACTTTATAGAAATTAAAAGGGACCTGCTGGGAGGTCATTTTGCTCTCAAAGTATAGAGTTGCTTAACCTTTTCTTTCTAAGCATATGGAGTTTTTTTGCTGATGTTCGTTTGTCTGTTTTCTTTCTCTATTTGCTTTTTCTCCTGCTTACTTTGCCTTTGTGGAATGCTAGCTAAGTGCATGCTTTCCTTTCCAATCAAGAAATATTTTCTTGACAGCAGACAGGCAGGACAGAGCCCTTATTCCAGAAACCCAGGTCCTCTAGCACAAAAGGTCTCCATCTAAGCATTATCTCACTGTCTTCATGTCTCACCTGTATAAAACCTCTTAGAAAAGTGACTCTGAATGAAGAAAAGTATGCATTTTTGAGATAGGTAGACTGTGTTTACATGGGGTGGATGAGGGTGTCAGCTTTGTAGGCTTCCTTTGCTCATGGGAGCACCTTTATTTATGCTTTTCTAGTTGTGTGGATAAGCCAGTTTTGTTTCCAGGATCAAGAGAAATACATATTTTCCTCTCATTGAGAAGCTTAGCAGTTTTGAACTCTAGTTCAATTTGAGCACTGGCCTATGGTTATAATAAATTGCTGACTTTATTTAAGAAGATTCTGAAACATCAAATACCAAACAGGATTTTCCCAAATGGGAAAAACTTGTTTGTTTCTCTCTCTGAGAATGTGGAACTGTGCCAGAAAATACATTTCTTTAAATTGAGTTTTCATGTATGATACAATTTGGGTGGGGAGGACGGGGGGGCAAAAAGCAGAAGTTGTAAGCCTATGATGTGGAAACTGGTTATAGACTGCGTCAGTTCCCCAGACTTATAGCAGCCTCTGTTCTCTCTTTCCCCTGCTTTGTTTTACACAAAGATCATTCTTCCCCAGTGACCATTAGGATCCATTACCTTTTGTTTTGGATGTTGCTTATTTTGAAGATTGTGTTGATGTTGTGGAACCATCTGGTGATTCAACTTCAAAAGGCTGAAGCTCTAGGCTGAAACCTTTTTATAGAAGTGCAGGGATTGGGCCAATCTAGCTTCTTTGGAGTACAGGAAAAGTAATTCCAGATTTCTAGAGCTGATGAGATATTTATTCTCTAGCTGTATGCAGGTAGCTCCTCCTTTTCTACAAAAAGTGTTTTCAACCAGTTCTGTTGTTTAGGTGAGGGCATCTTACTTTTGAACTTTTTTCTGAGAGTAGTTACCTAGATAGCAAACTTTCTAGCACAAGAGAGAACTTAGTTTAAACAACAAAGACAACAAGTATTACCAGAGACAGATAGCTACAGATAAACAGGCAGCTTGATGAGATTAGAAGGGCAGCAGTAGATACCACAAACAGAGGTATACACATTCTGAGCTATTCTGATTAGCTTCTAATCCTTAAACAGACTTTACTAAACTCTGCCTGGTTGAACTGTTCTCTCTTGAGACACTGTTTTCTGATTTGTGTTGCTGACACAGAAGATCCATCCCTCCATGCTATCTTTTGGGTGACTGTGAGCTGCCAAGGCTGAGAGTTCAAACCCTGGAGCACACTGAATTGGGGAATGGCAGCCAGGAGCTGGTGCTCTTGCTGAACAGATGGTGACCCAGAAAGCTGTCTGCTCAGCATTAAGTACTTAATGACATGCAGGTGTCCTTCATGTTTGGAGCACTGAAGTTTTTAAATTTACTGTAGGAAGTTTCTTTGAAGACCAAATGAGTCTTCCCACCTCTGTGGAGCCATTTGTGGCACAATTTACTGCTACCAAAATCTATCTGTTTTACATAAACAGATGTGCAGCACAGAGCTGACCTGAACTGCTCTACAGTGGGAATTAAGCATGGATCAATCAGACACATCTTCATTCGAGACAATCCAAGGCCTTAACCTGAGGCCACCAGAGAGAATAACCATTTAGAGGATAACTCCTCACTAAAATATTGCTCTTACCTGTTCTTAATAGTAACACAAGTTTTATTATACCAGAGCTGTGTAGTTGCTCTGCCTGTGTGGAATAGCATCATCCTTTTAACTTCTGTCATTCCCTGGATAAACAAAGATTTTTCTATAACTGGCAAAACCTTTCCTAAGTGATCTCTTTCTGTTTGCAAGCCAGCTTTGAAGAGGCAGAGCTCTGGGTCCATGGAGAGAAGAAGAGGTCTGCAGGTCAGAGGCGTGGGGAGGATGAGACAAGGTGTTGAGGGTATGAGGAGCATCACTGTAAGGTTTCCTAGTCCCTTTCCTCTCCGTCTCTGCTGTGTTGCAGTGCTCTCCCTTCTGTCCTCAGTCTAAGAGCCTGTAGCATTACTTCTGACTTTTCCCTATTAACAGAGCTGCTTCTCATGAAGGACAAGACATAGAGAGGTAGCAGCGGTTCTGCATCGTGCCTTCAGTGCTGGCATCCTTCTGTAGTGAAATGTGCTTCACTAGCTTTAATAGGTGATACCTGTGGTCTTAGCAAGCCTTTGGGTGTTGGGAGGGATTGATTCCCCAATAACAGGGAAGGAGCATCAAGGTAAAAACCCCATTTCAGTAGTAGGCATTCTGCAGGTGAAAAAGAGTGGTATCTGTACCTACTTCCATTTTGATAGCTGTGAAAGAGAGATTTGGGAGCAATGGAGAATGTCAGCTTTAGTTTCAGTTAATTTGTATACAAGTTGCCAATTTTATTTTTCTTTTTTTTTCAAAAGGCTTTGTGAATATACTGGGTCCCTCTTACTGTGACTCACAGGCTGTATATAGTACGTATACTGAAGTGAGTGTTTCTGCTTGTTACCTAAACTTCCCCCCCAGAGGAATCCTTGGGGTAGCTCAGGCTAGAGCTGGTGTTTGAGCCACCATGGAGGGAAATAAAGATTAACAAAAGATGAAGCTTAAGTATGAGCTCTGGGTCTGAGCTCACTGGTCAGCAGAGGTGCTAATGCCACTCCCAGGAAGCTTGGCTTGGCATCTAGTTCACTGAATTAACAAAGAATAATGATTCCTGCCTCTCCAGTGATACCTTTTCACTAGAATACTAGAAAGAGGAATTAAATTGTGGCAAAGGGATTGGAGGAATGAAAGAGAATCATGCCTGATTAGCTTTTGGAAGGACGAAAAAGAATCTCACGGTTCAGAATGGTAATCGCTCTGCAAGGGGCAACTATCTCCTGGAGTTATCACTTAATCTCTAGGTAGGCTCTCTTCTGAGTCCTACTTAATGGGTAAGCTTTGGACTGGCCTTCAGTGAAAAGGAGAACTGCATTATCATTTCTCTGTCAGGATAAGGCTAGAACGCAGTCTTAGGTAAGAATTTACCTCTTACTGAGATCTGCCCTTTATGACTTTTCTCCTATACCAACCAACCCCCAAGGGCCCTGCCGGCATCTGCCTGATTTTTGGCATGCTTGAGACGAATTTTGACTGGTTATTCTGGAAAGTCATAAATTATATAAATATCCTAGTATAATCTATGACACTCTCATCTAATACCTTTGCAAAATATTCTGGGTTTAGGGAATCACTTGTCACTGCTTCTTGCATTCCTTCTGTCCTGCTTATCTCTTTTTCAAGTGGTGCAGGCAAGTAAGCTGCTTGAAGCTGCTGCATTTCAGACTTTCTTTTCTGTCCTTCTCCTTTTTTTCTGTCACTGGCATTAGCAGGCTCCCTCATCTCTGAGGGACAGTGTGCAGTAGCACATGTTCCTTCGTCTAACATTGGGATACATGGTGTCATTTAACTATATTTTTTAATTATTATTGTTTTATGTGCATCTGTTTCAGATTATCTGAAAAGAAGGAGCTCTTTGCAGTTGTAGTTATGTTGCAAGAAGTGGGGACATTAGAGGAACACATCAGAAAACTGGTGCTATATTTGAGTGAATAAGTTATTGCTTTAATCCCTATTGCTAAAAATTACCTTGGTATTTGATTGATATCACATATCAAGACAAATCAAGCTATGTGATGCAGAGTTGATGGAGGAGGAAAGGCAGGTGTATGCATTGATAGAAAAATGCCTCTCCAAAGTAGGAGATTTGGTGAAGGGAATTTCAACACCACAAACAGAGCTTTGTTTCTAATTATATTTGTTTCTTGCAATAAGTTATCATCCTTCAGACTTTCACTGAAATGTCTTTTCAGGCATTTTTTCCTTCTCTCCTCAAATTCCTATCCTCTCCTGGTAATCTGACAAGAAATTTTATCTCAGGAAGTGGCTGAGGAAACCACCCCTGCTTCCCAAATAAGCATCTTTCCTAGTGGAATCTGCAGTTTTTGCAAGTGAACTATGTTCCCTCACACCTCCTGTGCTTTTCTTTTTCAAATCACATAACTTCCTGCATGAGGTAACCTTTTCTATCTCAGCCTGTCTCTCTCCCTTGCTTGCTCTGCCTCTGGCTTGCTCTCTGGGTCCCTTGCTCAGTGATGAATGAGTTTCATTCATCTTTCTTTTGGGGGCTCTGTGAAAAGCTTTAGACTTTGCCTGCTCCCATTTTTTCGCTCAGCTATTCATTTCCATGGCAATGGAGAAAGGAGGGGGGCGGCAGAGTGGGTGGCAGCGGGGCCAGAGGTCAAGAGTGGCCACTTTCTGAATTAAAGCTTTGAATTCCATTAAAGGTGACACGTTGTAACCTGGAGTAACTCTCCAAGAACTTGGCTGTCAAAGTCATCAAAGCAAAGGGAGAGGGAGGCAGGAGAAAGAGAGAGATCAGAGGAGGAGGAGGAACTCAAGAGCTTGGAGCTGCTGTCAGGATTACATCTGGTGACTTAATATAGGGGTAGTTCATTTGTGTTGCCATACACTGTGCTTCAGTGAGGCCATGCTCTGAAATCTGCATGTGGATGGGGCGTGTGAGGTAGAGAGGATTCCCTTTATCCTTTGATCAACAAATGTAATCTTCTGATTAAGTAAACAACCCTTCTCCTCTGAGAAATGGGAGGGGGAAATTGAGTATAGATAAGTATCCCAGCTACACTGGCATTTCATTAGGTTATTTTTCAATTTCTTTCACAGAAGTGAAAGAGGACTCAGTCAACAAAGATGAGGGATGTTTCCTTGGCGTCATACGAATTGTCACTGAGTAAAATCTGTGTCCCAGAAGACAGCATGTGAAGTAGAGCAAAGTGTATCAAGGTGTTTCCAAACATCCAAAATTTAGGTGTTTTAAAAACATTAATTTTGGAAACATGCCAATTTCTTTATTAAAAAAAAAAAGCAAATAACGAAACAATGAAAAACCAAACCCAAAATAAAACCTGCTGGATTTTGACATTTGCGGAGGTTTTTTCTCTGAAGGTTGATTACGTGGGGGAGGAATTGGAAGGAGACACCAGGACCTCATGCCCTACATATTATATTCTGGATTCACATTCCCTCTTTAAATGGTCTGATCATAGTGGTAATTGGGGTCTATGTTAAGACTCACTCTTTTCATTTTCTTGACCTGATGAGCAAGTGGTTTTCTGTTAGTTTCCAAGTGTGAGATCTTGCTTCTGGTACTATTGAGTTTCAGAACTTGTTATCCCTCCATCTCCAAGGTTATCCAGTTCTTCTTTTACAGTGACCTGAGCCTAATGTGAATTAGCAGGAAAGCCTGCTAATTTTATAGTGTATAAAATTTATCATCCTTGATCTCATGTGTTTTCTGTATTAAAGGAAAATGGAAAAGTTTGGTGCTAAACTCCCTGTGGAGCTTGCTTTGAAACCTTGCCACAGAATTATGTTTCTAAGCTTGCTAAATCTGCCTAGATCCCAGACTGAAAAATACTGTTCTTGCCAGTCCCAAGTATGCCACTATCAAAAACTGTGCTGTGTGCCCAGCAACCAAGATTTATAAAAGTCTCTCTGTACTCTGAATCATACATGATATGAAGCCTTCAGCATCCAGATCAGGTTGGGATGTTTGAAAAGACTCTGTTCCTTCTCACTCAGGGTACTTGGAATTTCTTAGCAAGGTTTTTCTTATAGTTATGGTTCCTCTGCCATTTTGCCATTCACTAGCATCTCTGAGCTTCCCTGTGGCCCTGTAACAAATAGCTTAACCTGTTCAAGGTGGAGGAGGATTCTGGGGTTTTATTTGGCTAGAAAAGTGTGGCTTTTATTGCTGGAGGCTGTTAGGGTTCTTTGCCAAAAGTAAACTGTGACAGACTCTTGCCTGTGGTTTGCTGTTGTATTTTTTTATTATTATACATTCCTTCATATTAAAAAAAATAAATCCAGAATCCTGTAAAATAATTAATCTCACAGATTATTTTTTTATTGTCTAATTGTTTGTTTTCACAGTGTTTTTTTCACTGATGTGCGGTATATGAAACAGTAGTAACCTGTAATTGGTCTAGTAACATAATATATTGGATTTTATTCTTTGGCATTTCTTCACTTGTTTAAAAAGGAATGAGGAGGGACTCAAAGTAAAAGTAACACTGAATTTTTCAGACCAATTTGCACAAATCCTGTATCTTCACAATGGAGTAAAAGTAGGAGTTGAGGCTGTATATGGTGACTATCGGAGTCAAAAATGAGGAACTAGGAAAGTTATTAGCCAAGTTTGACATTCGTGTGCATTTTTTTGTTAGTTAGTTAGTTTGTTTGTTTTGAGCTTTGTAGCTAGGAAAGATAGGGAAGGAATAGTTTGAGTTGCCAGAAATACCCTAAACCAACAAGCAAGGAAGGAACAGAGGCTCATATTACTGAATGAACAAGACTTCTCTCAGTCAAATGTAACTCTAGAGATGTTAAAAGTCCCCTAATTAGGCAGAGAATCAGCTATAGTATGTATTATTCCATGCTAAGGGAGAGACCGCTGAGAGAAAGAGCTCTAACTTTGGAGACATGCTGCAGTGAATAAAGGCAACTAAACCAGCCAGGGAAAGGATCAAAACTGTAACAGAACCGCTGGTTCAGAGGTATGCAAACTCGGGCCGAAGGGACCTCAGAAATAGGGCAGAGACAAAGTGAATGGAGAATAAAGGCATCGTGAGTCTTTTTACATGAGAGGTAGAAGGAAGCAGTGCAGGGACTGAGTGTGGAGAGTTTCTTTGTTAATAAGGAAGATATTGGCCTACTTTAGCACACTCAGACTGTTTGGCAGCACACAAATAGGAGGGGAGCCACTGAAATGTTTGTAATTATGGCATTTGATGGGAGATCTCCCTGTATTTGCAGGATGCTGAGTTTGATGCAGCATTATCTCAAAGAAAGGGTGTTGGGAACTGCCCCTAGAGCAGCACTTGTATCAAGTGTAATGGCCAGTGAACCAGGACCACTCTCTTTTTCCTCTTAAGAGATTTGTTTCCTTTTCTAATCTGCTTTTGTTGGTGAGTTGCTTGTTTGAAACAAATCTGCTCCAGCAGGACTTTCAGTTCTGTTATACCTTTCTTCCACTCACCTGAAACAAAATAAACAAGAAGTTAGACAACAGAAAGGAAGCGTAGAGATTTCATTTGATGCAGAGACTTGATTTATCTGTTCCTCTATTCTTGATCCTATTTTTCCACATATGCTTCCCTTCATTTGACAGTCTCATAGTTTCACCCTCAAGGCTTTTGCTTCGCTTACTCTTATTACATTTCTTTGCATTTTCATATTTACTCATAATACATTCTTCCCCTCTCTGTAGCAAACCCACTTGCCTTAAAATGCTAGTACTAAGAATAATCAGGAAGCTGACCTCATTAATCTGTGTGTTACCTGAGGAGTGACAGTACATTGCAGAGGAGGCTGTAATAGGACTGATTGGGTAAAGCACAAGCAGTTTCCTTTCCTCTGTCAAACCATTTTGAGAATTAAAATGCAGAAATACAGCATTTTGTAAGCTGTAATAATCATGCCTTCCATATAGAGATGTATCTTGTTGAAGAGCAGCCATGACAAACCATTAAATCACAGGAGTTTTGCCTCCCTAGCTGGTTGGGTGTTGACTGTAAAACTTGCACACAGTAGCACAGAGGCTACACAGTGTTGTGGGTGATCCAGGACTGGGAGAAGCAAAACCCCACACCACAATAAGGGAATTTGACCAGATCTGTGAGTGTCTAGCCTTGCAAAAACACAGGCTTGCTTGTAGTGTCAGGTCTAAATAAGGCCTGTAGGGTT
The DNA here is from genome assembly GCF_003984885.1 of Neopelma chrysocephalum. Lineage (NCBI taxonomy): Eukaryota > Metazoa > Chordata > Aves > Passeriformes > Pipridae > Neopelma > Neopelma chrysocephalum. The sequence continues at coordinate 25,576,439 of NW_020897714.1, forward strand.
CTTCCTGATTTAGCACTGGCACAGGTTGCCCAGGTAGATGTTGAAGTCTACATCCTTGGAGATATCAAAAGCCATCTGGACGTGGTCCTGGGCAACTGGCTCGAGGTGGTCCTGCATGAGCAGGGGGATTGGACAAGAGGAACCCCAGAGGTCCCTTTCAACCTCAGCCATTCTGTGATTCCTGTACAGACTAATGCTGTGATTATTGGGCAATTGTCTTGTTCAGGCCTGTACTTCATTCCTGTCCTTCTGCTGGTCAGTTTGTATGTTACAGAATAGCTGTGTGTGTTAATAGAGGTGAGGAGAAGGGCATGCACTATGTGTTCTGTTAAAAGAGAAGGGGACAAGTAGTACTAAACTAGCTTGTTACTTATAGGAACTAAAGAGTAGAATCATTGCCATTTCAGCCACTGTCTCAGTCATGTGCAGAGACCAACGTCCTGATAAAGTTTTGTATTTGAAGGAACGATGTTCTTATTCCTTCAAAGAGACTTAGTTGCTGTATGACAGCCTGGAGCTGAGGGAAAATTAGTCCTATGTTGTGGTTTATACTGAAGTAGCACTTAAGATTGCAATGCTTTCTAGGCATCCTATGTGTCTTTGGTTATGTGGCAGGGAAGTCAAAGTAGCCAGGGGCTAATTTGTTGGGAAGCCACCTAAATCAGAATTGTCTTTGCTTCAGAGGAAAGCCCAAACCTCCATAATATGCAGAAGAACAATTGGATGTTTTGTGCAGTCTAGGTGGTGTGAAGAGGTCCTGATCACATTAAGTGTTTAAATACACCTTTCCTGAAACCCATGAGGATGAACTGCTGCTAGGAAAACTGGTAGAAGTGTACTGGGAATGGTCTGGTGTTACCTGGGCACTGGAATGGCTGGAACTCCTGGGATAGTTTGGCTGGAACTCCTGGGATAGTTTTGCTCCTTCCTGCCCCCAGTCTCCAGGCTTTTTCACTGAGGGCTGTGCTTTTTTTTTTTTTTAAGGTTATTTCTGGGTCAGTAAAGAGGAAGGTGTAATCCTTGAGCCTTGTGAGGTAGTTACCTTCATCATTCAAACTTCTTCTGGCAGAAAGCTGCTTACAACAAGCCTATCCTGTGGCAGGGTGGAGTGAGAGGAAATACGGTGGCCTAGATCATAAATCTAGAAATAGGTGCTGGAAATCCCACTCTTGTGACACAGAACTTCCATCTTTAAATCCCTGACAGCCTTTGGCTTATGCAAATGTTTATATGAGGGGGCATTAAATTACTCTGATCTCCTAGTGGTTGAAATCTGACATCTACCTGTAACTGTTTTCAGTTAAATTCAGTAGGGTTTAGTAGTAATAGTTATTAAGTTTTATGTTTCCATCCTTTGAAATCTTACAGGATAATTTTTTTAAAGTCTAGACTTTAGAAAATTCAAGTATAATTAGGCTGTCGTCATCTTGGCTTGAGAAAAGACTCTTTCAAAGGATTTCTTTTACTCCATTTTCTTCCCTGACTTTCTAAAAATGTCAGCACACAAACCAGTTGCCTGCTCTCCAGTGCTCTCAGGTGAGCTACTGCCTCAGTTCCTGTGTCCTGAGCCCAGTTGGCTGGGCTGAGTTTCATATTCAGATACTTTCTGTATCAGCCTTCCTCCTCAATTCACAGCCTGCTTGTCCCTGTGTCTCCTGGCCCATTCCATTCCTGATCGTCATCTTCTTCCAAGTCCTTTCTTGTACCATCTGTTTTAGGCCTTTGCCATCTGTGACACAGTCCTCTACCCTGAAAGGTTTCAGAGTCTTTTCCTTGAGTGACAGAGTTGGGACTGATTGTTTCTCTATTCAGTGTATCTAACATGTTTTTTTGTGCCATCTCTGTCAGCTTTTGGAAACTTTTTCTCATAACATATATATGCAATATCTGTAAAAGTAGAGCCTTACTTTTTACCCCCCCCCTTAGGAACCTCTTAGCAGTAGAGAGTCACAGTTCTGTCTTCTTTGTGCTGTTCGGATGGGGGTGGCTGTAGCACAGACCCTGCATGTGGGTGAAGCAAGGGCCCCATGGCTCTTTCTCTGCTGCGAATGTCTGCAGTAATGAAAATGTGGGCAATAAGATGAAGAAAGGGACATGGCACTAGGCTGCATTTTGGGACTGTACCCTTGAGAGAGAAGGATCAGTCCAATGCCCAGCTAAACTGAGCCTTTCTTTGTACCCAGGTGCAGTCAGTCAGCAAAGCAGCATTCACTGGGAAATGGGTCCAGGACTGGGTCTCAAGGAGTGGGCCTAAGCTTACAAAGTGTCACAGCCTACCTGTGTGAGATCCAGCCCTGGGTCTGGAAGCGCTTTTGGAGGGAATCAACTCTTGAGTCTCATGCTACATGTGTGACACTCTGGAGAGGTCCATAAAAGACAGGCTGCTGGGGCTGCTTACATGCTCACTTCTCTGAGGTCCCAGATACAGATGGTGTAGGTGTAAGCTGTGCAGGCTACATGCTTGCTTCTTTTCCTGTTTATAACTTCTGAATAGAAGTGCCTTTTTTTGCAGATGAGGTATGTGCACTAGGACCTTACCTTGTATCTTTAGGAATGAATAAGATCTTGAGTGACAGGTCATGTGAAAATGCAGTGATGTAGTATATTTGCTTTTTTAAATACATATATATATAAGAACTAGTAGACAAGTCATATAGACAAACGTAAAGCCAAGTTCCTGTTCACTTCTCACTGCATTTGTTGTGACTGAATCATGATTTTTTTTCTGGAAAACTGCAAACCAGGCAAATGTTGACTCTGAAAAGATCAAGCAAATAATTTCTGCTCTTATTTGGTTTGTACTGTTGCAGTAGGAGGGGAGATCAATGGAGTGAATCAGAAGCTGAATATCTGCCCTGACCCATAAGGAAACATGGTCCTTTGGGTGGAGCGAGGTACTGATGGAAGACATGCTTCCTTTACTCCCACCTCTTCCAAGGGCAGGCTGCTGTTAAGACCAGTCCTGGTTGGTGTGGTACTGAGGATGTATTGCAGGTTGCTGTGCATCAGAGCATCACAGTAACCAGCAATGCTGCTCTGGGAATCTAGGAAGAGCATCAGACTTGCTCTAATTTGCTCATCACTTTTGGCTGATGTAATTAGCAGTCAAGGCTAATTACCTGCAGGAATGCTCCCTCTTGCCTCCCTGAATCCACACATGAGAAAGCTGGTGTTATGATCCTTGGCAGTATAAGCTGTTCTTCCTTCTTTCTGTCATAGATGAAGATATAAATATTAATGAATTGGTGACAAGGTAATGCTTCAGGATCAAACATCCTCTTTCCCCAACTCTTCTTCTTTCTGTGTCTTGCTTTGTGTGGTTTTGTTTCTCCTATTACTAGAACAAAGAATGGCAGGAATGTTCTCAGAAGCAATCTTGTATGCATACAACCATTGTGCAAACAGATGCAGCTATGCTCTGTGCCAGTGCTTTTTAATGTTGGTGAAGAAAGAGTAAAAGTAACTGGAAAACGGATATACAGGATTTATACAGTGTGATGCAGTGATCTAAGGAGGAGGTGGTAGAGAAGGAAATTAATTGAAATGGTCTGGAACTTGAAGAAATTCTGAATATAACCCTGTCTTCCTTCATGTATGTGTGCCAGCTTCTCTTTATTGGAGGGGGAGGAAATCTCACCCAAAAGCTGAACTTAGCAAAAAGTAAAAATAGAAAAGAGCTTACTGGCATCAGCATAGCCTGTGTACCACAAACTATCCAGAAGGAAAAAACTAACTGGCGAGGCTGGATTTTGGTGTTTGAACCCATGACTCCTGTGTCAGCACACATCATCGAAGGTGCCTTCAGCCTTGTTGAGCTAATTGTACAGGAGTGGAATCAAGAATCATTAAGATTGATGTACAGGGAGAATTCAGAGTGCATGACTGAGATCCATAAAGGCCTGCTGACTGAGTGGTAGCTTGGGTGCTAAAGGTTATGTGGCTACAGTACTGCAAAAAGGTAATGAGGTAAGTTAGCTTATAATGAGCCCTATGAATCCAGCGGTTTTCAATATTCTGGTTATTTGGGAGAGAGCTGAGATACATTTGTATTTACCTGTATTTAAACTGCACTGCCATCTGAGAAATTATCAGCACTAGCTGGGCACTGAGCAGAGGTGCAAAAGATACACATTTTGTGAATCTAGGTATCTCACATGCCAGTGAGGTCCCAAGTCCCTTGGGACTGTATATGCAAGCATTTGTCTGGTTGACCATGTCAGCGCAGCAAGTTGCCAGAAAAAATCATGGAGTTTGTGGGATCCACACTTTCATTCATTAAAGACAGCAAGTTCACTTAAAGTGGCTTTTTACTTTCTAAATCATGCAGCTTTACAGACATGAACATGTGATCCTGTAGTTGTATATGTGAGAGAAGATCTAATGCTGGGTCCATTTAATGTTTTGGGGTTTGTTTTGTTTTGGCTTGATTCTTTTAAAATATTATTATTTTTATTTTTGCAGAAATTAAGGTGGGAACAGGTTATAAATGCATGAAATTGTCCAGTACTTTAGGCTTTGTTTGTAAATGAAACAGTTTTTGGCTCTGCTTTCTCTTGGCATGTAATGAACAATAACAAATAGCATAACTTTCAGAAAGTTTTGACAGTGGAAGATTGTTCCTTGCCCTTCTGTCAGCATTACTCTTTCATTTTCCAAATTTCCTTAGAAGTCATGCTGCCAAGAGATCTGAGCTGAATGTAAATCTTTCTGTTTGAGCTTGGACTGTGCTACCTTATTACAGTTGTAATTTGAACTCAATCTTCATAGGTATTTTCTCTGATAGGGACTAAAAGTCTGTCTCAGGAAATCTTGAATACAACTGTTTCTTTCCGGCATGATATTTTAAAAACCACACTAGACTTTTACTACCTACTTGTTGTCAATAATTTCCAAATGCAATTAGATAGTATAACTATAAAGAGAACAAACTGTTTCTTTCCCCTTTCCCTTTTGGCAACATTTAACTAAAAAGGGGACTGCACGTTGTCAGTCCTCCCACTCCAGTGGACTCTGCAAATCGCTTTGGAATGTGCCAAGACCTTTGGGACACCCCCATCCTGGGAGGGAAAAGAAGGATCAGCAGTTTGAAAGTGTTCTTCCATTGGTTTTCTGACATTGCTATTAAAAACTATCAGGGATATATTGTCGCTATTGTATTTGTGGCCATCTAAAGCCTTGCAAAGTATTTTTTTTTCCTTTTGTTCCCTGTGGTTGTTTAAATGCAGATAGGTTCAAGACAGGACTGTGGCCACATGGTGATTTTTCACATTCTGATATATCATCATCACCAAGCATTTTCCAGTTTAAAACATGAATAGCTAATGTTGTAGAAAATATGTGCTGTAATATATAATCAGCCATGATGTACAGTGTGTCCAAAGATCAAGAACAGTCTGAAGAAAAGTTTGTCTTTGTAACTTATATTTTAAATGGGAATTTGTGTTTGGGTTTCTTTTGTTCGTTTGGTTGGTTGGTTTGTTGTTTTTTTTTCATCTGAGTGGTTATGCTTGGAAATATAAAGTAAAAAATGAATCTGAGTGTGACATATTGAGAATTTTATATATTGCCTTGCACTTGATTGCTTTGTTGAACAATTTGCATTATGATTTATTCTCTCAGTCTCTTAAATTGAAGATATCATCTGCATCATTGGCCATAGTGACTGCTGATAATTCCAAAACAATTGATAACTGCTACTGTTTTGGAATTGCTGCGTATTTAGGTTTTTCCCATCATTACAAGAATTTTATGCCTTTGCATGGTGTCCAGTCATTGGTTCAAGGTGAGTATAAAATATTAATGGATCATTTTACCTACTCATTTCCACAAGTATAGATAATTAAAAAAAAACATGAAGCAGGTGAACGTCTTTAGTGGTCTGCCTCATCCATAAAAGTCTTTTTGGCATCTAGGTAAACTTTGTATTTAAGAATTGACTTCTAGATAACGTGAACCTTTCCACCTTTCTTATTTTACTATGTATATAATTCTTATCTTGCATTTGTCACTCTTTTAGTACACTCCTCACAATTTCTTGTCCGAATGCTTTCACATATAATGGTGCAGACCTTGTATTACTATTAAGTTTCCTACTTTGCACAGTTTGTAAGCTGAACTTGCTAGAATATCAAATCTGGACTTGTGATGCTAACTTCTTTCTAGAGATCAAACAATGTGAGGTGTGTTTTTTGTTTTCATTGTATGTGGCTGGGGTTGAAAATTTTTAAGTCAAACCTCAGCCTCTGCTCTTGGCTTGACAGTACAGGGAGAAAAAAAGAAGCAGGAAAAGGGCAAAGTGCAGTCTGATACTTTGGAAATGCAGCATAATGAAAAGGTGAAATGTTATGGTGGCAAAATTTAATTAGCTGTAACATAACAGAAAGCAAATCATGACATTTATTTTTAGGAAGAGGCCTCCCACAGAGTACTGTGATACCTTGCAGGGAGAAGCAGACAAGAGGGAGCTTTTTAGAGTACAGATATTCTCATTAAGCAACAAAGCAGGAAAGTATCATTAGAAACTGAGTTGTTTATTATTGTTGTTGTTGTTACTATTAACAATAGAACCCATGAAGAATAGCTAGCTTCTCCCACAGCCACTGGTGCAGAACAGATACATAACAGATTTGGAATTGTAGAAAAACTAGGGATATAAGCAGCTGCTTTTGCAAACTAGATGTTCTGAAGAGAATATACTGCATGTATTTTTGGTGGAAGAGCGAAAATCTAAGGTAGAGAGTGAAAAAGAGAAAGAATAGTGTGAAAAGCAAAGTTAGAAGAAATCTGATAAAGGACTACTTAACAAGCACAAGAGTAAGCTATGGGTTGGAAATTAGTATAAATGGAAAAGAGCTTTCTTTTTACACTCTTTTTTAATCTGAAAGAGTATTTTGCTAACTCTCAGCTTCCCATATATTAGTCTGAATTAGCAGATGTCCTGATTCTCTGGATGTGGCCCCATTTTGCAGAGCATCAAGCTACAGGATGCAAAATGCCCTGTCGTGTCTTTTACATGATCAGCAAGAATAATAGCTGAAGACATATAGAAATGGGATTTGCTGTCTTTATCTAGATCATATGGGTATAATTAACCAGCCACGGGTAGCTTTGTTCAAATAAGTGTTCACACATACAGGTATACCTATATACCTGCTCATGCATATGCATGTGCATTTGGATAGTTCACCAAATGTCAATAAGCCAGGGAACAGTCAGCAAATGATAGATGGTGAAAAGCAAGGATGGACAAAATGATTTGCTTTATATTGTAGTGCTGAATCCAGTTTGCCCTTTGTCATGGTTTAACCCTAGCTGGCAATTAAGTACCATGCAGCCACTAGCTCACCTTTTCTCCAATGGGAAGAGGATTAGCACTGGAAAGAAGGTAAAACCTATGGGTTGAGGTAAGAACAGTTTAATTATTGAAATAAAATAGAATATAACAATAATTGTAATGAAAAAAGAGACAACAAAAAGAGAGAAATAAAACAAATTAAACAAAAAATACTGCAAGTGATGCACAATACAATTGCTCACCACCCCTTGACCAATTCCCAGTCCATCCCTGAGCAGCAATAGACATCTCCTGGCCAACTTTCCTCAGTTTATACACTGAGCCTAATGTTCTATGGTATGGAATAGCTCTTCAGTCAGTTGGGGTCAGCTGTCCGGTTTGTGTCCCCTCACAACTTCTTGTGCACCTCCAGCCTGCTTGTTGGCAGGGAATGAGAAGCTGAAAAGTCCTTGACTTAGTATAAACAAAACACTACTTAGCAACAACTAAAACATCAGTGTGTTATCAACATTATTTGCATACTAAATCCAAAACACAGGGCTGTACCAGCTCCTAGGAACAAAATTAACTCTATCTGAGTCAAAAGCAGGAGATCCTTTCTCATTTTTGTCATACTCATCCTACATCAATCCACAGTCACTGTATTCATACCTATGAAGAGATTGAAAATAACACTTGAATTTCCATCAGGAGTTACCCAGAAAGAAGTTGTCATCAACAGGGTTTCATATAGCAGGAAAGCTGTGTGTTGAGTAACACCCAGTCAGATGTGACAGTCATGTAGGATGGACCATTCATGTAGGTACCAGAACTGTGGCATGGATTTTGCCAGAGTTCACCTACAATTTGACTTTGGCCTGTTTAGATGTTGTGTATCTGATTGTGCACTGACTCTGTTCAGCATTTGGACTCTGGGGGATGTGTTATGCTCTATGACTGTTGCTGGACTGGGTAAGGGCTGAATGAGTCAATACTGGCCCTGTGTGAAGCAGAGCTAGTCCCGTGGAAGAAAAAAAAGATTGAGGAATAAGCATTCATTCACTGTTTCATTCCTTATTTGGTGGCAAGATATTCCCTTATGGTAATTAGTACAGTGCTTGTTTAAAAATCATTCACTCTAGCTCAGCCAGAGGCAACTTTTTCACAAGTAGAGAGCTTAAAATCCAGCAGAGGGCAATGCTGTATTGCACCTATACACATACTGCAAATGAATCTACCTTGAGGACCTTTGAGTTATCGTCCCTAATGAGAAATCATGCATTTAATTCACGATAGATTATACTAGCCTTGTGGTTGGGGTTTTGCAATAAAGTCCTGAGGCATTTCTGGAAAAATCCCTCCCATTGGTGGTAGGTGTACGAATGGACTGATTGCATTGCATGTTTGAGCTGTGCAGAAATAAAAAAATAAGGACTTATCGTAGTTTTGGTGGAAAGTTTTCAAGAGTTAACGTCCTTCACCTTTTCTTCTTTCCTTCCCCCACCCCTTCCCTGTACCTGCCTGTTAACTCTGCCAGCTATTGCAGTTCTATTACGGCTTTTTCGCTCCATCGTTGTTTCTCGCAGATTCACAAAAATGAGAAATGAAAAACTCAGTAGTTAAAATAGGCTGTGTTCTTGGAAGATTCATCGAAACTGAATTTCTCTTTTACAGAAATTGTAACAACCGTGCATAACACAACACTTTTCTGTCTATTGAACCTCTGGGAAGAAATTAGAAACAAAGGATCAATGGAAAGTACCATTTAGAGTTACAACAATATTCAGCTTTCTAGTCCTTTGTGAAGAGTATAAAAAGCAATGGAGAGCTTACAGGGTTTGGTGCTCTAGTTTGATTTCTAGGCAGCTGCAATTTCACAGGTTTATATGACACTGATTTCATTTGAGGTCGATTGCAATCTTGTTGTTTTAGGATTCTTCTGTGTGTAATTCTGCTGTGAGTGAAGAATCCAGAGCCTTCAGGAGCTCCACACTCTGACAACGGTCCCAGGGCCCAGAGAGGAGCCCATGAAATCGATCTTTCAGCCAAACACTAACTTGCCTTTATTACTACTGTGGCAGCTCACAGTACTAGTGCAGTCCCTGGAAAGCTGCTTTTACCGTGCTGGTCTCAAAATTCCTCTGTCAGCAATAGTGGCAAAGAGTTTCAGTTGAGTTTATGGGAAGAGAAACAAAAAGTGATCACAAGGGATTCTGTCTGGAGTAAAGGACCTCTTTGAGAAACCTTTTGTAACTTTCCTGTCCTCCCAGGTTGGACTACTCTCTGGAGTAATCTGCAGAGTGACTAGAAGCAGCGAATGGAGAAGGACTTCACTTTAGAAGTCCAAAATGTGTATGTGTTTTTATCACACTTTGTTGGTTTTCTCCTGTTCCTACTTCAAAAACAAGTCATGTAATTCCACGTCTTGCAAGCCATTTTGTTCTAGGGGACCAGCCATCCTTATTAGGATGCAGGGCAGAGAATCCATTTTCTGTGGTTTGCATATTTGATTGTAATTGCAGAGAGCAAAGGAGACGAGAGGGTGGAGGGGATGAGAATGTGTTTCACTGGTGCTTATCTCTAGGACAGTAAGGATGGTATGATATTGAGGGATGATATATTGGAAGGGAAGGAGCACAGTGTAAATCCTTACAAATTTGAACCATGGGTGATATACCTTTTTGCATCTAAATGTTGGTTTCTGGTAGAATTCATCTTGTACAAAGAGAACTTGCTGGAGAATAGCAAACAGATGCCATCCTTGCTTTGTCTGAAGTATACCTGCTGCTACTCCTGTGCTGGACAGGTACCGCATAGAGACATCCAGCCTGGGACCAATGAATCGCGATGATTAGTGTTTTTTACACCATTGTTGTTGGGACCCCTGGTGGCCTAGTGGTTAGCATGCAGGACTCTCACTGCTGCGACCCAGGTTCGATTCCCCGGTACCCCTATGAGAAGGTCACTCTAAACAAACCTACATCCTGAGGACCTCATTGCCATTGTCCAAGCTTGCTTGGCCCCGGCAGGTGAACCTTAGGATTAAAGGGTGGGCTCAGTTGAGCACATGCTGTGTCTCACCAAAAAATCCATTGCGCAGGCTGGAAAGGTAAAAGACCTTTCCCAAAATCTTCGTTCGCGAAGACTGGCCATTATTATTATTACACCATTGTTGTAAAGAATAGAAAATCAAGCACAAGTTAAATATTAAAGGATTTACGACAGTGGAGTACATGAAGGAGCTAGTTGTGAGTTTTTCAGTGACAAACTCTACGGTCAAAGATTTATGACTAATCTCTGGCAAACTGGTTTTCCCAATTGATCTGTGTAGCATTGTAGTTAACTTTAGTTTCTTAAAACTCAAAATCTGGAGCCAGTCACTTTGCTGATTCAATGTGTGTGTGTGATGCCACTAGTGATACAGACTGGTTGCTGTTTTCTAGGAGAACTGAGGTTGCTGGATCAAAGCTGTAAAGCCCGGGAGCTGTCTCCTCAGTAGGGACTGAGCTAATGGAGCAGCCAAGAGTTGTGTTGTGGGAGAGAGAGCTGTCTCAGGTGCTGTCCCTGCTCTGAACCTACACCAGTGGGAGCTTCAAGGTGCTTTTCAGTTTTGGGTCTCCTCCATCCCCACCAAATCTAGCCCCAAGAGTAGGTGACTAAAAGTGGATGAGAAAATGAAATTCATTTGTGTTGTAAACAACAGGCGTATATGTGCAGAGAAGGATGAAGGCAAAAAGACTGACATCACATTTCTCTTCCACTGAGAACTAAAGCCTCCAAGTGTTGTTTATAAAACAAGACTCAATATCCAGCTTTTCTTAAGTCTTTAGGAGTGCAAATATAACTTGCAGCCAACGAAATTTCATTGTCCCTGCTCTGTGGCAAAGTAAGTGTTTTAATAATATATTTTTTTAAGGACATTCGGACTGGATCCCTGAATACCAAGTCCCGGCTAAGCATGAATTCAAATAACTGAGGCCTAAGCCCCTGATAATAAGGGTTTATTAAAGAAGCACTAACAGAGCTGAACTGGAGTGGACTGAATGGCCAAATGGAAATAATGGGATGCTTGTGGCAACCAGAAAATGATTATTTATTGGCATAATCCCAGGATAAACTTCTGCCAAGAGCACACGGTCTTTCCTTGCCAAGTTCTTCATATGGGGAAATACAGTACTGAATTTCTGCACGTAATAGCAGTGCAGAGGACTGGGAGGAGGAGAAGTGGCAGTCTGCATAAGGAGGGAAAAAAATGTACATCCTAAATGGTGTAAACAATGTGATCCCTAGAGCTCCACTCACCAGCAGGCTCTAAAGAGACCACCTGGGTTTCAACTTTAGGAATATGGTCTGAAAAACATGGTTTTGACTATGAAGTTCCATCACTTGAATCTCTAAGTACTGCTACATGCATCATGCAGAGAACAGAAAAATATGGAACTTTTTTCTAAAAATCCTACCTCTATGATTGTTGAAGTACTTAGAAGCAGTTTCTTTCATGCACACAAAAAAGGACTGTCTTGCAACTCTGCTGAGAGACACATTCTCAGGAAAATTCTGTTGAATCACATTTAGCAAATATTTTATTCACTGAGAAATGCAATTACAAGATGTAGCTACACATAACTGCAGGTTAAGTTTAAAAGTTTATGGAATAACTGCTGCTCATCCAGGGAAGAAGAGAGCAGAAAGGCTACTCTATGTCATAGTGTCTTGCCCTTATCTGGTAGTATTTTGGATAGGATATTTAGTGAGTCAGTCCTGATTCACATCACCTCTCTGTTGTGTTGGAAAAAGTTTTTCTTTTCAGCCCAAAACTCACACATCTGAATGCTGTAAATATTGTCCTAGAAGGCACTTTATAGTGGTCATTTCTCTGTATCTCCTGTGGAAGCTAAACCTGTGGTATAAAATACTTAAATATTCACTAGGGCGTAATAATCTCACCTTCCAGAAAAATGTCTTAGAGGCCATTAGAAATATCTGTACTATGAAACAAGTTCTCTTTATGGGTGATTGAGATGCCTGAGAAATCTTTGAGCTGTAGCTAGGGCTATATTGAGGAACAGGAAACAGTAATCATAACCTCAGCTATCAATCACAGACAGAATCTGAAGACAGATCTTCCAAGATTTAAATTTTTGGTTTGTAATTGAGAAAATTATGAATGATTTTTCTCTTACTTTTACTTTCTGCTTGCAAATTAACACTAAGTTTGTGTGACTAACTGATTGTTCAAAGTCCCAAAGAGGTGGTTCTCAAAGAGCTTCATCAAGAGCCTGGTTCCTGTGATATAAGGTCCAAAGGTGAAAAACAGTCTGGTTTGGAAAGAAGTGGGAAAAGATATTGTCTGGAAACAATCAATTAGTAGAACAATAACAAATCTGAGCTGTTCTGGGCCTTCAATTTTTTTTTCTTTTTACTTTTAGTTATTAGTGCATTTGAATATGTGGCATAGATACAGCTTTTAAAAATTACCCTATTTATATGTTAATAAGAACTCAATTTGAATAAAACCTGCCTTCCAGCACTACTTCAACCTCCTCCAGGCTGTAGCCTCCCTTTGGAGGTGAAAAATGTCAGCTTCTTCCTTCTTATATGCAATCTAATTTTTCTGGCTGATTCTGTAACACTGTGATGATGCAGTATGTCATTAGTATGACTCTTGTCACACAAGTCTGTGCAGAATCTGGACTTCATAAAACAAAAAAGAAATAAAAATAAAATATTTCTTTAGCTATTGGGGTTTGGAAAGACAGCTCTGAAGAAAGCTTTTAATATGAGACCTGTTGCATTTTTATTTATATGAATCTTGAGTAAGCTGAAAAGTAGTCCTTGAATCATTTTATTTTTCTCAGCTTGCTATTAAATCTCTACACATAAGATAGTGGTCTTAGATTTCAACGTTTAATACTTTTTTTTCTTCTTTGAGTATCTGGTTCTTCTGATTGGACTCTCAGGATAACAATGGATCTGGTTCTCCCTCTGTACTCTGCCAAAGTATCCAGTTGTCTCCCTGAGATTTTCTGGCTCCTACTTGCATGGTGAATACAGAGATCTCTGACAAATGCGAAATGATGACTATGGGAACAGTGTGAAATGCGTTTTTGCCTGCCCACATTTTAGGAAGAGTTTCATCTTTGCATTGCAAATTTTACATTAGTGTTACTCAATGAAATTTCAGTTCTCTGATTATTGTTGTGTATGATCTTCCCATCCAAAGAATCTGTTAAATATTTAATAGTATAAATAACTCCTTCATCTTTTTCCCCTTGTGGTGGTGTTGTATGTTCTCCCAATGCTAGAAATTATTCTTAGTTTCAGAAACATAGATAGAATTGAGTATGTGTCTGGTTTTGGAAGGACATAGCTTCTCACCTTCCAGTGGTTTGGTGAATGCTACCTGTCAATTTGGAGAGAGGACTTTGTATATTTTTTTTGTTTGTTTAAAAAGGGTTGTTTTAGTAGCCTTGAGAGAACTTTGTGACCATCAGTTTACAGCTGAGATGTCAGATGAGAAGAATTTTTAATTTGAATGGAGTTTCCTAATTTTTATCTACAACCTTCCACCAGACGAAGATGATGACAGAGAAGACTAATCAGCCACGAAAGCACATTCCCACCCTGCCTGGGTACGTGAAAACAGACTTTAAAAAAATTGAATATATTTTGACGTGTTGCATGGCTGGAAGGTAGTTGCAGCACAGTGTCCTTTCAATAGTGTTACAGCAGCATGCAGATTTATTCTGTAGCTACCAAAATTTTCCTGCAAGTATGCAGCTCTGTATTGCCTTCCAAAATGGAGAGATCTTATGGAATATAGCAAAAAACCTCAATGGTCTAAGAGCCAAAAAGGCTGCACTGAAGTCTCACCTCAGATGTATTGCATGCTGTACAGCTTCATCCTCTTCCATCTGCCTCATGTGATACAGCTACGATATCTTTTGATGGTTTTTACCTTGGGTAGAAATATGAAACTTATTCCAACAAAGTAGGGGACTGGACAGGGGGAACTCTGTCTTCCTGGCCATATTTAAAAGTGGAATTTTCTATCTAGGATGTTTTTCTGGTTAAGGTGAAAGACTATTTTCTCTGAAAAAAGTTCTCTCCATCACACAATTATTTTTTTTTATAATTACAAGCAAGTTTATTCATGTTTCTAAACCCCAGTTTCTGTTCTGCCAAGGGAAGGTGATTTTACTTTCTTCTCTTGCACTGACTTGCTTGTTTCTAGGAGAATCTCCTATGGGTGGAGGCACTACCTTGTGGTGCTGACACAGAATACAGCTGTTCACTATCAGTGCCTAAAGGTGCTTCACTGCAGCTGTTGAAAGGAGTTGCTCCTTACTGGCACCAATATGGTTATGGTGAACATTGGCCAGTCTCTAGTACCTGAAAAGGGAGTGGCGGTGTATCCCAACTCATTTTTTGTTACTACTAAATGCCATCGTGAATGTTCTTTTGTGAATTTAAGGCAGGGTCCATCTTAAGTGCTTGTTAAGTTGCACTGGAATAAAATAATAATAATGGCCCATCTTCGTGAACGAAGATTTGGGGAAAGGTCTTTTACCTTTCCAGCCTGCGCAATGGATTTTTTTAGGTGAGACACAGCCTGCGCTGAACTGAGCCCACCCTTTAATCCTAAGGTTCATCTGCCGGGGCCAAGCAAGCTTGGACAATGGCAGTGAGGTCCTCAGGACGTAGGTTTGTTTAGAGTGTCCTTCTCATAGATGGATGGCCACACAGGGCTAACGACCTCCATCAGGCCAGGAGACCGGGATTTGAACCCGTGGTCGCAGCAGTGAAAGTCCTGCACGCTAACCACTAGGCCACCAGGGGTCTCACTGGAATAAAAGAGGCAGTTCTTAAAGCTCTAGCTAGGTGGGAAGGGCTGTGGAGTATCTGAAAGGAGGTTGTAGTGAGGTGGAGGTTGGTTTCTTTCCCTAAGTAATAGGTGATAGGATGAGAGGAAATGGCCTTGAGTTGTACCAGGGAAGGTTTAGGTTGAATGTCAGGAAAATTTTCTTCACTGAAAGGGCTGTCAAACATTGGAACAGGCTGGCCAGGGAAGAGGTTGAATCACCATCCCTGGAGGTATTTAAAAGATGTGTAGATGTGACACTGAGAGACATGGATTAGTGGTGGTTTTGGCAGTCTAGGTGAATGGTTGAACTCGATGATTTTAAAGGTGTTTTCCAAACTAAATCATTCTGTGTTTCTATGAATTTCAGTTTCGGAATATGAGGTCTGGGCTTTTGTCTTTATTTGCTGACTGGTGTCACACTGGAGGGTTTATGTGCCTTGGGGATGCCATTCGCATCCTGACTGGCAAAGATGAGATAACATGCTACACAACTGCTGCCCTCTGCTCGCTAACTCTTTTTGAAGGAGAATGATTTAAAAACACATTCTAGCCCCGTGTTAGAACAAGGCCAAAACACAGATTTACTTTCACTCAGCCTTGGTTCAGTTTAATTAATTTTTTCCTCATTCATTTTTGCATAGTTGTCCCAATGCCCTGGCATTTGTCACTTGAAGCAAAGCAACAATTTCTCTGGGAAAAAAAATGCAGTCCCTCGAAAAGATGAGTAGAGGACATAGGTGAGAGGCTATGTGCTTTCAGCTTAGGTAAGTTTCTGACCATGTCGTCTGAAGGGACAAACAGCAAAACGAACAGAGTCATAATAAGCAAGAGAAATAAAATGTTGGGTTTTTTTATGAGTATGGAGTATTTCCCAGAGTCTGACTGGAGGTAAAAAAAGTAAAAAAAATTCTCCAACCTCACAGTTAGCTCGGGCAAATCAAAACTCAAATATTTGACAAAATCTGTTTACTTTCAATGAAAGGTATTTATCAAAGATAAGGGAGTTCTGCTGAATCTTGCAGCTTTCCCTCAACAACACACTGAGCCACTGGGAGCTGCCCAGTGTTGCTGCTCTCCTCTGCCGGGGCAGTCTGGCTACCCTGCTCAAAACCTGGAACCATGGAGGCATGAGATTCAGGAATACAGAGCAAGCTGCAGCTGATGCTGGATAATAAAATTATCCCCTCTTCACATAATCACTTTTATTATGGGTTTCTCAGTGTTCTTTTGAAAAAGGCAAGTGCTATTATCCCTATTTCATAGATGGAGAAGTGGGGATCTTGACACATGCTGTGATTTGCCTACTGCCATTGAGCTGAAAATGTCTTTGTTGGGGCAGAGGGAGAAAATGAAAATACAGTGGAGGCATCTGTTTGGCTTGTACAGTACAGCTGTTCATAATGAAAATCATGTCACAGCTTAAACAGCTCTCAAACCATGATTAATTCACAATAATGGTGTGACCACTGGGCCTGTGGTGACATCAGTGTATATCTGCACACAGATTTTGTCCTTCTGCTCTGGACCTAGTTACAAAAATAGTTGTATTCCTTGGTTGCTCCATTTTTTTTCCCCTGACTGTGATACCCATAGGACATTGTTACAACTGCAATGGTCAAGAAAATGGGGCTTCATAAATTTGTTCTGTTTCAATACATTCATTTATACTAGTGAAGAAAACTCTTTCTTAGAGAGACAGGGAGAATGAGAGATTTTTTTCTGCCCTCTGTTTCACAAGTGGATGGGAATGTGCCACACCCTACTCTAACATTTTTCAGAAGGTACTCAAATTAATCTCTGGTAGATGAAAACACATTAGCTAGCCAAGTAGGTGTCAGCAACATTCCTTATGCCAGAAGGCTCTCTGTGACAGTATTTATTTACCCTTTCCTAGTTCTGTAGTGTCACAGTAGCCATGTAGTGGGGATCTGGTCACTTGTCAGAGACTTTGAAAAACCATGAAAAAATTCATTGTTTTAACAATCTGAGGCAACCAGATGATCACTAGGCAAAGCGAAGATAGTAGCTAGTTTGGAGCAGGAAAGGAGGCAGAAAAAATAAGTAATAAGAGCCATTTCCCCCCTAGATAGGCATGCTTTGTCCTTCTGCCATTATCAAGTAATTACATCTTTCAGCACATTGGAGGAGCAGAGTTGAAAGATTTACCAGTGGCTGGAGAAATTGTGACCACAACACAAGGTTTCTCCAAGAGAGAAATTGTGATGCAGATGATGCACAGGAGAGTTTAGTCAGAAGTTTGGCCTTGCTGTCACGGAAATGAAAACATTTGGAGAAAAGGGAGGTAAGTCTCCTGTGGTCTTCCTGGTGATAAGATCCAGGAGTGTTTAATCTCACCTTTAGTCCTGGAAAAATGAGAGTCTAAGAAAACCACTGTGACTTCGTTGATGGTGAGACAGCGGCTGTGATTGTTGTGGGAAGAGCAGGGACGGAAAAAAATTGCAGTAACAAGCTGCTTAAAATGTCTTTTTCAGTTAGGATCTTGAAATATAGCAGAATGAACTGAAATATAAGTTGGTTTGTTTTGTTTTTTTTGCTTTGTTTTCTTCAGCCTCTCAGCTGGAGCAATGGGAGGGGAAGGTTAATAGAAGAGGCAGTTGCAGAAGTCAGCATTAGTTATTACTTAGGAGCCCAGACTTGCTCAGACCCAGCATGAGCAAAAGTGAGGAAGAAAATATGTGCATTGTGGATGAGAACAAAATAAGAGCTTGGGGAAGGAAGAAAACTCATTTCAACAGCGATGTTCTTTTCAATGATCTTGTTTCTAAGAGAAATTTTGAAGGCTGAGGCTAAGAAAGTAATCTCTGTACCCTGACTGGGGACCAGTAGAGAAAACAGTAACCATCCCTTTTACATTAAATAAATATAATGCTTTTATTGAAAGAACAGCATGTTTTTTCATACTTTTATTGACATGGCTAATTTCTTAACATCAGTTTATTACGCTGAATGGGTTTTTTTTGTTGCTGTTTTGTTTTGCTTAGGTGTTTTGTTTTTGGTTTTTTTCCTCCCAATTCTGATGGTTTAGAAATATTAGCTGTGTTCCCTAGCCTTTCTGAAAATAAAATAACTTTTTAAAAATCTCATGTTGGAAGTCTGGAAAGAGAGAAGCATAACATTTTTAATCCCCTTGGAAGGTTTTGGCCATCTCCATTAGATTTTTAATTCTTGGCCTTTAAACCACCCATATCGCCTGTTGTGTTTGTTTTAGCACTATGTTTCCACTTACTACACTTTTCCTATGAGGAAGAAACTATCTATTACCATTTTATATTCTTGTTTACAACTCTACTGCATGAATGTTAAAGTTTGACCCAAAATTGACACCTTTTATGACTTGTTCATTCTTCTATGATCAGATAAGGACTTATAGTGCCCTGGTTTGACAAAATTTTGTTTAAAATTTGCAATGAAGGAATTACACAGTTCTTGGTGCTCTCTGAGAGATAGAGCTGGCTAATGAGAAGTTCAAACAGAGGTTCAGATTCCTAGTTCTGATGTTATGTTGCAGATGTATCTGTAGAGTCTGCCTATGAGAAGCATTAAGATCCTCTGCATAGCTTATGTAAAATTATATTTTTAATGGGAGGGAATGCAGTTGTGTAGTTGTAAGCTTATAAAAACACAAATAAAATTATTTTAATTCATAACATTCTTTCAAAAACTTACCATCTTGTTGAAATTCATGTTCTCCTCTGAAACATTTTTATTTTGTTAAAACAATTTTGGAAAAATGAAAGAAATATTCCATCTGTATTTGTTTGTACTGTCCATTTTCTTGAGTCTTTAGTCAGTCTAAATTATGCTCAGAATATAAAGGCAAAATTTGTATACCTTGTGGTATCTGTTATCAACTTGAACTACTAATTTATGCCTGGGAAGGTAGAAATATAAAATATCCACAGTATGGGTGTTTACCTTAGCCTGATGTGAGAGACAAATATGCAATCAACTAAGCAAATGTCAAAGGCTAGGGCAACTGTTATCCACAACTTAACTAATTACTTTAGCTTATTTACTTGAACAAAGCTAGATGGGACATGTGAATAGGTTATTTGTTTTGGGTTTGGATTTTTTTGTTGTTTGTTTGTTTTGTTGTTGTTGTTGTTGTTGTTTGGGATTTTTTTTGTTTTGTTTTTTGTTTGCATGCAACTCTTGGTTCCCTGCTTATTTTTGTGGCATTGGCATAGCTCACTGGCCTCAATGCTTATTTTTCTGGTCCTTAATAATGTCCATATTGAAAAGAGAATATGGAGTTGATTACATATTTAAAAATGTCATCCCCAAGCTACACATTGCAATTTTTGAAGCGAAGTGTTTGACTTGGGCTTATCAAAAGGGTCATGCTGTAATTTTTTTCCCCTTTTAGCTAACTGTTTAATTCTGGCTTTTTATTATGGGTACCTCATGCTGTAGCTGAGTATAAATGCTAGTTTAAAAAATAAAGAAAGTTTGTCAAATATAATTTCAGCCTTCTAGAGTTTTCTCACTTCCCCCTGGCTGATCCCTAGCAACAAACAGATAGTTATACTCAATTTTATGTTTTTTAAATTTGCACTCTACTGGTGAATAAATTGCTGTTTACCCAACTCCTTCCAGCACTGGCTCACCTGGAAGCAATTTTCTCTTCCCTACCAGCTGCTGCTTGCCAACTTCTCCTCTCCTGCATGGAGGGAGAGCATTGCTGGAGCTGCTTCCATGTGGGGTGGCTCCTCTCTCTATCCTCAAATGGAAGCACAGTAGAGGAAGGAAAACAGAAAAGAGGAGAAGTGCCTGCTTGTTGAAACCTCTCTGATTCTTCATCATTTTGCCAGACAACCTGCCAGCTGCACTGGGTTGTGCATTTTGAAATGGGGACCTGAAGGTTGATGCTGGGATGCTGGCTCCACTACCAGAACATACTCCTGGGCTGAAACGCTGGGAGCTTATTTTCAGTAGGGTTTAGGGCTTCCTACGTGGCTTTGGACTGTCTTGTTAGTTCACAGGCTCAGACTACTGACCTCCACTCTTTGGTGTTACTGATGGAGCTCCTGAAATTTCATTACTGTGTGACAAGAGGATATCAAGCTCTCACAGGAAAGTCAAAGGAGTATGGGCAGGATTGCAGTAGCTGCAGGTCTCTGAATTAATATGTATGAGCATTTTGATACACTGAACAACCCACTCACCTTTTTCTACCCCTGCACTCTCTCCCAAGTGTTAGATATAATTTCGTTACTTAATTTGTCCAAAGATGAAAACTTGGTGTTTCATTATTATTCTAGTAGGTTTTCTTTAACAAAATCATTCTGAAAGATCGCCATTGTTAGAAATGAAATTAAGACATGGGTTTTGAGCCACAGAGAGTACTGTTGGTTGAACAGTCAGTTATTATGATTAAAGGTTCTTTCTTTCCTTAAATCTTGGCTCACTCTTAAGCTTAGACAACTAAGACTATAGTAATGGTTTGAAATGAACTCAGCATTTCTTTGGTCCATGAAGGTGCAACAAAATGAGGAAGACCAGCAACTTGGCTCAAAGTTTTGTGCTCTTAGGAGAGTTTGGGGATCTTTACCCATAAGGAAGCGTACAAAGAAATGTATGTGATGTCTATGTCTACTTTTAGTACTCAGGAAGGAAAAGTAAGGTGAATAAAGATTTTGCATCAGATAAAGAAACAATATTAGGATGGCAGATTAGTCAAGAGAAAGAACTAAATTAAATAGAAAACTACAGTAGTCAGAGAGGACTGTAATTAGTGAAAAGCTGGAACCCAGAAGACATTTGGGTGAGAACAGAGAGAAATATTGAGTACAAATGGCCCAGGAAATTTACTGGAGAAGCTGGAAAGAGGTGTAGTACTTGCAAATGGATATTATTAGGTTAGCCCCCATAAACTCTATAATGTTAATCATGACTGGTTGACAGAACTTGAAAGTCCAGAAGAGGTTTAGAAAAGATAGAAACTACACTAGAAGAAATAAAACTGTAATGGAAATGAATGATGCATACTAAATAAATAAATAAATAGATAGATAGATAAGAGCTATTGGTATACTTGGTTTATTCAGCCCGGAGAAAAGGAGAGTGAGGGGAGACCTCATTGCAGTCTTCAATATCCTCATGAGGGAAAGTGGAAGGGCAGGCACTGAGCTCTTCACTCTCATGATCAGTGACAGGACTCGAGGAAACAGCATGAAGCTGAGTCAGGGGAGGTTTAGGGTTGATATCAGGAAGAAGTTTTTCACCCAAAGGGAGGTTGGGCACTGGAACCCAGAGAAGGGGTCACAGCACCAAGCCTGTCTAAATTCAAGAAGCCTGGGGACAATGCTCTCTGGCACATGGTGTGATTCTTGGGGTGTCCTGTGCAGGGCCAGGAGTTGAACTCGATGATCTTGATGGGTCCTTCCCAACTCAACATACTCTATGATTCTATGATGCATAAGATAGGATTTACATGACTCAAAACTATCTTGATGAAGTGTGGAAAAACACCTACTAGTTTTGTGTCATCCCAAAGTTGGATGTGATTTTAGTTGGAAGTCCTTGTGTCATTGTGCATGGGGAAAATAAAGGGAGATCTTTCATTACAGAAGAGTTTATCTTTCAAAACTTAAATGAGAAGGTAAATGGTGCTAATGGTAATAGCGGCTAATTATCTGTGGATGTGATTTCTTCACTACCTACCACAGGACTATACAAATTTGAGCTATTTTAGAATTTAATTCACTATGACCTTACAGCTCATTCTTAAAACTCATCCTTAAAAATAACCACTTGTATCAAGTTTTATCAAGCTGATTTTTTTTATGCTGTATAGGAGCATGAACATAACTCTAATTAAGATTTTAAATTTTAAAAGTTGATTTTTGTGAAATTAAGTGAACTGGTGATGTATGTTGGACCAATGTAAGATGTTTAATAAAGGACTGACTCAAATTTATTTCTATCAAAGTAGGAAAAAAAAATCAAAATTTGTTTCCTAAAAAAAAAATAAAAAAGAGTGGGAAAAAAACTGTAGAGTGGAATTCCAAATCTAACTGGGGATCAACCCACTAAAGTGCTATCAGGAGCTTTTAAAAATTTTAAAAAGTGGTACTGATCACCCAGTAAAGAAGTATCTTGGAAGTTCAGAAGTGGAAGATTGCTGAGACTCACTGAAAAGTAAGCTGACTTAAATCTTACAAAGGAAATGAGAAGCAAGTATAGATTTTTAATTTTTTTTTCCTAGTAGTTTAAATAAAGACAACAAAGGAAATGTGTATGTGTACAAGGGAGGAGGGAAGACATTACAGTTGGAAGATTATGGTTCATAAAGGTCTGGGTCCAGAAGTGTGTGACCATTTGCCTGTTTCCTATATAGGAGGACATAGGGTCAGGATGTAGGGGCATTGCACCAGGTGGTGAATGAGAAAGAGACCTGGAGAAGCAGAAGTTTCTGCAGCTGTTACTGAATTGAAACTCTTAAGAGCCAAATGCTCTTAATTTCTCTTTAACAGAGAAAACTGTAGGTTTTCACCTCATAGTCCTGTAAAAATGGCATTTGACTTTTCAGATTCATTAGGACTGTTAAAGCATGCAACAAATTTTATTTCCTGCTGCTGTACAATTGAAGCATAGCAAATATAATATTTATATTTAACAAGGGGGAAAGAAACAGATCCAGGTAACTGCAGACATATTCATCTGCCCTCGATGGACTGCAAAGTAGAACGTATTTTGAATAAGAGAATAATTTAAGAAGCGGAGTTAAATATTAAGTTTCATTAAACACAGCATGTGTTTACTGGAATGAGACTGATGTCCCAGCCTAGCTCATTTAAAAACTGATCTTGTAGATGTGACTAATCTGGGACTAATCAAACTGTGATTTATTTGTTGTGGGACTTGATGAGAAATTATTTATTCGAGCAGGAAAAAAGAAGGATTAATGCAAAAGTTAGTTCTAACATGGACAAGGTGTTTAAAGAGGACTTAAAATGAGCAGTGTTGTGAACAGAAATAATGGGTTGTAGGAACTTCTTAAGTCTGTGTTTGGGAGGCATTGTTATTATGGGCATGAGATGAAAATAATAGTGTGCTAAAAGATGAAGCTGGGAGTCATAGTTATGCTCAAAATATTGTTTACTGGAAAAGAGGAACTGTTAGTGTAATTGAAATCTTAATGATCTAATCCAAGAATCATTATTAGTGCAGATGTAATTATTACAGAAAAAGATCTGCCTATGCACATGTTATAATAATGTTAACAACAATGCCACCACCACCAAAGTTACAATTCTTATGCATACAATTAGATTCAACTACTTTTCCTGATGTTATGCTGACCCTTCCCCAGCTCCTGTTGGCCCTAAGATTGGTGGTTTCATTGTGGTGTTGGTGAGGGGGATTGTTATGGTGATCTCTCATCATCTGGGGTCCTCGGCCAGGAGGATGTTCCTGTTGTTGGTTTCTTTTTCCTCACTCTAAGATCAACTTGGAGTTGCTTTTTTTTATGTATGCTAGCGTGCTTCGATGCCTTTCTCTTTCTTCACTGATCTGCAGTTCATATTATACCCAAACTTACTAGATATGGCACCTTTTAGGTATTTCTGTGTTCTTTTTCTTACTTCAGATCTGTATTTCTTTATCTGACCTTGGGTCAGTTGTTTATAGTGGGTGTGTTCTCCATTGTCAAGCCAGTGCCCCATCTCATATCTTGCATGTCTGTACTCCTCTGCATTGCATTCTGTTCTCCACTTCTGAAGGCCTTTGCTAAGATACCAGCCCTGTGTTCTTTAAAGTATATTATTATAAGAGTCATAAAACCTGTGTGGCTCCACACAATGACAAAGAAAACTAAATCAAGTTAGCCATAGCTAGTTGGTCAATTAGGAAAAAAAAAGCTGTTGCAGCTGAAGCAAAGGTGACAAAGCTGTGTACAGGCCAAGGAATACTCAGACAGGGCAAACCTCTACAAGCCTCAATCCAGAGCCCTTGCAAACTCACTACAAAGCCTGTGGCCCATCTTTAGCAGTGGCAATACCTACAGTATTGCACTACATGTAGCATAACAGCATTATCAACACAACTGGCATTTGGCATTTTATGCTGGAAGAGCTGGAGGATATGAACAGGTTAAGCCATGTGAGAAAACCTGATTGTTCAGAGGGGTAGATTATTCTCATATGGACTAATAAAAAATGCTCTCTTCTGTAATCTGGGACCTTGCCAGGTGCTTTGGAAAGAACAGATGATGGGAAGTTCATGTAAGTTATTAGCAGCAAAAAAAGCCACCTGCAAAAAGCATATGTGATCCTGGGATGTGCTGCTTATGCTAGCTTCAGTCAGGCTAGGAAAAATAATGCTGATAGAGCTTCATCTGAAAATGTCTGTTTTGTTCTGAAATGTTCGGGAAAGACTTGTTCACATGTGAGAAATGGAGTACCTTGGATATGAGTTAATTACATGAGTGCAGATAGAGTCACTTTGGCAAGCTTTAATTGCACTAACAGACATCCGGAGGTCTAAGGAGCACAGCATGAAAACACCTGGGATACCTCAGGCTGCCAAATTTGGTCTGCATTTTCAGGGCCTGGGGTTGGATGGACTAAACTTTCTCTTGGGCTGATAGACAAAGCTGACACTACATGAAGGTGTCAGTAGCATTTCTGGACCCACATGGAAGTGATTGCATGCCGCTGTGCTACACTTTGCAGATACCGGTTTGGATCTCTGGTAGAGCCAGGATTTGTGTGCTGCAGTCCACAGGAAAGGTATTTCACAGATTTCACAGAATATTCTAAGTTGGAGGGGACCCACAAGGATGATTCAGTCTAACTCTTAAATGAATGGCCCATACAGGAACTGAACCCACAACACAACCTTAGCACCATGCTCTAACCAACTGAGCTAATCTCAGATGTTCCTAAAGGTGTTCCACTTAGTCATGTGGATGGTACTCATCACAGCAAATGAATGATTTAATGAATCTGGTTCAGGAGAGATGAGTGTGATTATAAAATGAGATTGGAAGTAGTACAGGCTTTGAAGTGAGAGGCTCAAGCTCTGCTAAGATTGCTTAAACTGCAGCCATAAGGTGACTTCTGCCTGACTCTCTGGTGCTCAACATGCAGTTGAACCCATGGGTGGATGGTTGATGAACTCATTAATTCTCTGATTGTGTGACATTTTTTAATTTTCCTTTCACTTCTTACCCCCAAGCAGAGATTGACTCTGAAATCAACTGTAAGACTGAAGTAATTCCTGTGCCTTATTTTTGCTGCAAGAAGTCACTTGGTGCATCTCAGCTGGGTTTTACTTCTGACTTTGTTACACTCTTCATGTTTTCTTAACACTCTCTGTTGTAGTGTTTCCCTATCATTAACTACTTGTCTCTCCTCTCTTTCCTGTTTTGGTTCTCTTTATGTGATTACTCACTCTCTTTTTCTGATCTTGTTCCAGCTTCCAATTTAAACTGTTCTAAACTGTCTTCTCTCTCTCTACCTTTTCTCTCTTCTGAAGTTTCCTGGAGCTCCCCCCACCCCAAATGTCTTTCCTTTCTCTCACTTTTGTCATTGTCTTTCTGTGGTTGTAAATACCACTGCCATTTGTTTAAATGCTGCTGTCTTGCTCTCTTTAGGGGGTTGCCATACAGGATTTTAGACATGCTTTCCCTTCATGACAAGATTTACTTGTTATCATTGGTGTAGCTAGAAGGCTTATTACAAAAATGAAAATATCGAGGAGGAGTCCATTTTGCATATCGTGAAACGCTTATTATTTTGTTGCTAATAGGAGTTTTGGCAGTTCTTTAAATCAAAGGTTGAACTAGAAATATTGTCAAATAATCTAATAAAAAGCAAAAACTGTCACCTTTGAATTTTGAAAACGTAAACCAAAAAAGGGAAAGTTATTTTCAGTAGAATATATTGTTTGCAGAAACCAGACCAATCCAACAAATTTTTGTCTTCATCTATCTTTTTAACTGTCAACTGAAATATTTGAATAGAAAACTGAAGATTGAACTCAAATAATTTCTGATAAGTGGAATTTTCTGGCCTTCTGAAAAAATATCTACTATTTCATGGGTACTACATATTGGCTGTTTGTAATTTTGTGAGAGCACCAGCCCTCGTTATCTATCGTGTGCAAAGCAATTACATGATCTTCTGTAGTCATACTGGTTACATCATATTTGAGGTATTGATGTGGTGTGAGGCAAGGTCTCCATTTGTACAACGTGGCTTTTCGCTTGTTGGTAATTAGTAGGAAAGGCACTTCAGGAACCAGCCTGTGTCTTTCTGCAGAGAGACAAAATATCTATAGCTGTATCTGCAGGTTTAGCATTTGCCTTAGACAACTTGGCAAGTATTTTGGCTGTAGGAAAGCTTGAATCTTAGGAAACATACTATATTAACGCTCTGTTGGGTTTTGTTTATAGGGCTTCTGGAATGTTTCAGACTCCCAAACCCAACTGTTTTCCCTGCCTGTTTTGCTGAAAATAGTGTCAGTCAGGTTTGAATTTGAGTCCCTATCAACTTAATATAAGGCAGCTTCCCTAGTAACAGTTATCCATGATTCCCGATGTGACTACATCCTAGGTCCCTGGGGTGGGCAGAAGGGATGTAGGGGGGAGCCCCAAACCCAATGTGGCCACCTCTTGCAGGGGCTGAGTGGGGAGTTTGATGTTTTAACAGTATAGAAACTCTGAATCACAGAATCACAGAATTCTTTGGGTTAGAAGGGACCTTAAAGATCATCTAGTTCCAAACCCCTGCTGTGGGCAGGGACACCTTTTGCTAGACCAGGTTGCTCAGAGCTCCATCTAGCCTGGCCTTGAAATATGGGCCCTCCCTTCCAAGGATGGGGCTTCCATAACTTCTCTGGGCAAACCTGTTCCAATGCCTCACCACCCTCACAGTAAAGAAATTTTTCCTAATATCTGCAGAATCACAGAATATGCTGAGTTGGAAGGGACTCACAAAGATCACTGACCCCAACCCTTAGCCCTGCACAGGACCATCCCCAAGAGTCACACCATGTGCCTGAGAGTATTGTCCAAACACTTCTTGAACTCTGTCAGGCTTGGTGCTGTGACCACTTCCCTGAGGAGCCTGTTCCAGTGCCCAGCTACCCTCTGGGGAAAGAACCTTTTTCTAATAACCAGCCTAAACCTCCCCTGATACAACTTCGGGCCATTACCTTGGGTCACCACAGAGAAGAGATCAGTGCCTGCCCCTCCTCTTTCCCTCACAAGGAAGTTGTAACTGCAATGAGGTCTCTCTTCAGTCTCCTCCAGGCTGAACAGACCAAGTGACCTCAGACCCTCCTCATACGGCTTCCCCTCAAGGCCCTTCATCATCTTTGTTGCCCTCCTTTGGATGATCTCTAATAGCTTAATATCTTTCTTATATTATGGTGACTAATCTAAACCTACTCTCAGCTTGAATCCATTCCTTGTCGTCCTTTCACTACCTGCTCTTGTAGAAAGTCTCTCCATCTTTCTTGTGAGCTCCCTTCAGGTACTGGAAGGCTTCAATTAGGTCATCTCAAAGTCTTCTCTTTTCCAGGCTGAACAAAACCAATTCTCTTAGCCTTTCCTCATAGGAAGCGGTGATTGTTTGATTATGGAAAACCAGTTTGAAGTAAGCTGAACTAAAAGGCAGGTTGCATATTTATTTTTTAATTAGTTATTTCTTTTTATTTACTTATTTATTTAATAATTAATTTTCTGGGAAATATGAGAGGCTCTGAGTGGTAACATGTAGCAGAATAAAGGGAAAAACAAGCCCAAGCTCACACACAACTTGTGCTCCAGCTCCAGGCTCTGTTTGAGTTCACTGGAAACACTGGGGGTCCTTTCTTCATGATGGGAAATGGTACTTTCTTTTGAAGTAAACCAAACTGGTGCTAATGACAGCTCTTTCAGACATTTGAATGCCAGGTCTCTTGCAGTCTTCACAGTAACTTCATTTCAGCAAAACTCTTAAGTTGTCTCATCTGACTTCTAGCATGATATAAAAGCTAGATACTTAAAAGTCTGTGTTTGGGATTCCTCTGCTGGTTTCCACGTCAATTACAATTATGTTGCATTTGAGCTAGAGGTTGCCAGCAGAGAATACTGAGGAGCGCCAAATTAAATTTCAAATACATTTTGTTCTTTGTTCATGTCGAGAAATATTTCTCCCCTGAGGTTGCTGTGCTCAGCAAATGAGATCAGGTTGCCATTAAACTGTCTGTAAATATCAGTCTAGTTGAGTGTTTAAGGCCATCTTAGTGGCTAGCGCTATTGACACTTCCTTGGAGGGCTGGTGTAACATGAATGTTATAGGTACTGGTTTGAAAAAAAAAAAGAAAAGCTGGAAAAACCTTCCTTTCATCTGAACAATCTCTAGTCCACCATCTTGGTACCTGGCTGCTTAATAGAAATGTGTCTCTAGGAAATGGGGAGGTTGCTTATTTTTAACATATGTATTTGTTAAGGCCCTGCTTTCCTATAAACATTGCCAAAATGAGACAATGCAAGTTATAGCAAAGTGAAAGGGAAGGCTCTGAATGACTTTTGGTGACTGGCTGGTGACTGATGTTTCACCACCAAGCAAATGTTTTTAATTCCTTTTTATATTTGAATGTTTGCTTCCCAAATCCAGATTTTGGGTTCATTAGCATGCTATGGATAGCCTCTAGCAGTGTATGCAAGTCCTATCTCTGTGCATATTTTGCATTTCAAGCAATTAGCTTAATTTATATTAGGAAGAGACACTAATTGCAGGGGAAGGAAGAAGTAGGTAGCAACACACCAATGAGAATTAAGATAAAGCATCACATATTACCTCTACAGGTTTTCATGAAAGAAGCTCTTTTCTGATGTCAATTAAGCCTATTAAGAACTTGAACCCTTGTAAGATGGACAGTTTAGAATTATCTACTTAATATGAATTGGTAAGCTGAAACATGAAGTCTATGTTTTGCTTAGGTTTACACAGCCAGAGGTCAGAAAAAAAGAGGGAAGTTCCAGACCTGTCAGGATCCTTGATTCTCTGACAGGTTTCTAGAAGATGAGCAATAGTTACAGAACTTCCTGTGGCAAAATTCATCCAATGAGATCAGTGATATATGTTGGGGATTTGGTATACAGGCTGGAAAATAGTTAAAAATCTCCATATTCTCTCTGGAATTAAGATAATTGCCCATTCTGCCAATAGCTAATTATGTTTGACCTGCTTTAGATGGAGTCCCACTTTTTACAGTCTAACCAACCTTTTTGTTTCCTCTCTGTCATTGATCTCCAGAATGCAACAGCAACAACAGCAACGTCGGATGTTCACAGCTGCCCTCCTGGCACTTGTTTTCATTCTGGCAGCTGTGAGTACCACCGAGGCTGGCAAAAAAGAGAAACCAGGTAAGGTCCAGTGTAATTCAGAGTTAATCCCCAAGATAGATTGCATGTGTGGGAAATTGTCAAATGCTTCTGGTTTTGTTATGAAATTCAGGTAACTCGTTAACGTTTTGACATCCAGGGTAGGGATTTGTGGCTGTGACATGTTGTTCTGTGTTAAACAGGAAACCAGAAAGTGGTTTCCATGCAAACTGGCAGCTTGACAACCCTGGAGACTGGAGTCCTTGGTTTATCACACAGTGGGTATTGCAAGGCAGCTTAAAATTTGCTCCGGGAATAGTTTCATGCTTGACTTAGGGAGAACCAAACAGGAGTGATGAAAGAGCAGTTATGTTGCTTGTTCAGTGTTGTATATGACAATACTACACCAATGCTGTCTGATGTGAAAATCCTCTGACAAAGATTTGAACTAACTCGCTGGCACAGCCAGCCAGACATCCAGTGGTAATTGCTTTCTGTCAGTGATGAACTCAGGCCTCATTATAGGAGAGACAGGCCTGGGGTGGAAAATTCATATTTGTCAAACCCAGTTTTGACATTTTTTAAAGAACATATTTTTTGGTGCTTTTCTTAAGGTCTTATTATTTACAGGCTACTTACACTCAAGATAATATGAACTGTGAGTCTATCGGAACTAGTGTTCCCACTAAAAAAAATGGGCTTTCTAACCATTGTGGCTGTATGGAAATACGAGAAAATGTGAATGTAAACATGCAAAACTTAGAAGAAAATTAATTTTATATAAGGTTATTTAAAGTTATTTATGATGTTTTGGGGGCCTAAGTAGTGACAATGCTGTCTTTTCTCATAAGGCTTGGGTTTAAAGGATTGAAATGAAATCATGATCCTTACTTTTGTCCCTGAGCAATAAACCCACCTGTACTAACAGCACTTCAAATATGCTTCTCCACACAGGTTTTTTTTGCCTTTGGAGTTTTGGTCATATTCTGACATAAAATGTGACATGGTATACCAAGTCCAAAGTTTGAATCCCACAGCTGTTTCCCAGAGGTGCTCAAATCCTCTGATACACAATGTCAACACATTTCTAGTTGTTTAATGTATGGTGTTTCAATTGGAACTGAAAATATTTGCCTGCCATCGGCTACTGGAGACAGAGGAGTGTCCTTTCTGAGCAATCTTCTGTCTTTCTGCCTGTTTGGTCAGTGATCCTTGAGGGTTTTTAGATGATTCCCTATTCTGACATGGTAGTGGGAGTGAATTCGGATGATCACCCTGCTTTGGACTCAAAGAGGCTGACCTGTCTCTGCAGAACTGGGAAGAGGATGTCAGACCTTTTGCTTTTAAAGCAATCGTGTTACAAATGTCTTCCTTATTCACCCTTTCAGGTGCTGTGACTCTTTGGTTAAGTTTAGGGAACATCTCTGTAGGCTCTGGGTACTGACCACTTCTCTTGCTTGGTTCCTTGTCTTCATCCAGAGAAAAAGGCGAAGAAGTCTGACTGTGGGG
Source organism: Neopelma chrysocephalum (assembly GCF_003984885.1). Classification (NCBI taxonomy): domain Eukaryota; kingdom Metazoa; phylum Chordata; class Aves; order Passeriformes; family Pipridae; genus Neopelma; species Neopelma chrysocephalum. The sequence continues at coordinate 25,607,423 of NW_020897714.1, forward strand.
AATGGCAGTGGAGTGTCTGTGTCCCCACCAATGGTGACTGTGGTCTGGGGACACGTGAGGGCACTCGCACTGGAGCTGAGTGCAAACAAACCACCAAGACTCAGAAGTGTAAGATTCCCTGCAACTGGAAGAAGCAATTTGGAGGTAAGCATCAGTTTCTTAAGGGATTTGCTTCATTTTTTATTTTAAGAATGGAGCAGGAAGCCTGTATTTTCTGCTTAGTTCTGCAAATGTCTTGGTGAAGAGGTTAGTCCCGTATTTGAAGTTCATCAGAGCTAGAACATGTAGGGCATCAGAAGGCAGCCTCTTCAGAGATCCTCTGCATAGAGTCCATATAACCTACTAATTATCAACTCAGTCTTCCAGCATGCTGAAATCTGCTCTCCTGTGGTGTCCAACCCTATTTAAGGCAGTAGTGTAAGTTCACAACTGTGAATCTCTGCGATGGTTATCACAGGCTTTATGTGACCTTATGACGTGTGATCCGAGCCTTGCTGCCGGTGTGGGCAGTGGAGGGAGCGAATTAAGATCAGTGTATATCATCTTTATGGTTCAGTTCAGAAGGTTCATGTGCAACAGTTTAGAAACACATGTCAGATCTGTTGTGGATAAGATATCTGTCCAAGACTCAAATTTGATGATGCTTGCAATCTTGGCTTTTTTTCTAGTAAGCAGCTTGCATGGTTTTGACATTATTGTGACCTTACCATCACAATCAGTGCTGCAGTTTCAGACCTGAGAAGTTTGTAGTTGCATATACATTTCTGAAGCCTTATTTGGTAATCTTTGGCATCATACAAATATTGGAATATAGAATGTAGATGATATTCCCATTGCTGTTTTTGTTGTTTATTGTTCATATTCACAGCTGAATGTATTTTCTTTTATATGAAAAAAATGCAACATCCATGCAAAAGCCAGAGGATTAAACTTTAGAACATCGGGGAGAGGGAAAACTGCAATTACTACCGCAAATAATCTTCAAATTTTTCTCTGGATTCTTTTCCTCAACTGCACATCCTTTTGTCTATATGTACTGACTGTCTGTGATATCCTATTCGACTCATAATATTTTTGTTTTCCCACTCAGTCACCGAGTTTTAAAACTTGCCCTTTATTTACTCGTTGCAGCGGAGTGCAAATACCAGTTCCAGGCCTGGGGAGAATGTGACTTGAATACCGCCCTGAAGACTCGAACTGGAAACCTAAAGAGAGCCCTTCACAATGCTGACTGCCAGAAGACTGTCACAATCTCAAAGCCCTGTGGGAAGCTTACCAAACCCAAACCTCAAGGTAAATTCCATTTTCTGAAAGCTGCACGCTCGTTCATTTAAATCACTGGATTTGTGATGTCCCCCATGCTTCAGTGGGAACTCAGTTGTACAGGAGATTACGCTTTCATGGTCCTTCCTCAGTTTTGCACTGCTCCTATCTCTCAGTGGTCAGGCAGACAATATTCCTGAGCTGTATAGTCAAGGCTGTCTGACACACACGAGGTAAGTTGAAGATTAGAGCTCCAATTTTAACTTTAGACCACCTGTACCACTACCAGTTTGCTTATGTGACAAGACTGCCAGACTGCAGATTCTTTTCATAACTCACCTGTTGATGGGAACAGACCAATAATAGCATGATAAAATATCCCTTGATAAAGACGTCTTTTATATAGGTTTTGTTTGGTATCAATTAATGACTAGTTGAAAAAAGAACCACTTTCCTTCTGGACAGGACTCATTGAAAGGATATTCTGCTCCCTGCACACTGAAATATGTAAATGTTGTGCACCCTTGGGCTTGTTTATTCTTTATTCAAATATAGCAGGAAGGGGAGTACAGAAAGTATATTTCTTATTTAAATGTGACTGACAGTGTAATTCCTAGTACACATAAAAACATATGCCCTGCATTTGTGTTTCCAGGTGTCCCTTAGAAAAACTTATATTCTTTCTAATCATTAAAGCCTTTTAATGTATTCTTTTGTTGGAGTAACAGGTGTTACATGTGTGGGATGATTTACAGTGGGAGCTAAAATTGTGAGATCTTGTTTGAGATGCAGAAGTAATGTGTTTTAAGTGGATTATACAAGCTATGCTACCCTGACATTTGTTTGCTTAAAACCGGCAAGGTTTAACACACTCCAGGCTCTGAATACTTGGATAATAACACAAATAAATGTGATTAGGTGTGACAGGTGCACCTGGGACAAGCAACTTTCAAATTGTGGATGGTGGTGCACCATTGATCTCAGGAGCACCTGCAGGTGGCCTGCTCTGCTTGTGCAACCAGGGAGATGCTTGACAAGGTTGCAGGTGCTTTCTGCGTGTGTTTTTCCATCTGCTTCGCAGTCAGTGCAGCTATAACTGCTTTTTCTTGCACACCATCCATGGAGTTATCAGATGAGTCTGAAGCTTGCCTAGATAGTGACAGGCTGTGAAGCAGAAGGGATAAAACCAGCTTTTTAGAGACCAGCTGACTTGGTTGAGATGGCAGCAATAAACATCATTTGGGGGTAGAAATGATTGGGTGGGGATGCAGGGAGGGCTTTGAGATGTGTGATTTTTATTGTGTAACAGTTTGGGGGGCAAGGACTTTTTTCCTATGTTTTTGTGGTTTGGATTGGATTTTTGTTTGTTTGTTTGTTTATTTTTGGGTTTTTTTGTCTCCTTTTTTGTTGTTGTTGTTGTTGTTTGTTTGTTTTTTTTTTGTTGGTTGTTTGTGGTTTTTTGTTTCGTTGGTTTTTTTTGTTTGGTTTTGGCTTGTTTGGTTTTTTCATTTTGTTGAGGTTTTTTTTTTTTTTAGTAAGTTTGTATGCCTGTGTAGCATTTGGGAGTTTATTGAATGAAGCTTCCCATTGTGCTGCCAGAAGGCCTCTGCCACTCGAGCCACCAGTAGCTCTCTGCCTTGTCTTGCTCCCACTGAGTCAGTATATTTTATGAATGTCTGCCAGAAGAGGGGAGAGGGAGACGAAGCAGAGCATTGATGCAGCACTGTTTTATGAAAACAGGGCTGTTGGGCAGTACAGACTTGTTTTCAAGTTATAGTTTTTAAGGCAGAGCTTGAGAAAGTGCTGAGTTGGAGTTAACCTTAACTGATCCTAGGTATCACTGAGCTATAGCTGAGACTGAAGCTCAGGTTGGGACAGCTGCAGCAAACAGGTATGGGGTTTTACTTAATTAGGAAACCTGACTTCATTTGATTTGAAGGAATGCAAAAGGAGAAATAGGTACAAATGTGGGGGTTTGGTCATGATAACTGTGAGCAGCAGTTCTGCTCTCTTGATTTGCTTTAGAAATCTTCCTGCATGCCACCTACTTGTTCATCTGCTGTTGGCATTAGTAGGAGTGGAAGGCATGGAAGTCACAAACACAGCCTGCCTGGGCTCTGGGCTAAGTCCATATTGCAGATATGTGGGTATAACTACATAGGAGCTACAATGGACAGTGTGTTGGCACCAGTAGGAGGAACTAGAATAAGAAATTGGGTCAAGCATATTAGTACCGTGTGAAATGTTTTGCCCTACTAGACTTTATTTCTGAGTTAAAAGTCAGAGTGCTGACATGTTGGCTGGAATGAGAGGATTTGTTTTCTTCCTGAGGTGAAGGAAATTACGAGTTGGAGGTAAGTCCTTACCCGCAACTAGATAAAGGAAAAAAAATCAAACTGCATTCAATCTATAGCTAGAATTTTAATGAATTTCCTTATTTGGACATGAGAAATAAGAACTGGATTATTGCCTGAGAGCTTAGAATGGACTGCAGGTATATATTAGGCTCCCTTTTCACACATAGCTTTGCATCAGTGTCTCAAGACTACAAGAGAAAAAGCCCGTGATATATTATTTGGAAGCAGCAGCGTTTTTTTCCGAGGCACAATGTTCCAAAAGATCTGTGTTGATATGGAACTACATCTGGAAATGCTGGTCAAGGGCCACCAGTTCCTACTGTGATTGCCTTGGGTAGCAGGACAGTGGCTTCCTGGCATTTGAGAGCTCTGGCAACAGAGCACTCAGTTGGGTTTATCAGTTCCAGGAATCTGTTTTACACCTTTCTGTCTGATGTATGTTTCAAGAGGTACACCAATGAATACATCTCTGACAGCAATTTGGGAGTACCAAAAGCAGATGTGAACTGACTGAGACTATTGCACTGAAAAATACTGACATATTCAGAAAAAGTGTTTTTTTTCATGATTTTCCTGACTAGCCTCCTTTCCTGTCCATTGAAATTTTTCTTTTATTAGCTTGTGTTTGTAACCTCTTCAATATATCACTTTTCCTTTTGATTTCATACTGAAAATGAGTTGAGTAAAAGCCCACATTTAGCTTCTCCAATCAATGGTAATTATATGTATCTTCTGTTACTTTTTGTCACTTGCCATCTTTTAAAGCTGAAACCTCTGACTTAGATATTTCTTTGTATAACAATTTATCCACAATAAGAATACTCACTACTGGACTTACCTAAATTCCTTCTATTATTGCAAAATAATTTTTGTGATGAAGAGACTGGACCATATACAGTATTTCAAGCACATCCTCTACAGATCTGTGTTGAAAAAGAAAATATCGTTGCAATACTACCTTTATTGTTCATTATACCCATTAAATATTTTAACTATGATTTAAATTTTGATCACTGCTTGCATGTGAAGTAAACATCTTTATCTAAGACCTTCACAATTCTCCCTAACTCTTACATTTTTAAAAATTAATGAATGTGATTAGTTAAGAACCCCAGAAGGTGTGTGGATAAGACAGCTTATTTTGTTTAGGCCCCACCAATGAAGTGTTGCGCATCAAATTTCACCTGACACACTTCCTTGATGTGACTTGGTGCCTGAAGCTCCTCCTCACATTTTCTGCTCTTTGAGAAAACTGCAAATAAATTGATCTTAACTGTAGATGCTGCCCTACTGTTGGTTATCCATCTTTCCAGCTCATGAACATATGGCAACTTTGCTGGTAGCACAAATTGTATGTCTCTCTCCTCTCACTTAACGATTTCAAAAATGACTGCTATTCATAGGATTTTGTTCTATTCTTAACAGAAAGGAAAATTATACATGCAGAAAAATCTCGAGGGTTATAATTTTGCAGATTTGTTGATAAAAGTATAGTTTGTGCTAAATTATACTAGGAGATACTCATGAACTTTGGGTATCAATGCCTTCTTCATAAACTGGTGACCTAAGTGTTCTTATGGATTTATTTTATTGTTAGTCGGCTTCCATTGAAAAGCATTAAAGTTTTTTTGAAGCACTCCTCATTATTTTGGAAAATAAATAGAAAAATATATATATTTTTTCTTCTTACTTACAATTGTTCCGTGACAGTGCTTTTTTCTTCTGAGCATCTGACTTCTATAGATTACTGTCTATGACACTTGGACATTTTGGAGTCCGGTGCTGTATATTGAATTTCAGGGTGAGAGCAGATGATGAACCAAGAATTTGAATTTTATCTGGCTTTCTGATGAGCTCTTTTCTCCCTAGCTATGCTCCGGCTGGAAGTCAGTAAATTGGTCCTGGGCTGCTGTGCTAAAGTGTAGCTAACACGGAATGAAAAACATCTTTTGCTCTTGAATATTGTGCCTTTGGACAGAGAGATTGTCAGCAAAGAGACAGTGATATCCCAGACACCATGGTTTGTGTATTTAGTATACAAATGAGGTCATGAGGAAGCCTGTCACAAAGTCTGGACTGGCTGAAAGGATAATTTTTATCACAAAATCCCAGTGGAGGTAACCACCTCTCCTCTAGCACATACAATTGCATATTCTAATCAGCATCTGCAAGGCCAGCGATGTTCAAGGTCTCCCTAAACTATCTTGACAGATGCGAAAGTCTCAGGCACTTCTATCAAGTGGCTGCTCTAATGGCCAACTTGCACTGAAGAGCACAAAGCACTTCCGACATACTCCATCTGTCCTACTTCACAGCCACCCAAACTTGATTGATGGTTGTTCGGGTTCCAACCATCTAGAAAGCAGAAGAATGGAGTATTGTCAGGATTCAGGAAACATCTTGCTTTAGCTGCTAAGAGAGGAGGAATTTATTTTCATTGGGCTGTGTTGCTTGATAGGCTTTATTTCTTTTTACGCTCATTCTGTGTCTCTTGTTCTTTCTCTCTCTCTCCCCATAAGTCTTGTAATTTCAGGTATTTATTCTTCAGATTAAGATAAAATTAAAAGAATAAACAGTCTGTCTGCCCTTTCTGCAATGTACCCTTCATTTTTTGAATTACGCTCCTTTCTGGTAAATTTTTCACCTTCCTGTATTTAGTTCTTTTTAATAAATCTCCCTTTACAACTTTTTACCAATTCACAGTATATCTGATCTATGAGTTACTTTATCCTGGCTCAGCTCAGTCCTTGCCACATAGTAGAACAATTCCAGCTAAGGCTGGTAAACATTAACACTGCTTAGAGCACTGTTGTCTTTTAGTAATCGAGGTTCCGACCAAACATCACATCCTCCAATGTGCAGTGTTTGGAAAGATTTCCCACACGAAGGCAAGACTTAACTGAGTTGTTAGTGGCTGTAATCTCTTTTGTGTAATTCAGATCAGGTATAGCATTTTAGAGCCTAAAGGTGTCAATACAGTTCCCTGTGCGCGTATGCGTGCTACTACAGTGCAGGAAAGACCGAACTCTGTGTGTTTTTAATAATTTCACATAATTTGAAAAGTTTTACTTAAGAGTTTAGTGGAATATAAATAATATGCCCTGCCTTGTTTCTTTTATCTATCTATCTTTACAGGCAGCAATTAGCTCATCCTGCTATCACTTCTTGGAGCTCAGGAAGTTCAATTTAAAGAACAGTAGTAATTGAAAGTTAGAAAGGCTAAATGGTTTTCCAAATTGACGCAAGTATCAGTGGCAGGTCCAGGCACACATCTAGTAGCTGCTGCTCCCTTTTATCCTGGTCTGCAATTAAAATTATCAGAATGTGACAATTGACTTCAAGGTAAGTGTCTGAACTGCAGTCTTTAATTAGGGTCTTAGGTTTTGATGGTGGTAACATCAGACGACTCAGTGTCAAACACTGTCTTACCTTGGGTCTTAGAGAGCTTGGTGCCACATTTAGAGATGTACTTGTAATGACCAGGTATATCTCTGTCTTTACTTACTGGTGACAGAAGCAGAAAAATGTGTATTTTGAGAGCTCCAGTGGCAGATTTCAACCTGCAGAGAGAACATCTTACTTGCAGTGCTCTGCCAGGACAACTGACCATGCTTTGGCAGGATGACTTGGCCGCTGGTTGTTACAAGGAGCTGAAAGTGGTGCTGTATGAGTGAATTGCTCTCCTGAGCTGTTTGTTGCTCAGACTAACTGGGTGTTGCTCTGACAAAATTGAACCATTCCATTTTGCATGCTGGACAAGCTGGTTTTTCTGGAGTGCCCTCCCTCAACCTTACCTTTGTGCAGTAACAAAATGTCTGCTACTAAAGAGCAGCTGGAGGGGACACAGAGTGAGAAGCAATGACTTGTTAGGACTGCAATTTCCTTTTGTTTGGTGCTGGTGTCTCCTGTTTTGGCTTCACAGTCATGCTGTATCTCCCTCTGTAGGTTTTAGAATTCCCCATCTTTAATGTAACTCATTAGTTGTGCAGGCATGCAGTTAGTGTAACAATTAGTATTAGAGGAGGCAGAATAATAGGATCTGCTCAAACTAATTAGTTATAAAAATGAGGGATTTTCTCATATTAGGAAACAGCTGTGATAGCTAAAGAAAAATCCGAAAGGCAAAATTGGGAGGCTTTTCTCCTGTTTTGAGGGGTGAGACAGGTTAATCGAAGAATGGCCTCTGGCACTGACCACTAGCCTGTAGTGAAATACAGTGATCTGAGCTCTGTGGGGCAGGACACTGGCAGTGGATGCCCAGTGGGAACAGCATAGCTGACTGTTATTATTGTTGCTATCACCATGATTATTTGTATTGCATGAGTGCCCAGAGGCCCCAGCTGAAAAAGGGTGCCATTGTACTAAGCACTGCATAAACATTGTGAGAAGCAGTTTTGCCATGAATAATTTATGCCCTATGGCGCTGGGAAATGTGAAAACCAAGGGAAGGAACAGTGGTCCAGAGCGGTGAGACTGGGTACTAAATGCTTGGTTGTGTTTCCCTGTGCCCCTTGCTAGCCTGAGGACAAGGCTTGTATTTCAAGATGAAGTAAAACTCATTGGAAACTTTTAGTCTCTGAGACATATCTCTGTGTTTTGGCTCCTTGCTACCATAACATATGGAAATATGATTTTTCTCAATTTAAGTGGGAATGAGAGCAACCCATATAAGAAAAATAAAACACAATGGTGCTTACAGTGTGGACCTGCCTCAAGCTGCTTGTAAGCTGCCAGTGCAACCCATAACTAATAAAGTTTGGATGCCTTTTAATGGTGTTTTTTCTGCTTCCATTTCCTTATGTTTCTTGGAGGCTTTGCACTGTAGTCTCCCTTGAGACTGCTTTTGTACCTTTGAAAAATTACACTGTTTGGATAAATAATTTGAATGCCTTGCCAGATCACAGCATAATATCAATCTGATTGACACAACACTAATTCCAGGGAACAGGAAATGCATGTAGGAGAGGGAGAAAATGAATATTTTTTTTTAACTAAGTATTTTTTAATTTTTAGTTGGTCTGCAGCTTTTACGAGCATTTTTGAAAAGAAAAACATTGTGATATTTCATGGGAAACCTAAACTCCCATGTTTTCTGACCCCCTGCTTTGTTTTTCAGATTATTTTTTTCTACACTGTCCCAAAAGACGAAAAACTGGGTTTGACAAATTCTCATTTAACTGTCTGGTACCTGCAGGAGTTTCTTTCAGGGTTCAATGCAGACCTTTGTGGGTGAAAGTTTAAATACCCTTGTGTGTGCCAATTCTGTTACATGCTCATTGTCTCACTTTCCTGGCTTGCAAGAGCAGCTCAGCCTCCTTGGCATTAGTTAGTGCCCTTGAGCCATGAAAATGCCTTAAGCTGTGGGATTTGCTGTGATAAAAGATATGCCATCAGCAAATGTTTACACTCATTACTGTTCCCAGCAGTGAAACAGAGAGAAAGCCCTGTCCCTTCCTTTCTATCTTTTCTTTTCCTTTTCTACTTCTTCACTTCCTTTCCTTTCAAGCTTTCTTTCTTTTCCCCCTTCTTTATCCCTCCATCTCATTTTCCACATTGCCATCTCTCTATCTTTTCTTCTATTTCTGCTTAATGAGAAAGTTTTGCTGGCAACTCTTCAGAGTGTGCAGTGATCAAAGCCAAACCTGTGTCCTGTGCCCCAAGGGTAGAGCTCATCTGGGGCAGATGCAGAAAGCACAACTGAGAAATGCACGTGCCTGGTTCTCAGGAACTAACAGACTAAAATAGGTTCTCTATTCACAGTATACCACAAATAACTTTCTGCTAAATAACAATCTATATATACTATATATATTTATATATGTACATATTATACAGATCTCAGGTTTACATATAGACTGCCTCAATATGTGATCTTTTTGATGTATAGGTCTATATTAAAGTCCCAAGGTTTTATTAATGCTTTCTGTTTTCAGCAGTCTCCTGCAGACATGTGAATGCAGAGAGTAAACCCTGAATATCAGTCTGTGCCTGCACCTGTCTTGCTGGCATTAAGAGGGATCTTGTGTACAGCAGAGACACAGAGAGGGCTGAAGAGCCAGCTGGGACTGTGTCCCTCTTGTGCTGAACACAGAACATGACTAAGAACAGTAAGAAGTCCATATCCTACAGAAGCAGCAGTATAAATACACCCGAGGCAGATGAGAAGAAGACAACAACAGAAAAGCAAAGTGAGCTGCTTCTGGTAATAATTTTTCAGTTAGCCAGACCCCTTCAGCAGTCTCCAGTTGCAGAACAGACTTGGTTTGAAAACTTTATCCATTGCAATCTTCTGCATACTTACTCTTAAGATTCTTAGATACCTGTGACCTAGATGTAAAGAAAATTAGATTAAATTGTCATGTTCTTTGCCTTTGGGCAATTAGGCCACCCAGCAAAATCAGAGAATGTGTGTGTCTTTGTGGTCTTTTGTATCCCTAGGCTATTTTGAAACTTTTTCTCCCAAATACGTGAATGAAGAAAATCACCAAAATTAAACCTTTCTTTTGAAATCCTTGTTTCAGCAAATTATCTCTTAAATAAAAGCTCCCTGTAATTCCTGACTAGTTTAAGTAAGGATGATAATGGGAAGGTTTTAAACATCTTACATCTGTATGTCAGGTTCAAGAAAAGGTTTCTGACTGTCTAAGATTGTTTCAGAATTTTGTGGCTCATTTTAGAATAAATTGGATTAATTTTTCCCCAGAGTTATTCCAACGAGAAAGAAAATGATTGAAACATTTTCCATGAGTGGTTCCTTGGTTCCATTTCTTTGTCAGATGTGTAACTGTTTGTTACAAGCATAAATGTAGCTGTTCCCCATCCATAACATGCATTGCAGCATGAATTCCTGGCTTATATGGTGCAGCAGCACTCTTTAGGTTTGAATCGAGTCCATCTTGTGTTCAACAGGGAACAAGTCAAAGTCTATCCAAAAGGGAACTTCAGCAAAGTGAGAAGCAGAACAAAACCTTATGGAGAAGAGTGAAGAAATTGAAGAACAGAGATATCTACAGAAAATCATTAAACAAAACAGAGCTCAAATATAGGAGATATAATAAATTGTAATATATTGATGAAGTATAAGTCACATTAAGGTCATTGAATCATTGCTTGCTTTCTACTGCTGTTTAGCTATTTAGCTAGTGGAGTATTGCTTTTTTTCCCATCCAGTAGAACTGAGTTGCTCCAAGAGGCTTTTCAGAAGAATTCATTATGGAACAAAGTTGCTATCATAATATAGTTTTTCCTTCTCAAACCATTTGGAATACATAAATGCTGTGTATAGAACAGGAAAATGGGAAGAACAGGAATTAAATGGCCATGAAATGTTCTCTTTCTCTACAAGAAAAAGAAATACCATATTTAAAGGGTATTTCATAAACCCAAGGATTTGTTACCACAGTCATAGAAATCACAAGAATGTACCATTTCTGTTCCTAGAGAGCTGAATGAACTTCTTTAAAATGAGATTTTCTTCACCAAAGGATAAAATCCTTGATTTCACCAAAGTCCATGCCATGTGCATTGACCTTTCATCCCCAAAATTCAGAAGCTCTCTGCACCAGCACAGCAACTTGGTGCTTTGGAAAATTTGCTCCAATGAGAGGTAGAGAGGCCTTTCAAAAACATGCCTTGCTCTGTGTTTAGTAGGATTGAATGCTAGTTTCTGGTAAAACTGAGTCCTGAACATCTGATGTGGAATTTTTTTACTCTAACCTTTCCTCAGCACAACTTTTGCTATTTTGAATGATTTATATTGCCTTAGGGACACTGCTTGACTTTTACATACAGGAGTTCAGCAGTGCCATGAGTGAATTGTTACCTTCTTTTCAACAAATGAAAATAAATGCCTGCAGATCTTGGCTTACAAAGCTTGACTTCCATTAAAATGTAATTACCTCTCTTTTGTGCCTTATACATTAAGACTGGCTTCAAATGGTGTGTGGCTCCTGTTCAACTAAATTACTTTCATTTGCTGCTTGCATAGCAAGAATGAGGCTCTGGAATAAAGATGACTATTTAAAGAGGACTGCTGCCATTCCAAACTGCATAGAGAAAGTTCTGCTTATAGAATTAATTTGCTTACTCGGTAAGATCCTGACTGGAATATTTGTTACTGGTCATCACGGGCCCACAGAAATGGGTCCAGTGCTAATCCACGACTACAAAATTTTTAATCCTGGGACTAATTCTAAGGCATAAAACAATTATTAGGGTTATTCAGGTGATGAATGATTAGATAATCCAGTGTCTGTGCATTGACAGTTTTTTCCTGCAGAGCTGTTTGTTTTTTATCTTGCAGGAAGTGTGTTGGTTTCAGAAGGGAGCAGAATGGCTGTGCAGTGCTTAGTTGTTGCACTCTGCAAGGACTGCCAGGCCTTTGGAATTTGCTCTTTGCATGTGCCCTGGTCCAGGATCCCGGCCTTCATATGAGCAAGAGCATGGCTAGGCAGCCCCTCACTGTGGGATAAGAGGGAAGAAGGAAAGTGTATGCAGTAAAACACACACAAAAACTGAGGACTGTTTTGTCATCCTTGTTAATATTCAGAAACATATGTAGCTCACTCTTCCAGTACACGTTTTGCTGCAAGGAGGCACAAGGAGGGGAAACATAAGTATTTCCTTGATGTGAAGGAAGCCAGCGAGAAGACATAACTTCTACTTTTCTCAGTGTGGCTTTGTGCTGAGCCATGCCAGAGGTGGGAAGACGATTTGTCTGTGGCTCTTGGTGCTCTTGGAACAGCAGGCAAACAGCTACCCTTGTCTATTCCCTCCTCTGCAAAGCCTGCTCACCTCAAGTGTTGAGAGACACATAAGTGCTGGCCCTGGTATTGGTATCTGTAGGTATCTTAAGGTTTTATACTGAGATGTTCCAGTTTGTGGAAATGGCTTGTAGGATACTTCTTTCACAGGTACTTAGGCTGGCTGAGCAGGTCCCTGAACTGACCAAAGTCTGCTCTTCTGAAATACAGGATTATCATCCTGATTTTAACTTTGCTCCTTCCTCTCTGGATCCTGAACTCTACTACAGATAGCTCATAAAGGCACCTCCAACTGCTGTCTGACTCAACTGGGCCACCTAACTTAAAAACAAATAGGGCAGTGAGCAGGTTCAGATTAAAATTCTGTGTGAGCTGGCGTGAACCTGAATTTCATCTGGTCATGTGGTTCTGCCACAGTAGCTCTCAATATAATTGGTAGCACTTGTCTGCAGCAAACACATTCCCTGTAGGCAACGGACAGCTGGTGCACAGATCCATGGTCTGTCTTTGGAAATATAACACTTAATGGGGCAGGTGAGGTGAAAAAGGCTGCTGTTGGCCCAAAGTGCCTCCAAATGACAGTGTTCTGCTCAAGGTAGTCCCTGTCACTGGGCAGCTTTTTCTACTTCCTTCTGGCTCAGTGGTGAGTGTTGCTGTGGTCAAGCTGCTTTGCAAGGCCAGTGAGATGTGGAGATCAGCTTAGTGGCTTCCCCATCATAAAAGCTGGCTCAATGGGCACTGCTTGATGGGTTACTACATTTTCTGATGGCAGGCTGGGACCCCATTAAGATGCCAGGTAGGAAATGGCTGAACTGCAGGTATTACCTCTGATCTGTGCGAACCTGAATTGAATTTCTGTAATTTTCATGTATGGAATATGAAACTGTATATGTTGGACACAGTGTATCAAGGGGATCTTCCCCTCACTTAACTGGCAGATGGCTACAGCTGTTGCTGGACAATGGGACTGTTGAGCTTTCACATAACTGGCATTGTACTCTCAGCTGGTCAGCCTTTGGAGCACAGTGTCAGAGCTAGTACATGGTGACCCCTCCAGTCATGCCTGCTTACTCCAGGAAGGATAACACTGGCAAGTTGGTCAGGGTGACATGGTTCCCAGTGTGACTGTGTGAGCTGACCTGATAGTATGTCATAAAAGTTGAAATAGTAGCATGTGGTAAAGAGAGATGAGGACAATAAAAGCCTGAATGACCCAAATGCAAAGAGTAGGCCTAAGCAATGAAGAAACATGAGCAAAGTGCATCTTAATGCAACTTTAATCTTTGTTTGCTGTGGACTGTTGTCTGTAGCGTGATCATAATCAAAACAGGTAGTGTAGCTGTGAGCAGACTTGTGCGTAAGCATATGAACATCATGGGTCAGTACATGGATATTGGTGTCTGTGTTATGATTTTTAAAAGAGCCTAAGGACTGGGAATTATTTGAGCAGATTTCTTTCTTTCTTTTTTTTTTTTTAATGTTGTTGCAACTCTGTGTGTGCATGTCATTTCATATAGCAAATATGCTTTTCATCAATCCAGTTTACCTGCCTGAAAGACAACTCTGTGGTGGTGTCAGTACCTTTAATGATGGAGGAATTAGGTCTGGTACATGGCAGTTTTACCCTGCTGAGGCACAAAGCACAGTCACTTGTCTTTGTAGGTAGATGAGTTTGGCAGTTCGGATGATGTGCAAATTATCACAAGGTAGACAACAGGAAGGAATTGAGCTTTTGCTATCAAGAGCAGACAAAGATCCACAGGCGCTGGATTGTCTGGTCAAGTGAGTATGGGGACCTGATGTGATCACATGACTCCAGATCAAAGCCTTCTCCTAGTGGTCTCTTCATCCCTACCATGAACTCCACATACTCTTCAGTAGGGTCCTGTCTGCATTGACACGTCTCATTTTAGTAAATTTGGTTGAAGTCTGCATAGTACCCTTATACTTGTACTGGGTCTAAATAGATTTTGCGGATTTGAGTGCTGAGAAAGTGGTGGTGTGGGGGGGTACAGAGCATGAAAGAGAGCACAATCATTACAGAATACAGGAGGGTCAGTGATACAGAGGCAAAATTAGAGGAAGTGGAGGATGTAGGTAAAAGAGGCTCAGGGGGATACAGGAAATTTGCAGGGGAAAAAAAGCTTTAGCTGAAAGTAAATTAGATATTAACTTAATGAAAAATGGCTTTTTTGAGTGACAGGTTGTAAAATAGCATCAGATTCTGTTAATGACTCCAGACTGACGACGTTCATACACACATGCAAGCACACACACAGACACATACAAAGGCAGGAGGGGAAAAATTGTTCATTTTCAAATGAAAAGAAATTACTTTTAAATTATTATCCCTTTAAATGTTAAGCAAAGTTTTTAAGGGAAAGAGAGTTTAGGGCAGATTATACAACTCATCACTAAAAAAGTGTTTTATATTGCTTTGACTAAAGGATTACTGGAAACAATTTTTGTCTTGTTAGAAAAGGTGAAGAAAAATTGTTGGTTTGAAACACTGGCAAACAGGAAAAATAACCATCAGAGAAATGTGACAACCTAAATTTGCCTTCTGTTGAAGGTACCTGGCCCTATCTGTAGCTGAAAGATGTTGGTGTAGTTCCCTTGGCTTTAATAAAAATAAGTTGGTTTTACCAGAACTGATGTTTACTAGACTACCTGTGTTATGCAAATGGTTCAGAGTGAAAAGAATCACATTCACAAAGAACAATACCACCTTAAGGGTCAAATGCTTGTTTTCTCCTTCAAAGTGATATCTATTTAACCTGAGATAACCTGATATTTGTTATTTAACCTGAGATAGTGTTCACGGCAGCAAGATTTCAAGAAACTCTCAGGCACATGGTGTGATTTTTGGGGTGGTCCTCTGCCAGGCGTTGTGACTCAATGATCCTTGTGGGTCCCTTCCAACTCAGGATATTTTATGATTCTATGATAGTGAAATCTGGATTAAGGCAAACTGGATTTGCTTGCTTGCTGTTTTGGTGCCAGGAAAGATGCTTCACAGAAGCTCACTTGCTGTCTCTCCGTGGTACCTGCTATGCTGCTTTTTGTGCTGGAATCCACAAGGTTTATTCATGCTCCCAGTGAGAGCTGTTATTTTCCCCATTACAAGGTGATGTGTGATACAAGGGCACCCAATCCTCTTAATTCATATCAATTTTTTAGGTGCCTTTGTGAATTTGCTTTACCTGTAGAATGCCACACTACCCTAGAGTGCAGTGAATGTTGTTGCAGATGGTAATACA
The DNA here is from genome assembly GCF_003984885.1 of Neopelma chrysocephalum. Taxonomy (NCBI): domain Eukaryota; kingdom Metazoa; phylum Chordata; class Aves; order Passeriformes; family Pipridae; genus Neopelma; species Neopelma chrysocephalum. Next base: position 25,623,065 of record NW_020897714.1, read on the forward strand.
ATATATAAATTTTCACTAGTACATTCATATTGTTCCCTTATTGCTCCCAAATTAATCAGAGAGGCAGGTGATCCTTAGTCCCTTCCTCATCCTACCAGTACCAGCTGTGTGGACAGACCATGCTCTAATGACTCCAGGCCAAGCTTTGTTTGCCTCTTGAGAGTACGTAGATGTTTGTCCCAGACAAAGGGAAAAGGGTTGGCAATGGAGGAGCTGAAGAAACAAGTGAGCTTTCTCACCATGCTCTGGAGTTGCTCTCATATTCAGAGACAGCCAAAGACTAACAATGAGACAGAGAGGAAGCAAGGGAAGGGTTTGTGTGTGGGTAGTGTGTGCAAAGCTTTCTTCCAGCTCTCCACTGAGCCATGACCTGGTTTCTCCAGGAGATGCCTGCTGTTTTCTTATTTTCGAAGCAAGTTTCTGAGACAATGCTTTGCATGCCAAGCAGGGTCAGCCACTCAGATAGGAAGGGTTCTGAACGGGACACAGAATCCCCTTTCCACCTTGTCTAGTGCCTTCTCTAGTGCTTTCCTCTTTTTTTCTTCTTTTCCTTCTCTTTTCCCTTTCTTTGTTCAAAACGAGGAAACAATTTTTATATGCATGAAGAAAAAAATGGGAACTCTCAGAAGTATTAAATAAAACTTATTGCTGTGCCTGCTAGACACTAATTTTTGTATTGCTATTGTTATCTTGACAGAATCCAAGAAGAAGAAAAAGGAAGGCAAGAAACAAGAGAAGATGCTGGATTAATGGAGTCAACTTGGGCAATTTGAGAAAGGGACATCAGCAAACATGATCAGTTAACAGTTTCATTTATACCTAGGCATTTTATCCTAAAATTATTTATAGCTTAATGGTACCATAGAAGGAAACAAGCAAACACAGAAAAAAAATCCTTTTTTTATTACTTTAGTATTTTTAATGTATAACCCTAACAACAACTTTTAGAGACCTGTAATAAAGACTCCAAACTCATTTAGAAAATTATTTCTATTGTATATTGAACAATGTAGACCTTTTTAAAATATTTTTTTTCTCAAGTCTTGCCATAGGTCTCAATCTGGTAATTAGTCCATGCAAGCAGAACCTGAGCCTGTGTGGAGCTCTGCTGAAGCCAGTATGAATATAGGACTCTGGCTGGATGCATTTATATTTAAGATTGGGACCTTATATCTAAAAAAACCTGAGGCTTGTTTCTTAATTTCTGATTGCATCTGGATAACTCTATGAAATTTTTTGTTTAAGGGAAGGATGGGGGCATTTTGTTTAGTATTTACAAATACGAAATTTTCTTGGATTTGTGGTGAATGTTCATTCCAAGATGTCACCATTTACTGATAAAACCCAGTAACACTCCTTTCCTTGGCCATATTTTGGATCTTGGCAGTAAATCTGAAATCTTTCAATAGCTGGACATAGAGGAGTCCTAATTTTTCATGATTTTCTAGCAATGATTTTTCCAAGTGGAATAATAGCAAAACTTTCCATTTTTTAACATATCAGTGTTGAGATAGTGTCCTCTGTTTTCCCTATAAAAGCTGAAAAATGCTTTATTTTATTTGTTTATTTTGCCAGAAGGGAGAATAACCTTTTCATAAAATATCTAGTTGAAATTGTTGTGACCCAGCTCCCTTTTGTATCAGTGGCAATCTTCCTGTTTATTTAATTATAGCTGGTTGAAAAATAGTATGTCTGGTGGGAAATAACAGAAGAAATCTGTTTAGAAACTGCTGGAGGTAGTTCATATTTTTGATCAAAAAGGGAGAATTTGTGGGACTTGAAACAAATAGGAATGAAATTAATTTTTGTTTCTCTGTTAGTAAAACAGAAAGGAAATACAAAAGCAGTACCTTTTGCTTTCTTTCATTTTTACATAAGCAAAAAGACCTTGGAAAAACTCAGTCAACATACCAATAGTTGGGATTTTTTATTAAATAGTCTGCAGGGAGGGGAAAAAAAAGAAAAATTATAACCAGCTGGTTTTCAGTTTGCTCAATTTTACCTAATTTAAATGATTCTGAGTCCTGAGAAGTCACAAAGAAGAAAAAACCCTGAAAAAGCACTGGTCTGTCCCAAGCTAAAGGGTTGTTTAACAAGCTAACAACCAGCAGACCAAAATTTTTAGATGAAACCTAAGGGATTTATTTCAGTACCCAATCTAAGTTCAAAATCATTGCTTCTAAATTCTAAATCTTTAAATTCAACAGCAAGAAATAAGCTTTGCTATTTGTGTAGGCTGCAGGCTTGCCTGCTGCTCAAGAGGAATAGTCCCCCTTGTACTCCTGCATGGTACCCACTGACTTCAGCAAAGCTGCAGCAGGGTGTGTTCATCTGAGTAAATCACAGGGCTCTCTTGGGATTAGCTTGTAGACAAGCAGAGAGTCTTTGTCCAGACTAACATCAGTACCGTTTTCTATGCAAGAACTTTATAACAATTGCAGAGCTTGCCCTCTTTTTTTCTCACATGGAGGGTACGGCTGATCCGGACTCACGGTGACGCAAGTCCTTCTGTAGACGTTCCCAAACACTTCTGAAGCCAGCTAGCCAAGGCTGTGCATAGCTTAAGGTAGACTAGCCTCACAATTTTTTCCCAGACTCCTTGGGTGTGTCTTGCAGTCTGTGTTGATGTCCTTGTTGGTTTGACTATGCTGTTAGACATACCTGAGCCCCAGGTGCAGTTAAAAAATATCCCCCACACGTGGTGGATGTGCAATGACCAAATCTAAAATCGCAAAGGCTCATATTTAGGTGGTTCTGGGTGCTATTTGGTTTGTTCATGGTCTAATCAGGTCTACCTGTGCTTGTGCCTCAGATTTAAACGAATGGGATGGTAGGTCTGATTGAAAGCAAAGGGAGAAAGAAACTTTTTCACTCACCAAAGGTTTGTCTGTCTAAATGCTGCATCAGTTCACTTAAAGTTGTTCAGCTTTGAGTGCAAACACTGTTGCACCATTGTCTTACACTGGTTAATCTAGTCCATGTTTCATAGGGAGCTGGCAGGAATTTGGAATGATGCTGAGACCAACACTTTGACTATCCTTTAGTCAAAATCTTAGATGTGACTTCTGATTTCCAACTTTGTGAGTAAGAAGAAAAATTCCCCTGTGTTCCCTCTGATGCCTTATGGCCATTTTGATTAACTGCCCATCTGGCTTGTTAAAGGAACATTCCTAATAGTTTTTGAAGGAGGCCAGTCAAGTTCCTATGGTGATATAGGGCCTTCATGGAGAGAGTTTACAGAAAACAAAGAAACAAAACAAAAATACCATGTTAGGACCAGAAGAAAACGCAGCAGTCCTGGTAGCAAAGGGTGTGAAATAGGAGAACATTTCCTATATACTACTCAGCCACATATGTTTGGATCTCTATTGGCATCTTATTGTTGACAGCACTTAGAGTCAAAGTTTATAAACTTAAAAATTAAGAAAATTTCCAATAAACCAGCACAAGACATTCAGTGGAAACTCTAACTATGCAGGAGATGGTAAAAGTAATTCGTGACAGAACACAGAGGAAGACTGAATAGGTCAGTCAGGTCAGCTCTGAAAGTAGGTACTTGGTACCTACATGGGGCCATTGTTTCACTAGTGACATTATCAACAAAGCAAAAGGCAAGTATCTGGACAAAACCTCTTCCCACCCATATTGCTCAGTTTCTACTTCAGTCATGCTGAAATTTCTCCTTATTTGCTTTCTAATCTTCTACCCTCCATCCTTTGGGAGGGCAAGCTTCTCTGACAGTGCTGTGGGAGCGGCTACTTCAGATGAAATATGTGTTTACCCTCGTGGTGCTATCCTGTTACAATGGTAAATGACTTAGCACAGATGTATAGCTTACTAGTTTAACTGACAGAAGCTTGTTTCATGAATGTCCCTCTCAAGGAGTGGTTTACATCTTCATATGCTACAGCTATAATATAGTATGGGGAGGTGATAGAAATCCCCCAAATGACAGCCTTTTTCTGAGCACTCAAATCTCTTGGAAAAGAGAGGGTTGAATTGCTGAACATCAGCTAAGGATGAATCTGCATGCAGACTCTGAATTCTAGCAAGTTTAAACTTAGGGTATATTTGTATATATTTCCCTTGTCTTTCTCTACATAGGCCGAGACAATGCTTGTATGCAGTTAGGCCTGTCTATATCTTGACTCAAAACTGTATTTGAGGATTGGGACATTTTCTGACTTTGACATGTCTTCTGACAGAAGTGCCCATAGTGAAAGAGAATCATTGCTTGTCAGCCTGGCTTATTTAACAGTCTATTAAGTGCAGCAGAACTGCAGGGCAAGGCTCCAGGAAGGGAAAACATTTGTACATGTGGGTAGATACTAAATTGTAATTTACTGATTCTCATCTTCTAATTCCATAATGACATTCTGGGCTGAACTGTTTTTCAAAGGCGAAAAAATTAAAAGAAATGAAAGAATAACAATTATAAAATGTATCAACAGACAATGTTGGAGACTGTCAAGAAGAGACAGATATAAAGTCAGGAGCATTTTATACAAACTTCTTTTGCATGCTCCTTAAGTACAGAAAACAGAATTACTGGTTGGCGCATTTGTTTTTATGCTTTCCTTGATTTGTGCCTTAATGAAAACAAATCAAATGTATGGTGTTACAGAGAAGCGAAGTCCCACTCCAACCTCAAAGAAAGAGTTCATCTGGAGACAAAATCAAAGGAGACAATAGTATGTCTATCTTTTCCATTTAGGAGTGCAAGGTATGGTGACATTGATAGGGGAAAACATAACATCCTTCTTTAACTCTGGTGTATATCCTTCACCACTTGGCACATGGCAGTGGACGATTCAAGTAAAACAATGGAGCATTAGGATGAACTAAGGGGAAGTGAATACTGACGAAGACTGTTTATGAAAACAGGCCTATAAACCCCCTGAATGTAATAATGCTGGTAGCAGGGAGCATCTGAAGACAAACATTGTTTAGCTTTCCCGTTTGTTTAATGAAATTCCTTAACACATGATGAAAACTTCTGAGCTTTCTGAGGCTAATGTCAATGTTTAGGGTGGGACAAAAACCAACCTGATTTTCTCTCATTCTAGGAGCTGCAACAACATTAACAATGTAAATTCACCATTTTTCTAAAACAAAATATTGATGAGGTACAGCATTTTGGCATGACACAGATAGTCTTTCATATCTCCCAAATTCTTATAAGAAGGGGAAGTGTGCATAGGAAGTATCTTGTATTCAACCAATTTCAATTCTCCAGGACAGCATTCCTGTGGACTTGTTCTCTCCTTTGCAGAGACAGATTATACCTGTTTCCAGTCTTCCCCCACTCATCTGTAATTTTGATAGCATTTATAGGTTTTCTGTCAATTCTGCTAAGGCATTCTACCTCTCAGTTAAGTTTCTGTGGATGTTGCTGATCTTTCCTCATCCCCGAGACTATTTTCTCCATTTCTTCCTGGATTGTTGCACAACAGTCCCAGGAAGCCCTTACAATCAGGTACCTCCAAACGTGTCCTAAGATTAAAAGACACAGTGGCAATTTGTTGATCAGATGGCAACAGTGAACAAGGAAATATGAGAATGAGCCAAGAGATTCCCTGGATTCACTGGGAGGGTGGATTGCTGGTAAAACCTTTGTCATAGTCCAACGGCAAGGTTTCCCAGGGGACAGAAATGATCAAATGATCGTCTCAAAAATTAGAGACCTTGATTCAGGAGTGTCTGCCCTCAAAGAAAAAAGTATCTTAGCTAGATAAATAGTGGCAAGAAGCTGCTTCCTTTACCTCTGTCCTCTTTTATCATTAATTTAAATGGAAGAGACATGGTACATAGAGTTTCAGGGGTAGTGAAAGACTTGCCTGAGCAAAGTAGAGCATGGAGAGAGCTTCATCCAACCATGGGTGTTTGCATTTGGAGAAGGTGAAGTTAGTCCTGTTCATAGCAGCATCAAACTTTGGTTTTGGACCAAAACTAAACAATGCTGAAATCTAATAATTTTTCTAATGGTCTCTTTCTGCTACTCTTCAAAAATGTCTCTCTGTCTTGTGGCCTCACTCTGACCTGAGCAGAAGTGAGATCTTTCAAAGAAAACATGAGAATTCAGCTGTATTCAACTATTGTTATCTCATTGGTGGGGCTCTACCACCCTTTAGCCCTTCCTGCCATTTGCCATTTAAATATGGAGTGTCTTGGAATCCCAGATGTCTAAAAAACTCAGTAGGTATCTCCTAGCCTTTAAATAACTCGGCTTTGAGTGAGTTGTGTATGAAGAATCTGTTCCTGCAAATTTTATTACTTTCTTAGAAAAAACGCAGTAACAACCAAAACCTACAACAAAACTGAATGCATGTGTTCAATGGATGGATTTACTGATGAGATAAAGCAGAGGCTCACAAGTATTCCCATTTCAGAAGGTCATTGAAAGTTAAAGACTGTACAAAATATTTAACCCTGAATTCAGTGATGAAAAGCTAGGAAAATGGATAGTCTCTCCAGGGCTGTCTTACTCACAGCCAATTTTAAGTCAATTAATTCTACTGTTTGAATTCCCTCACCCTAATCTACCTGGCAACAAGACATGATTTAACTTTTCTCATTAGGTCATTCATTGCACTTCCCATATTATAATTATGTAGTTCATCTAGATTTTTACAGCTGAAGGAAATGGCTGTGAAAATCCAGAGTGTGTTGTGGTTGCTGAGGAGACCTGAAGCAGAGGCAGGTTATTACTGCTGCAGCTTGGAGCTAGAAGCCACCTAATGAAGATGTCAGCACCAGACACAGCAGCTCTCTAAATGCACATGTATACATACTGCATATATTATATATATCCATATATGGGGAAGTAAAACTGTAGAAAAGTGCATGCATAACTCTAAATGTGAATCACAACTAGTGCTGCCACGTTTTCATGCTGTGGTTGAAAGGAAAGAGCTTTTTGTCCTGTGTCATTATTTAAATGAGGATACAAAAGTATGATAAAGAGCTAGATTTCTTCCCACTTGCCAGCACATCAGTTTAAGGATAGCTGTGTCCAAGGAAAATGCAAAACACATGCCAATGAAATGGCCCAAAGGACTTACTATCACAGTGATGTTCTCTTCTGTCACACCAAGTACATGGAAGAGTTTTGTTCAAAGCTTCAAAGTGGATGAACTGCTTCAGTTAGGTGTGATAGAAACCCAGGCAGAAAAACCCTTTTTCTCTGCCAATAAAAAGTGAGGAAAGTGGGTAAAAAAAGATGGAAAAATCAAAGTAAGACAGAAACTATCTTAATACTTGTAGTTTGAGTGTCAAACTGAAAGAAGGAATGAAAGTCAAAATTAACAAATTAAAGCCTGAACATCATGTTCAATGGATTTCTAATTCTGTATATATCTATTAAACCAGTGCTATATGATATCTTCTCATGGGTTACTTTCCTTTTCCTGTTCCTTTTTTTTTTTTCAGTTTGTATATTGATTTTGTAAGCTAGCAGTGTGTTACCTTTTCAATTTTTTAAAACTTGTATGAAAGCCATATATCCATATTGTAGAATGAAAGCATTAATCCTGTAACGTCCCTTAATGTTTCCTTTAGCTCTGTGGGATTGTGGGGGGCTCTAGCGAATGTATATGTTTACCAATTGTATCAACATAATTTACTTGCTCTTAGTGGCGATAAAGAATTAAATAAACTAATACACAGACACATGGTGTTCTCATTTGTTTGTGAAAACTGTTTCTGGAATTTCTTGACTTAATTCCAAGTTCTTAATGATATTTCTTTATTGTACTAATTTTCATCAGCTGTAGGTGTTGTTTGTCACAGAAACAACCTTGTGAATTCAGAAAAAGTTTTAGTCTGTAGAAAGAAATCTTCCAGAAAATGATTCTAGCAGAAAATATCTCTTTGGTTTATGCATATTAAATTCTGTCTGTCTCAACTTCTTGACACTTTTCAGTTCTGTTTCAGTATACAGTTATTTCAATCTGTGTAATACTGACACAATGATGGGTTGCAGAGAAAGAGTTTGATTTTTTTAAAAAATTATCAGCTAAGCATTGGGAAAACCTTATTCCCAGCCCTGTCATGCTCAGCTGTTTTACTTTAACAGTGACTTTAATGAGTGTGTGTGTTTTTGCTGAGAGATGATTAAGACTCAAGAGTAGAACAAAGAAGTTACATTACTTTAATGAACTAAATAGAATTATGCAGAAATTCAGGTAGTGGTCATTGTAACGTTAATTTTTTCTCCTTTCTTTTTGTTCATTGTTCCTTTTTGCTAAACGTAATTTCTTTTCCAGATGTTTTTCCAGATTCTGTCTCTATGTCCAAGTATTAGCTTAAATGTTAGAATAATTAATTACTCCATACAAACCATTCTATCACTTACTGCCAAAAGAGGAAGATGCTTCATACAGTTTACAAGACTAGGAGATTTATACAGGCTTCTGAAATTGTTTGGAAGAAAAAGGAGTATTAAAAGGTATGAAAACTGACAGTACATTCTTCAAAGTACTAATGGACTCAGCAACCTGAATCCTATCCTTGAAAAGGAAATCAAGCACTCATATTGTTTAATTACAGAAGAAAAACTTTAATTCCTTTTTAATATGCTACTTGGCAGTTAGTTACACTTTTTAGGCTACTGAGTAATGAGAGAGTTTTAAGATGCTCTTGTATTTCCATGTGAGATACTTGATCTCATCAGCAAGCCTGAGCTGCTTGAAGATTGTCTCAAGTCATGCTTAGCTTCCCTGAGCTCCATCATGCAGGGAACAGAGTTCTCTGATTTCTCTTGTCCTTCTCACCTCTGTCCCCAAATGCTGACTGAGCTATAAACAGGCCTGGAAAAGAGCTTTTATGTCAGCTCTTTTCTGGTGGGTTGCTTTCATGGAATACGGTCTTGGAAGGCCATCTCTGTCTTTACATGGCTTCTTTTTTTTGTTATGTATGGAGTATGTGAATGGAGAGAACTTCAAGTTCTACTATCACTTTATGCTCCAAAGTTTTGGGAATGGTGGTTCATTAAGTGTGTCTAAGGATGCAAGGAGGACCTCCAGAGGTGAGTGGGGAGAGATGTCTTCATGAAAGTAACCACTAGCAGTGCAAAGCCCCTTTGAGAACTTTAAGGCCCCAGAGCTCATATGGAGCAGTACTGCAGCTGAAGTTAAAAGCCTGTTTGTACTTCATCATCCCTCTGGCCTTGCACAGAGTAGACTTGTAATTAATACTTAAACGCATGATAGTCACATTTGCACAGACACAGAGACACACTCACCTCATCCCTTGCTTTGCAGATGATGGAGCAACACCTGATTGGCACTGAGAACAGAGAATTTGCAAAATGAACTCTTCATGTTCAAGATGAAGCACTCTCACAAAATAGTAATCCAGTTTTTTGTCCATTATCATCTTTTACAGTGATATGGGAAGTCACCTACATGAGATCATCTCTTGGTTTTTCTTAGCCTGTACTAATTGTCTCTAGTGAAACACAAATGGAAGAAAAAATCTGTGATTCTGTAGTAAAATAGAAGTCTGTTATAAAACCTTTGCTGGTAGCATTTTTGAAGAAAGATCATTACATTTGCAGTCAAATCAGATTTTACATTAAATATAAATATATATACAAACACACACGGAGTATCTTTCACAGAAAAATATCCCCATCCTTTCTGGGTACACTGAGTTACAGAAGGCTTTATTGCCAAACAATCAACAGTGAAATTATTGCCTCCATTGTCAAAGAATGTTTTTTATTTGTACTTATTCAGTCTCTGTTTTCTTGGTTACACTTTTTATTTGCTGCTTTGCACCATTTCTACTACAGGAGCAAAAGATGAAAGCTTGGATCTGAAAAGGTCAGTGACTGTCTTTTTTCCTGTTCAGTAGATAAAGCCTTGCAAGACCAAAATTGCAAAAAAGAATCCTTATTAAAAAAAAATAAAATAAATATTTTAATTAATTGGCAGAAATTTAGCAGTTCCCAAGTGTTTGTTACTAGAAGTCCTAGAGGCAGAGTAAAAGAAAAGTGTTTTATGTTGGGGGTGGACTAAAGGCAAAGGTCTTTCCATAATCATAATTAACTTGCATACTACTGCATTTTGAGAGAGGAACTGTTATTTAGTTTTGATTTTTTCCCCCTCATGTACAACTTAAAAATTCACTGTTCACAATAAAAGAGTTCTCCACCCATCTAATTATGTGGAGATTTTTCTGTCTGAAAAGCTTTAGCTTTTTTATTAAATTAATTTTAATATTTTGTACAGATGCTCATGGAACCTAGATACTCAGCCTCAGTCAAGCGCAGTTTGTGTTGCTCCAGGGTGCACAGTGGGACTCAGACAAAGTGGCTGCCTGGGGATGTGCTTGATGCAAAAGGAATCTCCAGCTGCAAGAATGGACAAACTCCCACTTTTTCCTCAAAGCATTTATGATGGAGGTAGTGGCCAAAGTGCAATATTATCCCTATTGACCTTTCCCCCTTCCTTTCTTTTCCTTTCTTCCTTTCTTGCTTTCTTTCTTCCTTTCTTTTACTCTCTGAGGCCTCACACTGCTGAGCTAGAATAACTTGGGAAGACACATGGAATTGGATGGAGTTGCTGTTGTAAATAGTCTTTAAACATCTGTGGGGCTAGAAGATTTGAGAAGAAATGTTGGAGAGAGGTGATTTTGAAAGGTTGGAGTAGAATCCTTCATATAAAGATTAACACAACAAAACCCTAGGTAGCTATATCAGAAAAAGACATAAGAAAGAACCCAAACTGGGGTGCTGAAGTATCCTGTCCCAAAGGCTGGATTACCTGGGCAGTTGCTGGAACTGGCTGCAAGGAAAGCAAAAGATTTCTCTTCTTCTCTTCTGGCAAGATATAGTAAGAAGATTTATGTTGAATTCAGGACGTGATTTTGGGGACATTTTGAGTGTGGCCCATTTTCAGTCTGGAAAAATGTCTTGAGACTTGTGATACAATGTGCAAAGATCCTAAAATATGTAATATCTCACCTGTAACAATTTACATGAGTGTTGTGCTTTATGTGCTGCATGCAGTCCTACTGACCCAACAGGATGCTTCCCAGTGCAAAAAGGGGTGGCAAGACCAGGTCTCATTTCTCCTTAGCTGGAAGTGAAGTACCGCATTTGTTTTCTTTGCTGTTGTCCTCCTTTGATGACAGGGGTCCATCACGCTGCCTGCGTAACTGAGTGTCTCAGAGAGAAAACATACACTCCCTCAGATAAAGAACGTTTTGTAAGTAGTTGAATTTGAACTGGGCCTGTCTTATCACAACTGCTACTTGCTGTCTTATCAGGAAAGCTCCCTAAATAAGCTACTGCCCCCAAAAGAGTAAGTGCTCTGCAACCTTAACATAAGGGTCACAATAAAGTGGTACAGTAAAGGCAGAACAGAGTGTTCTTAGAGTAAGAAGGAGGCAATGGAAAAGGCAGCCACCTTCCTACTTTACAGCATTAATGCTACAGGTCTCTAGAGTACTAGATGGACTTCATCAAGGGAGATAAAAAACCTTAAATCCTGAAATAGACTTTATTTACTGTTGTTATTAGTAGCAATGAAAACAATGTGATAGCCATTACTGTGATTTATGCTGTAGTTTAGTAATATACTCTCAGTTAACACCTTTGATTCAGAAGCTTTTATGCAGTTTGTCAGTGCTAAGTACCCACCACCCCTGTGTGTGGGGTTGAAGGTTAATCTCAGAGGCTGTCCTTAGGCTTCTTCTGTAGTCAATGCGGCATGACAAGTCCATTCAGAAGGTGATTCAGACTAGAGGGCTAATTTAGCAAATCTGAAAGATGTCATGAAGGGCCTCTTTCCTTACTACCTGCTGAGGGAGCTTAGGGAAATGAAGTGTATGAGGCTGACCTAAGTTTCGCCTGGTAGTTTGCTCTTCCAATAAGGTAGCAAGCTGCAACACTGGAGGTCAGCACCTCAAAAGTGTTTAGGAATTTAAAAAACAAAGTATCTTAACAGCTTGGAAGACAGGGACCACAACAGGTAAAAAAGAAGTGGGTTACAGCCAAGGATTGTGGCAGAGAGTGATTGGATCTGAAGTCCCAGTGCAAAACTCCCCTGTCAGATAGGAGGAAGGACCAGAGAGTGGGAGAGAGATGACAGTGGAGAGCTCGCTGCCTCCTACTTGGCTCTGACACTGATATTGAGGAGAGGGGAGAGAAAGTCCCTGCTTTTGTTCACTTGTTTGCCTCAGCTGAGGCAGGGAGGGAGGCTGGGCCCGTGCCCCCTGCCGAACTCCGGGTCCTTTGTGCCACACAGCAGGTGTGAGGGGAAGCTGGTCTCCCCGGGTGAATACATATGTGGATGTGGATGCCCCCGCTTCTTTCATGACCGTGCTGGGAACCAGAGCGAAGCCGCATTTCTCAACAGCAGGCCAGTAATTCCTGGAAACAAGCGAGCACAGGAAGGGGCCACGGAGCGAGAATGGGGATGGTTTGGGAATAGCTCTGCAGGACCACTCCTTATCTTGCATTTCCCATTGATAGCTTTAGGGCTTCATCCCAGAATGCAATTGGCATCTCCCAAGAGACCTCAAACTGGTATCTTAACTACTTTTTTCTGTGAAAAGCTGATCTGGACAAAAAATATCTTTTAAATTCTTCAGTTGAAAGGGGCTACATAAACTTAAACAAAATCGCCACAGTAACTACAGTCCTGTCTTATTCACATCCCAGTTCCTCACTTGCCCTCTCTTCGCCATGGGTTAGCTGTCACCAGCCTGACGCCCTTCCCCCCACACCCATGTCAGCAGCTGCAATGACAGGAGTTTTAAGCCAAATGCCTGGCATGCAGGAGCCTCTGCCAGGACAAAACCACATATTTAGCTCTCTGCCTCAGTGCCAGGTGGGAGGTGTGAATGCCAAGGAGAGGAGGCCTGAGGCTGCAGCTGGCAGGCTGTGCTATTGATCCAGAGGGTCAGGCCGCTGTCAAGGAGCTTCAGAAAAAGAGAATTAAGCAGAGAATCATTGAGGTTAGAAAAGACCTTTTAGATCATCAAGTGCAACCATTAACCTGGAACTGCCAAGTCCATGAATTAGAGCAGAAGGGTTGGAGTGCTGAATTGGCTACATACTTTTAGTACTTAAAGTAAGCTTATAAAAAAGGGGGAGAGTGACTTTGCACATGGGCAGATAGAGATAGGTCAAGGGAGAGTGATTTTAAACTAAAAGAGGAGAGATTTAGATTAAATGTTAGGAAGAAACTCTTTACTCAGAGGGTGGTGAGACACTAGAACATGTTGTCCATAGAAGTTATGGATGCCCCGTCCCTGGAAGTGTTGAAGACCAGGTAGGACAGGACTTTGGGCAACCTAGTCTAGAGGAAGGTGTCCCTGCCCATGGCAGGGGAACGTACAATTAAATGATTTTTGACGATCTCTAAGGTCCCTTTCAATCCAAACCATTCTCTGATTCTGTGATTCCTGACATGGCAATGTTTTGCCTTAAAACCAAATCATGCCATCTTTGAAGAGAAAAGCTGAGCTTGCTTTTAAATTTAAGTTTTTGAGTATGGTTTTAGCAACCTAGGCAAATAAATAAACAATATTACATTCTTATATCTTTTGTAGCAGATACAGTAGGTCAGACTGTGAGAATTAATGCCTCCAGGGATCAAATCTGGAGCCATTGGAGCTAAAACATGTACTGAACTAGGGGACCTATCCTCCAGGTTTGCTGAAGCAGCCAGAGCTATGTGCAGATAGCCCAAGCTCCTACTGTATCTCTGAGAGCAGTATTACCTGCTGACTGGGCTCTTCTCAGTGGGGCAAAACTGACCTAGTCTCTGACTTGTGAAATCAACAGGTTCCGTACATCTCTTGACAGCACTAGACAGTCCAGATTTTCAGGGATATTGAAGATGAAAAAAAAGCATAGAAAAAAGCATACAAATATTCCCACCAGAAACGGGTACAGCAGAAGATACAGCTGCCTTTAGACATGCAGAAACACTTTATGCATATCCATGGAAAAAGAAACAATTGTGCATATAAGAATCTGAATTTTTGTATTGCCAACCAGCATGTAGTTTAGGAAGTTCTTAACTCGCGTTCCTAGAAGACACAACTTCAACTTTCTCTTTGCAAAAAAGTCGTTGAACCTTCTGTTCTGTGGGAACAGAATTGGGTGCTTTTTAGATGTAGTTGGTCATTTACAGTCATTCCACCCCAGTGACAAAAGGGATAACTGTTACCTACACAAGAAAGTCAGCTTGAATTATGTGAGTAAAGGAAAAAAATAAGAAATTATGAATAAACTCTGGATGAGAAAGGTGAAAGATTCACAGCGAATTGGACAAAGAAAATGAGCCAAAAGAAAACTAAACTTTTAAGCTTGGTTCACAGTTTGGGGGAGGTTTTGCCTGGCAGAAGAAGGTTTCTTCCTATGAGTATCTAGTGCTTGCAGTGCACACCGTAGCCTCCTACCAGGGAAAGCATGTTTTTCTGGGAAGTTTGTTTTCATAGTCTGTCATGTAGGCTTGCAAAATAACATTTATAAAATTAGACAGACTACTGCTCAAAACAGCTCTGCATCAAAACATTTTAAAGGGCAGGAGAATTGATTACAGGTACCTTTTGGCTTGGAATAAAAAGCTGAAATAAACCCTCTTCCTTAGCATAATTTATTCTGTAAACACCCGGCAAGATGTGAGCATGCCATACTTATATCATGCCAAGAGTTCAGGGCCTTCAGCTCACCTCTCTGGTGAGTGACCTCTGCTCAGATTCTCTGCTCTTTGTCAAAAGCACATTATGCTTCTTTAGGAGACATGCTTTCTAATCTTCACCTCATCAGAAGAGTTGACTAAAAAAAAAAATACATTTAACAGTCATGGGTTGGAGCTAAAGGCTTTTCTCCACTGATTGGCTTTCTATATGTGAATTTCTTTAATTAAAACCTTCCATACTCCTTTTTGATTGCTTGAATGTTGGAAATATTTAAAAGGAAATCTGGATTTTTTTTTCTACAAAGCTGAAAAAAAACATAGTCCCTGAATGAAGAGATAGCACTAGTTTCTTTACAAAAAAGCTGGCCTGGAAGAGCCCTAAGCCTTGCTTCAGATAGATATCTTCTCTCATAATAACTCTTGGCCCTCTGGGAAATTCCTGAGTTGACCTAATCCTGAATATTCTGTTACCCAATTGCAGCATTCCAGGGGCAGGACACTCTCCAAGAGGCGTCATGTTTACAACCACCATTTGGAACAACTTTTGTCTCCATTCCTCTCCAGGACTGGGCTGTAAAGAAATTAGGTGGCATGGTGAAGAGAAGTATTTTTAGCCTGCTTTATTTCTTTAGCAACTGTTTGTGCTAATGATGATTGCAGAGTTCATTTTCTATCTGGCACACATGGAGAATGCATTGGAGATGAGAGTTTCACACAATGTTTTTACAGGCCATACTTTTTTATATAGATTTCAATATATAGTGTATATCAAAATATATTTTTTCATGGCCTGTATGTGCCTTTTGTGGGTTTTCTATTGAAAACAGTGTATGCTTAAGTTGTGTGATTCTATTCAGGTTGTTATCATAGTTAAAAATCTAAACAGGTTCAAAGGGTGATTGGACAAACTCAGGAAATAATTAAACCATTCTGAACTGCTAAATGCAAAGTTGCCATCTGTAATTTAAGATGTCTCCGAGATGCAGCTGTTAAGTTGGCAGTAGACATGATTCAGAAGTTGAGAGTTTGCCTTCCTTACCCTGACCTTATTCTTTCCCCTGGCGCCACTGGTCACTGTCTGTACTGACAACTCTTGCAGCTGGAATGATATTTGACCTCTAAAACGACTTCACAGTACCAATCTCACCAGGTAAAAAATAGCAAAAAATAGAAGATAAACCAAAGATGCTGTGGGACAATAACCAAAAAAAGAGAAAGGTGTGAGACCACAAAACATTCTGGCCATGTGGAGGCAGCACACAAAGCTTTCTGTACTTCAGCTCTTACATGGTGGTCTGTCCGTGCGTTTTCTGAAATGTTTCCAGTGTTTAACTGTAAGACATTGAGTCCCTTACTGTAACCTTTATTAAAGAACATTTCCTTCTCTTTCCCTGCAACAGCAATCTGGTGTCAGTGAGCACAGTGAAATAGAGCTCAAGGAGAGCAAAGAGAGCAGACAGCCTGGAGGGACCAGTGCCCAGAGTCATGGCCAGAGAGCGCAGCAGTGCGTCCTGCTGCTGCAGAACAGGAAGGTGAGGGCTGCTACCATCCTTTCATGTCTCCTGCCCTCCTCTAGTCACAGGCTTGAGTAAAGCCTGAAATCTCATGTATCAGTCGTATGTTAGTGTTTTTAAGCTGTCATATTTATCCTATATTCACTAATATTTTTTTAATGAGCAAATAATTCTCAGTTGTTTTTTTTGGTTCCACTCTTCTATATGTCTGTTGTTCCTGAACAGCTCCTACATGTTTTTCTACGTGGGCGCTTTCATTATTGGGAGCTAATTGCAAGCAGCTTCCTGCAGGGATTTGCTGTGCGACATCTTGTGCTGCATTTTCAGCTATACACATGCAGTATGGCATGAACTCAGTCTCTGTCCCTGAGTGAGTCTGTGAAACTATTAGAATTGCCTCACTGGCAGGAATTATAACATTTTCAGATTCAAAAATTGACATAAATGAGCTATTTATTCTGATTTTTTTTTTTTTTTGGTCAGCAAACCACACTGCTGGATTCTTTCCAGAGAACTAATAGAAAAAGGGCATCTGTGCATTCAGAGTGAACTCACTTATAATCTGAATTACTATTAGTGGAAGACATTTTACACTTGATTTAATGAGAGTTTTTGGTTTTATCTGGGACTCCACGACATTTTGCTTTTGGCTAAATTTCCACTGAGCTACATGGCAGCTTGACAATCAGAAGAACTGAACCATCGTGCCCTCATTTTCAACAGTTATGAAATTCTTTATTTGAGTTCTAGTAAGCTGGGAAGTTTCAGTAACAGGTGAACACCCTTGTACAGATAATTATTTTCCATACTCTGAGTTATAAACTGGAAGGTTGTCTTTCTGCCAAGGGAATATGCTTATCTATTTTTATTTTGCTGTAATGTAGTTGCAATTTGAACTTGTTTATAAAGGGTTGGCACACACTCTGAATGCAAACCAGCCATTGCTGGTGGGCTGGCAGATGCTGTGACCCCATGAGCAAACAATAAGGTTTTATAAACAATAAGGTCCCCATATTTCCAAAGAGAACACAAGCTTTCTAAGAAAGTGAAAAAATACAGGTGATTTTTTTCTAAGATTTCTCTTCAGTCATGGCTAAAAAATACAGTTGGCTTATCATGAAAGTGAATTCAATCAAAAGACACATTGTTAGCTTGTAGTGAAATGATTTGGTCTCCACCTATTTCTACCTTGAATACACCACCACTGATTTTTTTTTCATTACTCTCATTCTTTACATTGTCATGTAATTTTCAAGGCAAAGTGTGCTCGATAAATTTATCCCCTCTCATTATTGTAGTTATGAAAACACATTTTCAGCATTTAGCTGCCTCTGCTGTTTGAGATGGCCTTCTTCTGCAAGCACACTGACACCAAGACAACCTGCTGTGCTTTCCCAGGCATCCAGCAGGAAGCCCAAGGACTGACGGCTCTCCCAGCAAAACCATCATCTCCTCCATGTAAGGAAAAGACTAGAAAAACATAATTTACTAGATGGACTAGAGAAGATGCTTTGGTGCCAGACTGTGCCTTTTGTGCAGAGACAAGACCCTTGATTTTCTAAAGGGGCCCTGGCACACAGTGCAGTGCTTTGCAGGGTCATTGCTCAGGGCAATCTCTGGCTGGGACATCTTCATACTTGCTTTTATCCCTTCTGGTCCTCCTTGATCTGGTAGCACTTGTGGCTGAGTTCTTGCTTCTTGGCCATCTTTAGAAATTTCCCACTGCATCTGCCATCAGGTAATGTGGTCACTTGCATCCTATTTTTGCATCTGGAACTGTCTTATCCCTTGCCATCTTTACTGGAAAAATCAAGTGAGGATTGAGACAGTGTCGGGGGAAAAAGCGTGAGTGGAAGTCATTGTCTTGTACTGATAAAACTTTAGGAATGTGACAGCAAATCTACCTTATGGACTAAGTAAAAACCCCTTATTACTATCCTAGGTATTTTGCTTTATTCAATGTCCTTTTCCCATCCCAATGTCATTTTATTCTGACTTTTATACCAGGAGAATAACCAAAAAGCTTTCTCTGTATATATGTCTCCATAAACTAACATCCTCTAGGACCAGTTAGATTGGAGACTGGACAGATTGCCCTGGGACACTAATTAATGCAGAGAATTTACTGACATTACATCACATTAAAACCAATTACACTTCCATTACACTCATCTACTTTACCCCTTCCTGCATATGTGCCTATTGAATCCAGTCCATATTTAATCTGGCAATGGATTAGCTAATGAGGTGGTAGAATCAGTTACTAGCCTGGCAACAAGGCAGGGGAAGCCATCCAGCAAACACTTTCTGATTTGGAAGTTTTCTCTGAAGGGCAACAAGGCAAAAAGAAGCTGGAGGAGGGCCTCTTTGCTAATCCATCTGCACTTAGAAGAAAAAGAAGAAAATTCACAACTTGATAGAACTATATTCAGACCATTCCTATCTCATGGTAACATGGGGTGATTGAAAGAACAGTTATTGAGCAAAAAGCATTTGTGCAATAACCATTCCAGGGTAGAGGAAAAGTTTACATCTGAATCAACCAACTCCAGAAAAGTCTGCTTTAGTTAAACAGCAAATATTCTGGAATTGAAGTAGTGCTCCAGAAATGTTCTATCAATGGAATTATTCTGAAATAATTCTAATTCTGTATCTAATGTTGTTTCCATCTCTGTTCACGGAATTTTTACACAGGGGCAGGAACAGAGCTTGCAGCATCCATAGCCAAGCAAACATGTGGTGCACCAAGCAGGCCTGTGTCACACTTGCTGGAAAAGAGCATACAGCGGCAAATAAAAGTCAAGCTCAGAGTTCTCAACAGTGAGGGGAATCAGGAATCTGTTAGGGATGAAAGGATACTCTGTGCTACCAGGGAGGGAACAGAAATGAGCCTGAGTCCAGCTGGAACAAAGAGAGTAGAAGGGGTGGTGGCTGCCATCCCAGCATAAGAACACTGAATGCCACATGGTACCTCACTCAGGTACTTGAACAACTTGGTTTGAAGAGGGTATCAGTGTGCAGGATGAGCTGGGAGTGCAGCTCCAACACTGTCAGAGCTTGTGTGCTGAGCTGTGTTAAGGGCAAGAAGGCAGGCAGAGCTGTGGAAGGCTGCAGCACGGACTAATTTTGTGGGGGTTTGTGCTGGCATCACTTCATGAGAGCCAAGAGGACTGAGCAGGCTTGGAGGAGTTAGCACATTTTGGTCAGCAAGTACTGTAGGACTTCTCTATTATAGAGTTGTGTGCCATTAAGAAGTGAATTTAGAAAATACCTTAAAAATAACAACACTGACAAGTCTGTGTTTTGCCAGCAATGCTATGAATTCCGTGGATTGAGAGGAGGCAAGAAAAAGGGTGGTGTGAGTGCTGTTACATCGGCAATATTTTATTTGCTGTTTGGTATTACTCTTATCTATTTCTTTGACCACACTGATGTTGGTGTGTGGCTTTTTGAACAGTGACAACTGTTAGGTATAGATATATCTAAAATGCACAGTCAAAAGCCTTTTTGAAATGACAGCTGATTTTAATAGCTTGTAGCTTTCAATCATGAAGGGAAGAGCAAACAAAACCTTTTCTGCTAATAATGTTTACACAAGTCTTAAAGCAGGCTATTTTATCCTTTCCTACAGTCAAGCTAAAATAAACCAAACCAGACTGTCCAAAGAAGGGAAGAGTGAAGGAGCTTTTTATCCAGGCTCTTCCCTCCTGTTCTCCACCCTCTATTCTCTACAACAAAAAATTGATTGAATCATGAAAGATGGGAAATATAGCATCACAGATTACAAGGATATGCAGCACATCCATTTACTTTATCAGGAGACAAAACTGTCTTCTAGTCACAGCTCCACCTAGCCCTTTCAGAGCCCTGTTAACAGCAACCTGGCTGAGCATGGCAGCTTGACAGGGCCAGGTTGATCTGTATTGTTTTGCTATTGCTTTTCATCCAAGCTGCTGTCACTCTGCTGTTTGGCTGGTTTGAGTGGCAGTATGCAAAGGCTGTGCTTTAAAGTAGAGTAGTTTTTTGAGGTGGAGTTGCATGGAGCTTCCAGATGAGGATTTAAATAAGTGGTAGTCACAAAATGAAGGGATTGAAATTATAATCCTCACACCGGTGTGAAGCCAGCCATGAATCCAAAATACGACAGCAAATGGTGCAAAGAGGAAAATGAGTCACTTTAGCACAGGGTTTAGTCTCATATATTTTTAATGACATGAAATCTTTATGTTTCTTTATAGATGAACATACCTAGCTGAGGGACGAGTATGTTCTGTTTCTGATTTAATGCTTTTGTCTCTTCAGCTCTACCATCGTACTGAATTTGTGTTTTAATTCAAAGTAAGGTACATAGGAAGGAGCAAATACGTGTGTGTGGTGCTCCCAGTAAACTATTAATTTTGCAATTTGAAAATATCGTATGGATATCTGAGACAATTTTCATCATACTATCTTATGGACTGGCCAAAGAATCATGCAGTTCTTCAGCTACATCATTCCATAGAATAATATACTGTGTGTCTCTGTAATAGCTGGGCTGCTTCTGGTATCTGGACTATGTGGTTTAGAGGTCACTTGAGATATGTTACAGTCCATAGTCCATACCAGTGTAAGCATGCACTAAATGGTAGATCACTGAATTACAGTGTAGTATCAGCCAACAAAAGCAGTAATAAAAGGATTTGGCAGTAAGCATAGAAAGGACAACGTGAGTTTTGGGTGCTGCAAAGATTTCTAAGATTCTAGGAAATCAACAGCCACAGCTACTAGCAACAATCTAAATAAAAGTCTGTGAGAGTAAAAAAAAGAGAAGATAGCACAGAAGCTTCTGATATTATTAATCATTGTAGAGATGGAGCAGGGAAGACTGGGAATTCAAGTCTGGTTTGTTCGATTTAAGTGCGTGGAGGAACTTGGAGCTGTGACAGTCTGGGAGGGCGCCCTGCCACGGTGTGCCTTACACTTTGCCTTTTCAAGGTCATCTTTAAAACTATAGTGTATGCATGAACTTGACAGGAATCCAATGAGAGCTAAAAGCAGTCCAAAAACATTCCACCTGCCATCAGCCCTGACTCAGGATGGCCAGTGTGCCCAGCCATCACCAAGCAACTTGGGGATTACACAGGGCTTTTTAATGCAAGACATTTTAGCACAGTCCAAAGATGCTGTCATGACACATACGAACAGTGATTCACTGCCTCTCAGCTACCATGTGATTACCCCCTCACCAATTCATTCTCTCCAATCATTACTTCCTTATTTTTTTTAAAAAAATCATTGTGTTCTCATTTTTCCCATATAAAACCATCAACTTGTCAAAAAAGAGAGGACCTGGAAAAAATTTCTCTCCTTTTCACCTTCTCTGGCTTCTTTCAAACTGATCTATGCAAAGCTCTAGTGCAGCCTGACAAGTCCTAACTGCTGATATTTCACAGACACTGAGGGAATCGTAGTGGGAGGGAGCAGGAGAATTGTTCCTGTAAGGGATTTGCTGCAAGCTGCTGCATTCTGCAGGGGCTCTCACAGACACCTTGCAATTGAGGGAGGGTAGGCAGCTAAAACGGAGCAGAGGGAGTCACATTCAACAGGAAAGCAATGGTTGTAGGAGTAGAAAAATATGATAAGTTGTATATTTCAATGTAAAAAAAGCTACTGATTTAAACAGACAGAAAAAGTGGAAACTTATTTCTGTAATAAGACTTGCCCCTAGAAAGGAAGTAGAGGGTTCTGAGTCATTATTTGATGTGTTTTTTTTTGAGGCAGAGAACTTATTTTACTGACTGAAACTGGATTGAAGGATTACTGTGCTACAAGCAGGCCATCTGTCCATAACTTTATTAGATATGATAATGTTCTTTTCTTCACTGCTATTAATACCATGGCTCCAGTTGGCCTGCTCCTCTGCATCCTCTGCCTGGATCTGCTTGGTAAACAGGTGATAAAAGAGAATGCTCTATTCCTAAGATAAAAATATTGTATTGGGTCTGAAAACTAAATTGCAGGGGTAGTGAAGTGAAGGGAGCATCTCTTTTTTTACCATGCAAGATGCAACCCCCAGGTAGCTGGAAAGTTTTGTAGGTCAGCATTCATCAGCAGAACTGGACCTCTTTACACTGCTGGTGTCATTCAGGCATCCACTGCATCATGACAGCACCAGATCAGGATGGTGCCTTCTTCTTACTTTACCTTTTCATATAATTTAGACAATTCTGAATTGAAGAGATTTGGAGCAGCATTCCTATTTGTACTTTCTTGTGCAGGTCTCCAGCTCCCAGCCAGATGCAATTACAACTATTGGCGTATTTAGGATGAAAGATAGTATTTTATGGGTTACAGAAGCAGAGTAGGGAGCAGAGACATGATGAAAAGTGAGACTTGCAGAAAGCAATCTGCTTTTGTAAAAGCAAAGTTTCAGCTTATTTGCCTCTTTGATTGTGACAACTTTTATTTTGCCAAAGGAAGCAAGTAATAAGTAGCATTTAATCATCAGAACACACAGGGATGCAAATACACCGTGATTATATTGCGACTTTCTTCTGCCACCATCTGTATCAACAATTGAGTTTATAGCTGGAAAAATATCTCTTTTTTTTGTCTTTTTTTTTTCTCAGTCATTACCTTTCTAGATGGCAGATAAGAGCAAAGTTTCTCTCAAGTAGTTGTCAAGCTATTTCTTAAACAAAAGCTGCTGTAGGAACTCCTCTTTCTCATAAATTATAGCAGATTCACTCAGGGGCAGGAAATCACATAGGAGCAGGAACAGAGGAGCCATCTTGCTCCAGAGATTTTTTACAGTTTTCTGGCAAACATGTACCAAGCCTTCATGATGGGCACTAGGGGAATTTTTTATGGCTCTTCATCAGCTGCAGTTTCTTCTCCTCCAGGTTAGGCTTCCCAGATGAACACTGTCTTTCCTTTCTTCTTCATTCAGCATGCTTGTCCTCAAGTCCTGAGTCCTGGTTTTATTTGGCCAGGAGCTCAGAGCTTCTGGAGCTGCTGGTGGTAGGGCAGAAATTGTGAAAGAAACAGTATTTCCAATAGCTTCTCAGAGGGACATTTCTTCTGGAAGCCATCCAGCTCCTGCTAGCTGAATATGCCAGAAAGGACACAGTTTCAAGCTCTTCAGAAAACTTTTCCTCTCTTTTCATTTGAACCATTCATCTTTGAATAACAGAGCTCTGAGCTGAAAGAACAACTTGTCATATAGTGATCTGCAGCAGCATTACCCTGGGCCCCCTTTGCAGACTGTGATGAGCAGTGGGAGGCTTTGACTACGCTGTACATCATCCAAAAAGAGGCACTGAAAAGGTTTCGAGGACTCCTTCTCTGGAAGTGCCTCTGTTTTCTTTGTTGGCTACAGAGTGAGCCTGGTGTACCTGCCTCATCTCTAGATGTCCACGTTGTAGACAGCTGCAATTAGGTGAGACAAAGTCAATCTCTCTTCTAGTCTAGACACTGATCGTCTTTCAAGGGATTGAATATGTTATGTTTATAGTGCATTCTTCAGTGTTAGCCATGCATTTGGTACTTTCCTCATTGATCTTTATTCAATACCATAATCATATCTTCCTGTGTTAACCTCACAAGTCTGGAGAAATGTAAGCTATGTTCAAGGATGATTACCCTGAGTGCTTCCTCATGCTCAGCTACAGCAAAATGTTTCCCTGCTTCTGGTACCCACCTGGGCAAGTGCTGTGTGGATATAGAGGGAGCTGAGCCTGATTGACAGAGCTGCTGCTCTTCAAGGAAGGGGTTGATGCCTGCTGAGAGCAGTGGTTAAAAGAAGCCTGCTGGGAGCAGCTGAAGGAGCAGGGAAAGCAACTGATTCTTTGTGGAGGCCTTTGGGAAGCATCCAGTACCATGAACATGGGAATACCAAAGAAGAGCACACTAAAGCAAATAGCTCTAGGCAATTCCTGTCTCCTTGCTCTCTTCTGCATGGCCATTGTATTCAGTTGAGACACTCTCATCACTTTAGTTCTTAAATTGTGAGGTGCCCCACAGTGTAGGATGTCTCAATCCAGAGGAAGTACAGTTACACAATAGCAGTGAGTGCAGCGTCATTATAAAAAGAAAAATAAAATTGAAGGAATATTCCTTGGGCATAATGACATCATTTTATCAATATTCTCTAACTCAATAAACAAGCAATAGAGCATTGATTCATAACTAGTGGAAAAAAAGAACTACAGTTCTCACTAATAACATTTCTCATTTCTGATTTGACAATAGCTGATGGCAGCTTTTACAGACCGACCTCTGCTGAGCACACAACTGCAAGGAAATGAACCTGTGAGTTAATGTATTATATAGACTTAGCTCAGGAATAATTTGTACAAATTGATGATAAAAGCCAAATCAAACAAAGGAAGCCTGCTATGACAGAAGCAAACAAGGGACAAGCCTAGAGGAGGTAGGTGACTTCCCCATGCACTTCAGTCGAAGTCCACAAGGTGCCCTGCTCTTCCAGCTGAGCCTACAGTTAAAAAAAATTAGCCAACCCTTTGCTACAGCTGCTTTGGGTAGTGAGTTCTCCCTTGCATGTGTAATTCCCACCTGAGCCAATGTTCTTCACTACAAGGAGGAATTGAACAGTTTAGTACCATGTCGAGGGATGAGAGGTGGAAAAATGAGTGAAGATACCATATGTGGATAAAGCAAATGGCAGTGCATTCTTGATGCCAAAGCAGGGTTTCTCAGGTTCTCCTTGACTCAGCATTTCAAGGCAAAACACCATCGTGCTGGGTTTGCTCCTTGTAGTAAAACACTTTTTCAGTTCTGTTTCTGACGGAGAATGTGTAAGGCTCAAGTATTGAAGTCCGAATTGTACCATAAGAGGCTAAGTTACTGTTATCCCTCAGTCTGCCTTAAACTTCAAATGAAATCAGCTTTGATCACTTCATGCTTCTTCTCTCTCCAGATGCTCACTGAACCTTGTAGCATTGTTGGAGCAGAGATGTTTCACAAAATGGGTTTCAGGTTTGCCTCCAGTAAGCAACTAAAACCGATTCTAAGTAAAAAATAATAAGATTGTTTTTCCCTGCAAATTACTGCTGGGTGATTTATAACACTAGTATTACGTGTGAGCCTAAATCAGCTTGATTAAGAGCAAAGATTGAACTGTTTTTCTGCATGCATCAGATTATTTGAATAGAGAAACAGTATCAAGGCTGTAGCTATTCCACTTCTGTGGATTAAGTGTTTATTAGTGCGAGGAGGGCTGACTATGCCACTGCTTTGAGCATGCAGATGCAGAGTGGATGCTGATGGGCCCAGGGAAACATCTGGTGTTGTGTCACCAGAGAAAAAGACAGTCTGTCCTCAGAGGTCCTGCAGAGATACAGGCTAACACGTAGCGTGAAGGAAACTGATTTTCAAGTCATAGGAGTTGTTAAGGGAGGTATAGGAGCCTCTTGCTGGTAAAGCCATGCAGGTGTATCTTCTGGACCTACTCTGGCACAGAAGAGGCTCTGTTGGGATCAACATGTTCCCTGAAAAAAAAAAGGTGGTCACTCACCAAGTTCTCAGGCTTGAGGGACCTATTTTTCAAGTTTTTCTTCCCTCTTTCAGGAGGCAAAAACATATGAGTTTCTTTCTGGAGACATATTAAGTTCTCCATTCTGTCAAAAGAAACTACCCTTCTGTGAGTCTCAAATATTCCTTTCCCTTTCCATGACCAAACTGCAACAAAGATATGATGTGATACTTCATGCTGAAGCTTTCTTGTTCTCAGGAAATATATGTGAAAGGTATGATCAAGCCAAACGGAAATATCTTCTATCCTAATACAATCCCTTGTGCTAAGTGAAAATGCACTGCTTGATATCTTTTATGGAGAAGAAAAGAAGAGTGAATCAGGAGTGTTGCTCTAAGAAAACGTTAGTCAGTGCACAGCACAAGAGATGGTTTGCTTTCTTTTTCGTCTGAGTGCAAATTGAGCCTGGCTGCTAGAAAACTACACTGTCTCCAGGAGGATATCATCAGCTATCACTCACCTTTGGAAACATTTTCCTGGTAGAGAAAAATTGATTCCTTACATGTATGGAGAAAGCAAGGGCTGAAATAGTAGAGACTGTAAAGTTTTGTTTTCAGTATCTACTTCTGAGGCACCTAAATGTATGTTGTGCATTGGGGAGAATAAATTCACAGTGAAGACCTCAGCTAGGATACAATTACTATAGACAAATAAAAATGGCAGAAGTAAAAATAACGAACACTGTCCACCCTGCTGGTTCTCATCCACATTTTATGAGCCAATTTATCTGTTCTGCTGTCATTAATTCTTTCTGAGCATGTCTTTTTCTCTCTTCATTTTGCACCCATCCTGAGTACACTGTGCTGCAAGAAGCACGAAGTACTAAGCAGATGTTTCTGCTTTGTGGACTCTGGCATTCCATACTTGGTTGTTTCTTGACAACTAGAAATCCTGACTGGGATGTTTCATTTTTCTCACATGAACTATGGGAGCACCACAGAATAACATCTAATCAGTACTAATTCCTGTAGCTTGTATTAACATTAATTACTCAACTTTGGGGACAGAACATACCCTTAGCAAATTTGCAGATGATGCTAAACTGAGGGAATGCTTAACATGCTGAACAGCAAAGTTACAATCCAAAGAAACTTAAATATTGGGCCAAAAGGAACTTCATGAAGTGCAGAAGGGGGAATGCAAAGCTCTGCATCTGGGGAGGAATAACAGCAGGCCTGAGTGCTGAGCTAGAGCAGGTGCCAAGCTGCGAGTTAGCAGTGAACTCTCGTTGCAATCAACATGAACTGCACACTGGGCAACGTCATGGGCAGCGTTGCCAGCAGGCCAAGGGGACATGATAATTTGGCACTGGTGAAATAGTTTCATGTTTGTGGACTTTGCAGCCCAAGAGGGAAAGGGAGAGAAGAGAGAGGATCAAGTAGAAGACTAATTAGGATCATCAGGCACTTGCAGGACCTAGAAGGACACAATTGGGCTAATGTAGCCTGATGAAGAGACTATTAGTCTGACTAACCACAGCATACAGCTACCTGGTCAGGAGCTACAGAGGTGCTCGAGACAAACTCTTCTCAACAGTGGCAAGTGGTACAAAAAGGGGCAAAAGTCACATGTTGCAGCTTGGCAAGTTCAGGTTAGACATTAGGAAAAACTTCTTCACTGTGAGGGTTGTACAGCACTGGAACAGGTTACTCAGAGAGGTCAGGGACTCTCTGTCCTTGGAAGTTCTCAGGACTCAGCTAGGCAAAGCAACAGCTGATCTGACCTAGTGTTGGCAACAGCCCTGCTTTGTGTGGGAGACGTGACCAGAGGCATCCAGAGAACCCTTCCAGCCAGCACTCCAATGCTTGTATGAATTTAGGGGATGCAGTCAGCCAATCTAAAAGAATCCTGTTGCAGTCAGACTTTAATTGAACAGCCTATAGTTATGAAGTGTTACAAAGAAGTGAACTGTGTCTTCACGTACGATGGGAAATCTATTTTCCCAAATCGTGCTACATGTGTTATAAAGCTGCACCAGAGTACATGACTCCCAGATGAGGGCAGCTTTTCTTACTGGCTTATGCCCCAGTTCTGGGAGACTTGTAGAACTTATATGCCAACATATAAGTATGGACTTTAAGTCTTTGCATTTATTTGTTATTTGGTTAAACTCCAAAAGTATGTGTGTAATGCTTTAATGAATCAAAGGATTTGCACGTCCTTAACTGGCTCCTGGTGGTTGTTCCATTCCTGAGGTACCTCAGCTGTGGCTAACTCTGAAGAATTAGGTCAGACAAACAGAATGTACATTTTACATTGTGCACATCTGTGTCCCTTATTCAGGTTACCGGTTCACAAAATATCATATCTGTATTCCAAGTGAAACTTCCATGAAAACACAAGCTGCTCCCACCTTATGAGTGCAATCCTTCCCAGAAGGAAAATCCCTCAACATCTGCAGAAGCGATAACTATTTCATCAAGAGTGTTTGCTGTCCCTTGCAAAATCCACCCAAAACAGCTGAGAAGCATTTTTAAAGGTAAAATAGAGCTTGCAAGAAATCCATGACATGCTTCAGTGCTTCATCAGATTCTTATCTTGTTACACTAAAGACAAGAATGTTATCACTCTAGACGATTAATTATTTATAGGACTCATTAATTTGCTGTCACACTGCCAGAATTATTTTTTTCACAGTATCTTGTGTGAGTGAAAACTGTAGAGTCTAAATTCCAAGTGTGTTCCAGGCCTGTGGAAACCTTTGTTAAGGTTCTTTTTCAAGTAACCCTGTACAAAGTTTGGGGGAATGGGATTATATGTTGAGACATTCTCATTTGACTGCAGTATTTGGATAATATGTATATCTGTAAGAGTGTATGCTGTGTGAGTTTAAATCTCTGAAAACTCAGATGTGCGTTGTCCTGTTCAATGTACTTTTCCAGAATTGTTTTGTGTTTTCTCTACTTGTTTTCATAATTTTTGGTTTTGTGTACTTTTCTGACACTCTTATTCCATGGAGATAATGGTTATATCTAATGTAGAAAAAGCCTTTGCTATATTCAAACTTCATTATGTGACCAATACTTTCTGATAGGTTTGAAAGGATTGTAAGATGTCATTTGCAGCTAAGAACAGGTAAATTAGTGAATCTCCTATTCAGTAAAGGCTTCTTATCAGTAGAGAGATAAGAACTATAACAAACACTACATGCACGTAATATGAAGGCAAATTATGGGGTGCTACTGACAGATTTTGTCTTTTGCTTCCTTTCCAAAGTATAACACTTTGAGGCTTCCTGATTTGAACTTTGGCTTCAGAAATACGGAAACTTATATGTCATATTAACTGCAAAATCTGCAAATCCTTCAGTCAGCATCCTGTTGTCCAGTATTGTGTCTTTATCTTGAAACATTGACATTTGCTTAGTGTAACTGAGTTTGTGTTATTGTAATACAAATTACTTCATCCAGGAAAGCAAGAATAACAACGTTCAAGTACTGTGACTTTTTGTTTGATCCTCACTCATGCTTTAATTTCCATATCATTTATGTATTATAGGAAGCCAGAGACAGAATTAGCGTCAAGAAAAGCCAGAAAGAAAAAATTGCTCGAACATGCAAGATTCTCCTAGAGTCAGCTCATTCAGCCATTATGCTAAATACATTTGTAAAAGGTTCTTTTTGTCACATCATTTTATCCTGAAGCTGTGATTTAGTCAAACAAAAGAATGGAAAAGTACCACATGCTATAATATGCTTGGGTATAAAACACTTATTTGTGCCTTTTCTAAAGCTGTTACATTGTCCTGTTTTCACCCCACTGGACAATGTATGGGGCTCACAGATTGCTTTGTACCTCTGCCAGCTGCCCTCTGTGTGGTGATAATGCTCATTTATGCCCAAGTAGCACAAGTGTTACTCCTGCAACAGGAGTAGTATCTGCCTCAGCAGCTACCCCTCTGAAGGATTCATAGCTGGACCCTCCAGAAAGGTTTAGATCAATATTTAAAGTGGATGTAGTAACCCATTTCTTTATGAGAGACTCAGCATGTGTTTTGAAAAGAAATCATACTTTAAACTGTAAGTATTTAAAAAAAAAGTTTGGGCTTAGGCTTCCATTGAGTATTGCTGTTAATCTCTGTGGATCTCCTGATCTTTTTAAATGGGTATCATTGAATTAGGATTAAGATTTATGCATATAAAATTAGGAGACTGCTGTGTGAAATACAGATTTTTTAAAACAATTACTTGTTATTGACAGGAATACTTGATGCTGGAGATACCATTTGGTGTGTAGCCAAGGATAAAAACCCATAAGCAAGTATCCATGGGTTAGAAAGGGAAATTGGAAGTGAGGATGATATCCAGCTCCGGATTGTAGACATCTGCATTAGCAATATGAAAGAGAGATCTCCATGCGAGTTGTGTGCATAAGTACCCATTCTAATCAAAGGAAAATCAGTGTTTTATTTAGCTGTCTTTTTTTTATAAATATCTAATCAAGAGAAATTCTTTTAAGGTACCTGAAGTATCATCTTTGCACTGGCAAATACGACACAAGACACAAGGGAATCCTGTGCTCTTCTGCATGCAAATGAAAGTTGGGAAAGATACCATAGGATAACTGAAACAGCATCATGAGAACAAATAAACAAGCCTAGATCTCCAGTGACTATACTGGGAGTTCAGACATCAGGACCACAGGTTAATACATACAGGTCCTTTAGATATCTGAATTTGAGTGTAATGAATAATCTGAGTGAAGAATAGTCTTCACTGAAGTTTGGGAGGGTACAAAGTCATTTTACATATACGTCTGATGATCCATTAAAAAATTGTTCCGAATTGTTGGGCTAGTTATAGATGAGTCTTTAATTAATAGCTACAGTCATCCAAACTTTGAGCTCACCATCTAACAACTGTGCAAAAGTAGCTCTACTGGGCAATGACAGAGCTCAGAGTATGAATTCATGAAAGTCCTTAGTTTTGTTCAATGACTCCTGGATGGACAACTCAGTGTCTTACTAGGTGGTTCTGGTTTGTGTGGGAATAAGCCTAATTACTTTGGTCTGGGTAAGTTACAGTGTTCTCTACTTTTTTGTCTCTTTTTAATGCCCTGGGTGTAGACTTCCTTCAGAGAAGTAAGCTCCAGGGATGCAATTACATCCTAAACCTATGTGGACCCATAAGATTCGCCAGTTGTTTGCTGTTTATCAGAGCACAATACCTGAAGACAGTCTGTTTTAAAGTTGGTTTTCTCAGAAACTCTGAGTATTAGAATATTCTTATGTACAGGCAAAGTTTTCACTTCCAACTGTGCAAGAAACCCATGGATCTAGACAAGACACGTGAGTTTCTACCCTTGCACTGTGTTCTTTGGACTTAGGCCAGGTGCAGCAGGATCTCTGTAATTCCTCTTACGCATCTTTTATATAGCCCATTTTTCTCCCCTGAGTGTTCCCAGTATACCCAGTATATAAACCCAAATTCTTGTGAGTTGAAACTGGTGAATTGATTTCTGTGATATTGTGTTCACATACCCCTAGCCTTTTTTAAGTGGCCTCTGAAAGGCTTCTTGTTTGTTGGATCCCAAGGTAAATCAGTCTGCAATCAGGAACATTTACCCTAATCACATTTCTATACACTTTTTCAGAGGTCTAAGCTTCACCATTTCCTCCTGAACTGTTCACTCCCTTTCTCATTTGTTGTGACAGTCTTATTTTGGTATTTGAATTGCTTATTCAAATGCCAGTTCTACTCAAAGATTAATGAGAAAGGCAGTAGACTCCCTACGAGAAAGAGTACAGGAGGCACCAGGTACAATTCAGCCTGTACCTTGTTCCTAGTCTGTATCTTCCTGTTGAAGAATACTGTGTTATATCTGCAGTTCAAAGAAGCTTCTTCCAGTATTACACTGAGTTCATCAAAGTAATGGTGATTTACACTAGCTGATGGCCTAGTTATGATCAAATTTTAGAAATAGTCTAGCAGAAAAGTGTAGTGAATGCTAAGGATTATCAAATAAGCCCTATTTGTGGTTCATTCTGTCACATATCTCACTGGTATCCCAAATGCTTGTGTGGTTCTCTCTGAGGAAATGATTCTTCCATTTCAGTTTTGGTTTCTTCATCCTACATTCTGTGTTATGAGGTTTTTTTTAACAGAATTACCTTGCAGCAGAAGACCATAGCATCTTGGGCGAAACAGTCAATGGGCAGAAACTGCAATCTGGGCATTTTCAAGGGGAAATCAAATTACACAGTTTGCTGTATAAAGCACAAACAAATTTTAGTCTGGTTGACGCTTATCTATTTTTGCAAGTACATCACTTTGGAAAGAGACTTGCTCAGCTAATCTATAGCTGTCATGGAAATGAAATTTTTCCTTCCTCCGAACCAGTAACGGGCACCTGGCAAGCTTGCTTGTGCACCCATGCATTCAAGTCTAGCAGTTTCCATAGAAACTCATCAAACTGTCGCACGGGTTTTCTAACATGCTGCCACTTCACAAACACAGGACAAGCTGTTTTGCACAAAATTCCTTTATAATGCTGTTCTGTTTTCTCTCTGAAGACAATTCACCAAAACTAAATGTTTGCAGACTGCAAAAATTGCTTCTTATTTCAGCTAAACCAGCTCATCTACATGAGAACATTCCATCTGAATTTTTCATAAACTCACTGAAAAATATATTTTAGGCAATTAAACTCCCCATCTTTAGATAAGAAAAAGAAAAAAGCTGCTTTTAAAATGGAAGTATATTTATACTGTGATTTCGTTAATATACTACCTACATCTCTGGTTCCCTCCTAGGAAGATGCTTCTATTCCAAACTTGAGAAGTAAGACACAACTGCCTCTTCTGTGAGACTATCATGCCAACTTTTAAGTTAGTTTGATAAAGTTGTTGAAGGAGTTCAGGGACATGATCTCTGTAAGAAGAGAGATGAGACTGAGAGATCCAAGAGGTCTTGTTCACTCTATGGCTTAAGGCCCATCTGGTGACAGAAAAACCGAAGGCTTCTTTGATTATAAGTAATTTAGTTTTCAAGCTCTATCCTAACATACCCGACGAACAAGTTTTCAGAGGAGCTTCAAAATCTCAGAGTCTGCTACTCTTTCATTAACACTTTCTGAACATGCAGGTTTCAGATATGGTCCAACATATATTCTTCCTAGGTTTTCTGTTTTAGTAAAACTCATGGCGCGTACCCTCCTACCATGCAACTCAACATTTATTTATTAGTCAGCCAATAGCAAGGTTTTCTAGTAAACAAATATCCTGATATGACCATTTTTTGATTCACACACTTTTCATTTTTAAAAATGATTCCTGCATCTTAGAAGCTGCCAGCTCCTATAAGTGAGGAGTATGTTATGAGACTTTTTAAAAATATCAAGCATTTTTCTGCGTAAGTTTCTTCCCTATGCAGTACTGTTTTACTGATATCAGCAGTTGGCCTTCATTTAAATTGGAAAAGCATCAAACACAATGATTTCATCTTGTGGAACAGCAAAAAATAGTTAATGATACATGTGAGATGAAGCTCAAAGAAAAAGTTCAAAGAACAGGACAATTAGTTGGCAGGAGCCACAGAATTAATGCACAGCAAAATTTACAAGAATGTCTTATCCAGTGAATTTTTATAATAGAGATCAGATAGAGCTGGTAGCTGAAGAAGCACAAATGGGATAAATGCCCATTTATCAAGAAACATCTTTCAGCTGAGGAAACTGAGTAGTGCATGCCGTAAAAGATTGAATACACTTAATATTGGCTTGCTTAATGGAAAACTTTGTCTATGCTATTAGCTTTAATTTAATGCTAATTTGCCCATTTAATAACAATTGATATTAAACAGTTTCCTATTTAATGTTAATTGAAAATCACTGGTTTCCTATTCCAGGCAATATTTAATGTCACTTATTTTAACTAGTGACAAAAAATGCATTTTTATTTTGACCTTAAAACTTTACAGGAAATGTAAAGTACAGAAGAAGCACAGATCACTCAATAGAACTATACACTTTAATTGTATTATTGTTGAAAAAAAATTACCATTAAAGCCCTAGCAATGTAATTAAATGCCACTAACCACAAAGGATACACTGAAATGAATCTCCAGTGGCAGTAAACTGAGTCGTACTTGTTCCCTTTAATTTTTTTCCCTTGTTTCTAACTTCTGATTGAGCATGGGCATAAAGTGGTTGTAGGAAGGAAAGGAATTCTGATTTGATTGCCACCTTTTCCAGAATAAAGCATGTACTCACCCTCTGAATTTCCAGGGCAGGTCCCACTGGCTTGCCAATAAAAACTGATGGCATAATCCCTTGATTTGTACTCACTATTTTTCTAGCTCTGTGAATATACACTTAAAATACGCCTTGTGGATTCCAGACTGTGAACTGTAAAAAGATTCTCAGCACCCAACAGCCTTTCCCTATAGGTATGCACAAGCTTCTTTTTAGATCCAGAATCTAATGTTTTTTGGAAATTATATCCTATCTCTACTGCAGGTGTGTTGCTTGTATCACACGGACCATGTGTGTAGCCTGTTCACAAAATACCTCTGTCGCTTCCCTCATGCATGTACATGCACAGAATAAAAAGAATATGTGACACCTGAGGGTAAGATCATACAGTGAAAAAATTTTTACATGTTAGGGTAACTACATTTGCATCATTATTTATAAGTAGCCTGCCAGCGTAGCTGTCTAATCTGCTGCTGATGTTAGGGTCTTCTTACAGCCTTCAGTCTTGCTATATTTCTTTACTATCATTTTCTTTTGCAGGATTTGTGAGTCCAGTTTGACACAAGGTATCCTGGTTATGTTTTCTGTGCATTATCTTACTGGTTTATTTCAAAAAGTACAATGAATCAATTATACTATTATCTGTTTCCTACGTGCTGGAGAGAAGCTCGAACAGCTTTCTGTCAGTTGACCCAGGCATGGCTATTTCCTAAGTAATTTCTCTTCACCAGCAGAACAGTCTCCTGCTGAGAATACTCCCTCCTTATTGTGGAAATACGTATTTTGGTAGGTTGTATTGAATAACAGTAACGTTATTAATCTCCACTGCATTTTCTAACCATTAAGGCAGAAAAAAAAAGAAAAAAAATCATAATTTATAATGTTAGGGAATAAAATTATGGCCCACTTCTTCCCTGAGGGGAAACAGGTTTCCTGCACAATTCGCAATTCTTTCCCACAGTGAATATAGCCTGTAGCAGTCTTTTAAAAGCAAAGCTAATTGTAGAGGAGTGGGAGGCAATACGAATGGCATTACTTTACTGTTTGCCTCATTGCTCTTGCACATAGAGAGTGAAGAATGAAATCAGGAATATGGTAATGGGTCCATTTTGGACGGGAGATAGACGAGTCTATTGTGAGCACCACTGATGGATCATCCTGTTTCTGATTCTGATTTGTGCTGACATGCAAGCATCCATATATCTGAATCAGTCCGAGGCATTGAACACATCAAGCTGTTTCTCTCCCAGTGCTTGCATTGATAATTCATCTTCTGCACTAAAATTTGACAAGCATAAAATTTTGAAAAGGTCAAGTCTGGGGTCTCCTGAGATTATTTTTGACCTTAACTTTGACAGCAAATGAAGGAAATCACTAGCTGTATGCATTTTGCAAGTCCATTGAGCAACTGAGGCCTGGCAAGTTGCTGTTATTAGTAGGATTAGTGATAGCAACCTTTCCATAGCTAATGGAAGCCATCGTTGACATTAGAGTCTTGGCAAATACAGAAGGGCTTGAGTCGCTACAGGGGCAGAATAAATACATGCAGTTTCCAAACTGGAAATCCCATTGTTTTGAAACCATAAGACCATACCCTGGTATGGCCTTTGATCTCTGAGGTATCAGCATTGCAGAAGGAGACACTAAGTCTTTGATGAGGTTTTTTTATGTTCTTCTTCATGGTGACCTAAAATCTCTGAATTGCTGGTCTGACATCTGTGGTGTCTTATCCAGCTGGAACAGGAAAATAATCCCCACTTAAATGTGACTTTGCAGGGTCAGGTTGGAAGGTTTAAGAAAATATCCCAGACCAATCTTTGCCATCTCCAAAGGCAACAGTAGGGAAACAGGGAGGAGATCTGTGTACTCAGTCATTTCTACCATCAGTAAATTACAGCTGTGGTACTCCTTCTAACAGGTGTGCTCTGAGAGGAGCCAGCTCAGTGACGGAGTTACTTATTCAGGAACTATGCCAAAATCCATTTTACATGTGCACTAGAATAGGAAAGTCCAATTAATTGAAGTTTAGGTAAAATTTAAGAACTCTGTGTTAGGAAATGGTCATGCCTAGGAGACTAACCACCCATAAATTACGCATATAGAAGTGCATTGGAGTCTTCTTTCCCAGTTTTACCTGGTTGATGTTAGCCTCTGCATGACAGTTATAGAAAGAAAAGGAGGAATGAATCTAGCAAGAATACTGTGAACTTAGTATTAATGAAGGAGCCCTTCTGAGAGCAAGAGGGAAGGAGACATAGACCACAAAACCAAGAGATACTGGATTTTAACAGATGGAGATACTCTAGCACAGAAAAATGGGAGAAACTGAGATGAAAGGTCACTGAGATGCTGAAGAAGCACATGTACTGCAAAATAGCATTGCAACAAATTGCTTTGTTGTTTCATATTTTTTAATGCTTCCATTTTATTACAGCTATGCTTTAAGACAAATAACTTTATGTCATTCAAGTGAAGTGATAAAACAGACTGTGCAATTTGGTTTGTCCTTGGGCATTTCCCTCCTAGAGGTGTGGCTCCTTTGAAAAGCCCTCTGCCATACAAGAATATTCTAAGAAGTCCTTTACTCTCCAACACTAGTCAAATAACAACTGTATGCTCTTCAACCTGCCTTGCATAGGCTGATTAGAGCATCAGTGCAACAAAGGTGCCTGTAATTTTCATCTGTAAGATAATAGATATTTTATGCTTATACCTCCAAAGAGCCAATGCATCAGAACTAATTGGCAAGCTTGTCAAACCCAGCTCAACAGAGAACTTATGAAAATTCTTTTGACTATTTATAGGCACCAATGTAGACTTTGGCCAAATCAATATAAATATTATTTATTAGTGCAACCTTACAGATTTTTAGTAGTGGCTTGGTTTGTTTTTATAAGTCTTGTTGGTTTTACTAAATCTTGCTTTTAGGGAACAGAGATAGGTTCACTTTCTTTAAGATCATTCCTCCCTTTCAGTTTTTGATTTAGCCTATTTAGAAAGGAAGATAGATCCTTTGCAATGAAAAAGAATATGACACAGGAAAAGACAGAGCTGGAGCCAGGGCTGGTACAGGCCCACAGTATTTGTGCCTTTTAGCATCTTATGGCCCACAGAGTATAGTGATAAACCTTTTATACCTTCAAAGTCATACCCTTGTTCTATATTATTCTATAATCCTCTAGATTGAATCAACACTGAAGGCAGCCTATGATGGAAGGAAGAAAGGAAGGAAGGAAGGAGGGAAGGAAGGAAGGAAGGAAGGAAGAATATTAACTTTCATAGTAGCAAGAGACATGCTGCAAAGAAAAAACTCATCTAAGGAAGAAAAAGAGCTGATTGTATCTACTGAGAAAAAAATAATGAAAGAAAGAGTCTCTTAGGAGGTGAAATAAAACTTGAGTCTTGAGTTCTACTGTGTCTATTTTATGCTTTGGAAGATTCCTTTATGCAAGGGTAATCTTCTGGCAATATCTAACTGTACAAGCAGCTTTGACAGTATACCTGAAAACTATGGAAGAGTTTAAGAGGATGGTTGAGAAAATGAGACATGATTTGAGCTGGCCTTCAACACAGTTAGCATCTTGAGATGTTAAGTCCACTGGAAAATATTGCCAAGAGTATGTAGAATTTTCTCTTAGAACCGTGCACTTAACATGACCCTTAGTGAAGCCTTCTAGTGCATAAGTCTTGGACTAATCTGTAGTCATCTGTAGCCAGTACTGTTCCATTTGCTGACATTTTGCACTCACTTTATGTAAAGGATGACAGTGGGCAAATACACCTGTGAGTTTTTTATCAGACTTGTGGGCATGTGTATGTGCACTGTGCCATGAAGGGTGATGAAAATTTTGTCAGTGATTTAGAAAAGTTGTAAATACATGGTGTAGCATTCTAGCTTCAAGGGTTTAAAGCAATACAGCATCTGTTGGATGATTTCATTGTCATTAATAACAGCTGTCAATGACAGTGGGAGGCAGCAGAGGAAAAGTGTCAGTTTGATTTACACTGAATTCTACTTGCAAAAATTCCTAACTTCTGTCTGAAGAGTTTCCAAACAATTACTAGTACTTTGCATTGAAGATAACAATTTATCCTCTTCTGTAAAGAAGATCACAGTGACTACATCTTGTTTGTGGCCCTTGCACTGACAGAGGAAAAGT
The DNA here is from genome assembly GCF_003984885.1 of Neopelma chrysocephalum. Taxonomy (NCBI): domain Eukaryota; kingdom Metazoa; phylum Chordata; class Aves; order Passeriformes; family Pipridae; genus Neopelma; species Neopelma chrysocephalum. The sequence goes on from NW_020897714.1 coordinate 25,661,118, forward strand.
TTTAGAAAACCTCAGTTGTCATTTTGCTCAAATTAAGTGAGTTGCTCTGGATCCTACATGACACTAAATTCCTGGTCTCCCCAGGCAAAAATCTCAGCATACAGTTACACTTGATTTAGAGACACTTTCTCAGAAGATCCTTTGCTGAACTAGAGCTCAGCAACAATCAGTTAGTTCTCTATCTATTTGAACTCATAAGTTGTCAATATGCTGGGGTTGGAATCAATGTCTAGGTCAATTTTTTTAATATTGGAAGGTTTTGGGAAAGGTAAGCCTATTTAGTGCAAGTGTCTTGGAAAAGCTATTTAGTATTGCCACAGAGGAGCTATTTTTTTTTATTTTAAATATTTAGAAAAACTTTATTTTTCATATTTCTTTTCATGTTGAAGAAAACATGACTTTTTTGTAATTGGTGAAGAAATGTGCCAAAACTTCCCAATAAAGGGACTTTTGAAGACATAAGCCGCAAACTGGAAGAAAAAACAACTTGTAATGGAAAAAAATGTGGAATTATTCTGTAGTTTGGAAAGTAAAATCTGAAAAAAGTTGTCTTTTTTTTTCTTTTATGTGAAATACATAGAAAGCATAGTAGTTGTTGATTCACATTTTTCAGTCTACAGAAGTATTGCCATTACATTTAGTGTACTTGTTACAGAGTATGTGAATGTAAGATATAAAAATGTACTAGTTCCTTATGGAATAGACTGATATGGTTGCTATTGTGTTGTTTCATTGACTTGTCACATATATCAGAAGTGCAAAAGTGCATGTCTATGTCAGACAGTAGGATCAAGGGCCACAATAGGAATTGAATCTTAGCTCTTTTTTATTCATAGGTCATAAACCAAATTATCTCACACTAATTTTATAGACAATTACAGTTAAATTGGATCTTGCTTTCTCCACAAACATCCCCTCTTTTGGCTGCATTTGGGCTTCTAGTGGAGGAAAATTGTGCTGAGCTTGTGTCATCCTTAGCAAGATATTATCTTGACATAAAATGCGGGGTCAAACAAGGGTAGGTGCCTTATTGAAAGAAGAAATAGCTTTTACAGGAAGCTTGTCTGGTGAGGTAAACATTCCCATCACTCCAGGTTCCTTCAGGGGAGTGTTAGTCAGCATATATATGTCGTTATCAGTTCCAAGTAGTGCAAAGACTAAAGGAAAACAAAGGTCCCATGTGCTTCTATAACACACCTCAAACACACTGAAGGTCAGATAGATGTGTCAGTTTGAGAGTTGTATTTTTCAAACATTGAAAAAACCAAAATAATAAAAAATATTCTAAAAAAGCAATGCATTCTGTCCTGCAGAAAGTTTATTTGATTTTTTTCTGAACTTGAAGCCACCTACTAACCTGAATGTTTCAAATGTCATTCCTGAAAGGTAATTTCTTAAAATGTGAAGCACATTTTAAACCATGAATGTAGTTAAGCAGAAGAATTTCTACTGAATTTTGCTGGATTCTGTGTTCTTGAAAACTGTGACATTAAAAATGATCATTCTTCCACAGAGAACACACTTGTCTAAACAGAAATAATTCACTTCTGAAAATCACATGACCTGTGTTGGCCAGACTACACTGTTTGGTACTGTGGGATTATTTATGGGTATATCTGTGAGGCACTGTTTACTGAAGAATCAGTCACTAATTTTCGTTCAAGGATTTTTATTGATTACTGGCTTTGTTTTAACTCATTTTTCCTCTCAGTATCTGCACATTAAAATTAAATTCTAATTACCTATTTGTGGGGAAAAACTGGGAAAATGTTTGTCTTCATTTCCTCATGCAACTGGTTTGCTACAAGCTAGAAGAGTGGGTGAGAGAGGCAGAAAGCTGTAGGCAAGGGTTATACCAGTCTGTTAGGTACATGCCTCTTGATGCTTACCATGCAGAAGTCTTGGCAGCTCCCACCTGAGCAAATCACAGGCACAGACAACAGCAGCACACACATCTTATTTAAAGGATGAGAGAATACTGCTTTCTGCTGTTTCAGCTTTGGGAAACTACATCGTTCTTCTGTTCTCCAGATAAAGTAACTGTTGAGGGAAGTGGGAGCTTGGCCGCGAGCAGAGCAAGGACTAGGAAAGAAAGTGCAGTGTTTAGTAGCTTCCAATTTTTTCTTGACACCAGCATCAAACTGAAATGGTGAAAAGTCCTTAGTATTGGTCCTGCTCCCTCATATGCTACAGTTTGTGAAGGAGTCATTACCTTCTAACCACCTTTCCTCTGCCCTGCCTGTGAGTAAAGAGGTACACAGAGCTTTTCATGGAATAATAGAATAGCCCAAGTTGGAAGGGACCCACAAGGACCATTGAGTCCAGCTCTTGGCTCTGCACCAGGCAACCCCAAACCCTACACTTTTGCTGATATATGAATGCTTTTGTAGACTGCAGAGAAGTTTCTGGCTTTTAAACTACTGCAAAGTACACCCAGGATGGTCTAAAATTTGGCTTTTCATATTTGAGATTTCAGATCCATGAAATTCTTCTGCTCTTTCCTATACCTCAAAGTTTTGCTCGGGCTACTACTCATGAATGCTTGTAGTATTTTCTCTTTGAGGAGTGATTGCAAATAAAGCATAACTTAGTTTTAAATGTTAATTTATAATGTCTTATGACCAGAGCAATTAAACTGTTGCTGCTAAAGGTGAATATATATATGGCAGGATTTTATTTATGCATATTCAGAAAGAGCTTGAGGGTGAGTCCAGTGGAAAAATAAATACTGGCAATGTTTTGAAATCTCAAAATGAAAAGTGTTATGACTAAATCAATGATGATGCTGGTTTATATAATGTCTCTTTTAGTGGGAAGAAAGCATGACATATTCATATGACATTATTTTTGCCTCCCCAGATGGCCTTTCTCAGGGAACTGGAAAATTTGCTTTTTCAAGAAATGATTGCCGTATTTATGGGTTTTTTTCTTTTTCAAATTTTCAATGTTGTGGATAAAAGCAAAAATTCGCTGTCAGTATTTCCATCTCTGAAGTGCTGCATCAGTGAGTTAGCGGCTACATATATACATGTTTTTTTCTCACCCACCTATGACTGTTTCCTCCCCCCAGAAAGGTGAAGAATTTGAATTATCAAGAAATTCAATAGAATATTTTCAAGATTCTGTTGAACAAACATCTTTTTCAATTATTTGAACTAGACTTTAACTAAGGGAGTGAAGAAGAGAAAACAAGAGCAAAACCTAGCTATTCATCATCTATATCAATCCAGCTTTCATTAGGACTCTTCTAGTTTGCATTAATCTCTTCAATGACTTCAAATTTCTGATATCATAAATTCCCTTAATTAGTTTTGGCACTAGGGCAGTAATTCCCATACTCGCTGATTGCGATCTTTTACAAGGCATCATGGCATGTCATTACACCGAATGTGCACTTGACAGAGTTAGAGGGATGTGTCACATCTTAAACGGTGTCTGTCTATCTCTGGTTTTGGAAATCTACTCCTGAAACAACTGTAGTGCAGCACTGGTGAAAAAAGACTGTAAGAGGTCAAAGATGCCTCTGAAATGTCATGGTTTTTTTATACTGATGGAGTGGTACCTGCTGATCGCTAGTTTCTGCATTGAGAAAAAACCTTTTCTAAATTGTCGAGGAATTGACATAATTCAGATATGATGCAAGGAGACCGTGAAAGTGAAGATTCATTTCAGTCACATTGTATGTTTTTACCTGATAATAGTTAAATAGTTCCACCTTGTTATTTCCTGCATCTCTCAAGGAAGTTGAAGCTCCCTGCAGCTCTAGCGCAAGTCAAGAATGAGTACAGTTCATTTGTCAAAATGTCAATGACCTATTTCAGAATAACCTGTACAGTATCTACAAGTATCAGATTTATTTCTCTAGTGAGACAGTGGAAGCAGTTTTATTGCAGATAAATTGACACTGGAAACAAGCTCTCCCTTTCCCTTGCAGCATTCCTAGGGGCAGCAACCCAGATAGTGCCAGGGGAGCCATTGAAGGACTGTGTATGACTGAAAGTTTTAGTGCACAACAAATGAACATACATAAACTATCAGATGCCACTAGACAACCTGCTGGAAATGTAAGGTGCAAAAAGGGACATACATTCAAACACTCACACAGGTATTAGCCTGTGTCCACATATAGGCATACACAAAATATATGGGCAAACCTACACATACCTCCAAAAGCATGTAAGGTGAAGCAAAGGTTTTCCTGTTTCACTGTATCCATAAATGTACAAAAGCTTATTACTTTCTCACCTTTAAAACTTAATATCCACACAGAGAGGAACAATTAGGCAAGTGTTAGACTCATTTGTTAACATTGATGGAGTATTAAAAAGGGGGTGATAGCATTATATGGACTTGGCAACACCCTAAGGAGAGAGGGAAAATGCGGAAGGGCTTAGAAAACCCTTTCCCGGTAGGCTCCTGTAATTTATGATCTCCAGGAGTATAGAAGAAAGGTGGGAATGAGCTGGGAGTTTTGGATGTATTAATTTTTCCCTGTGGCACATGCCATCCCCAAGACAAGTGTAGCTGTAATTATTTCACGTACTTGAGGACCAGCGTTGTTTATCAGGAAAAATGTGTTTCACATCCTTCCTGCATTTAGTGGAAATAAAATACTCCTACTAGCTTGATGACATGTGGCACACTCAATTTAAAAGAGATGTTTCCTTTTCAAGTGCCTTCTCTGTTAGCCCCATACTTTTGAGACTATTCACAGACTAACAGCATGATGATTGCTTTCTAAAATCCTCTTGAAGTGTCATTAGATTTCGTTGGATTTTGTAATAAGCTATGAACAACTCTTTGAGACCCATGAGTATAAGTGCATTTATTTTGCTAAACTTTATTTTGCTTTCCTCTCTTGCCCAAGGCTAATATTTGTTTTGTGTGACACTTTATAAGTGTAATAAAAGACTGTGGACATACATAGATGGAGGTGACTGCATCTAATCAGTGACTGACTGCAAGTAAGAACAATATTTGATTTATCTCTCTTACTACCAATAAAGGAAAAAAGAAAGGTAGAAAGGAAATGGTGGTGATTTCAATCTTTCTTGTTAAAACCTGCAAAGGAATTATCAACTACATTAGCCTCAGAGTTGACATAGTAGATGATTTGAAGCATAAGCAGCCCAGTCTACCTCTTGCTTCTGTCTCTGATTTGTACTGGGTCAGATGAAAATGGAGAGGGTTGAGACGAAGGATTTGTGGAGGCCAGTCACACCAATGTGGTGCTTGGCTTCAGAAAGCCATCTGCTCACAATGCTTTCCTAAGACATGTGTTTCCAATGGAAAATAGTTCGTGTTTATAATCTCAGTTTTTGAATTTCCCTCTTGCAGGTGTAGAGAGAAAATGCAAGGCAAGGAAGAACCAGGCACCATGCGTGGGATCGAGAACATAAAATTAAACCATTGAATCCAATTTTCTATTACTCTACATTCCAATTAAGCTAGCAGGCTTGAAAAGATATAGAAATAATTAATTTTCTTCATAGTAGCTTGTACGTTGCTGTTTGGGTTTTGTGATGAGAACAGTGTTGAGAACACAGGGATGGTATCAAAGGCCTTTTCTGCTTCTCAAACCACCCCACAGGAGGCTGGAGGTGCACAAGAAGCTGGGAGGGGTCACAGCAGGGACAGCTGACCCCAGCTGACCTTGAGGGGATATTCCATGCCATATCATGTTGTGTTCAGTAATAAAAATCTAAGGAATGAAGGGGAAAGGAGGGACATTCGGAATGATGATGTTTGTCTTCCCTAACTACTTAGATGTGATGGAGCCCTGCTTCTCTGGACATGGCTAAACACCTGCCAGCTGATGGGAAGTAGTGAATGAATGCTTTGCTTAGGTGTGCAACTTTCGCTTTACCTAGTGAACTATCTTTGTCTCAACCCACAAGGTTTCATCCTTTCACCCCTCTGATTTTCTCCCCACAGTTGTGTGGAGCTGAGCTATCAATGAGGGTTCACAGGCAGCAGTCTTCTGTGGTGCCCAGTGTAGGGCACGACCCACAACCCTAGGATTAATCCTATGCTTCCATGCCAGTAAAATGTGTCTTTTTGGGCTTAATGCTATTGTCTTGAAGCAGCATTTGTTTACAGCAGATCAAAAGGGACACAAAAAGGACCCTGTTTATACATGGCAGTAATTACATCTACCTAATATAGACTGAAGTGCAAATTGAGCATAAAACAGAGATAAGCAGCTCTTTCTTTTTAAAATGAGTCCTTTTTCTGTATGCTAGAAGAAACTGAAAGTTGGAGCTTTTTCTGCCCTTACACTGAATTAACTGGGGAACTAGCCCATGATGTTGTAAAGGTATGTTCTTTTATGAGATTTAACATATGTACCTGGGTGATTCACTGTCAGTTCATTAATCAATATGGAGTTGAGTTCTTATGCAAAACTGAGCTTCTAAAATTTTTATGATTGCTTAATGGAAGGGACCAAAGAAAAGCCAGCCAAAGCCCGTGGGCTATTTGGAATTTGAATATGAATACATTTTGTTCACAATTAATGCAGTGATGCACTCTGGATGAAGAACAAAATCACAGGTTGTCCCTGAAATAGTTTTGAGATGAGTTGGAGGCACATGGTTTTTTCATTGTGTACTTAGGACAATACAAGCCCTGAGGGATCCTACAGGGGGCATGTCTTGGATATTTTGTGCTAACTTATTCCAAGTGAAATGTCATAGCTGCTAATTAGAAGCATTCATTAGTTTAGTAATTTGTCTTAAAAAGTTTATGGTATTTCTTTCTGTGTTTTTCTTTTACTTAAAAATTCAAAGTCTCACTAGAGCAGAATAGAGAAAATCATTTTAAGAATTTGTATATATACAGGAATAAATGTTCTTTGAGACAATCCTTCCAGAACAGAGTTGTTTTGGTTTTGGTTTTGGTGGGTTTTTTTCTTCCTTTCAGGACAGTGCAGATTTACCAAGGTGGTACATTGTACTGGATGAACTTCTATTTGAAGAGCACATGTGCACTAGTAAAGCTGTCGGTTAATACTAAGTCTTTCAGTAGATCCAAGTGTTAAGACCTTCTACAAGACAGTGAAGGAAATAGTATGTGGAAATCATTATAGATGGAACAAGATAAACCGGTGATAGTAATTTTTCATAAAAGAGAAAAAATAGAGGCTGCTTGTGCTAGTTTAACTTCTTGTGTTAGGAAGTTAGATAACTGGGGCACTTTATTGACACTGGTTAGAAGAGCTTGGTCTGTTCACAAAGCAGCTGATAAACATTTTATAACTTACTTAGGTTAAGATTAAGTAGTATTGTAATATTTCACTACCTTAAATAAGCTATTTATTGATATAAGTTTATGCAAATAATAAAAATAAATGAAAGACCATCGTGGAGAAGGTGCTATCCTTCTATTAATCCTGTGCTCATGTACAGATTCTCATCTTTTAATACCTTAAAAATACCTCTGTGACTTTAGCTCATGAATTTAGGTAACTTGGTTAAGGTTTCTAGCTTAATAAGTTAAATTCTTTACATTTTGCTTTGTATAATCTTTCATATCATATGCACTTTTCAGTGTAATTGTTGGCTGCATACCCTTTATATCTCTGTGAGACAGGATATGTATGAGATACTATTTACTTATTTAGTCATTGTATTGCATTTTCAAACAAAAATTCTTTTTATCTCTTACAGTTGCTTGGGGTGGGTTACTTGAACTCTCTTGATTCTCAGCTAATGTCAACATGTGAGAGAAACAGAACCTGTCTGGTTCATGTTCTTTTTTGCTCAAAACTTATTTGTTGCATGTGCAAGGAATGCGCAAGCATTGCCAAATGGATAACCCCATGGAGACTGACATTATAGCTTGCTGTGGGGTGCTTGTGCCTGGGATGAACTAAATTCCAGAGCAGCGGGGACCTGAACATCCTTGACCACAATCTGTCTGATTTTACCGAGTATCTCGCAGAGTTCTGGCCTTTGATCCAATGCAGAATGAAAACAAGGTATTTTCTAAAAATGTAATTTCTGTTTGATATTAATCTAGTCCCACATATTCTATTGATCAGGAGAGCATTGCTGGAGGAAATGAACTACCTTGAGACTGGGTACCACCCCATCCTTAGCTCAGTCTGCCCAATAATTTATATAATGCTTGGAAAGAGCAGCCAAGCGTTGCTTTAAATGGAGGGAGACCCGTACTTGTATTCCTACTAAAAATCCATCTCATTTCTCCATAAATCATCACCTGTTCTCTGTGAAAGCTTGGAACAAGCTGTCTGAAGTAAACAGGAGTTCATTGGTTTGACTCAGTTGAGTTGAACAGACATCACAACAACTGCAAACTGGTAAGGTAGTAGCTCTGTGTGACTGTTTCCACTGTTCTGTTGCCACCTCACCTTGCACAGGGTTGCCAGTATTTTACCCATATTTTGTATTCAGCCTAACTCATACAGTGTTCGTTTTCTGCAGCATCATCAATACCAGTTTTGGGGTTTGTTTGTAAAGTGTGGCTCAATGGAGTCCAAAATCAGTACCTCAGTAAAAAAGTGAAAAAAATATAAAAATTCTTTCTATATTTGCATCTGTTTTAGGATCCAAAAATCAAGGAAAAAAGGGATGTTAAACTTGAGTAGTATACACACTTTGCTTTCACCCAGAATAGTCTACATGGTAGCCTTTGAAGATTTACTTCATTTGGGGATTGTCTCTTCCCCCTTCCTCAGGAGCCTGGATCAGAGCTGTTTGCCCTTGAAGGCTGCTTCTGGTTAAGAGGAGCTGTCCTCCCACACTCTTGATAACTGCTCCTGGTGAGGATGACTGAATAAAAAACCAAAAGCACTGTGAATGTGAGAAATATTATTCTCCTTGTGATATTTTAATGAGGTTACAGCTTATGGTAATGAAGAAATTCCCCACTCTGGGAAAGAAAAGGGTTTTATGCTAATCTGCTGTGATGTTGATTGTTTTCCTCGTGTGAAATGATGTTGTGCCTGTGTAGCAGCAGCTGAAACCCTTGCCCCCTCACTGCTGAGCCTGGAGGTTCAGAGCTAGGTTTGTGAAATGGGTGACAGAGAGCTACTCCTCTCTGACACAAGCTGTCTAAGTGTCTTTTACAGACATTTTACTGAAGTCCTTCCATTTGACAGCACCTCAGGGAAGGTACAGTGTTTTCTGTGTGTTTCTGTGTTTTCTTTTTGCACATGCAGTGGTTTTGTGAGACCAAGAACATATTACACCTTTTAAAACATGCAATTACATTTAATGAGAATCTTCCTGTTGAAACATAATTTTAGGGGTATGTTAGCTCTCTCCCTTAAATATTACTTTCATGAAAGCAGACTGTTTTCCCTGGCAATTTTATTGGCCTGTATTTGGAAAGCTAAAAAACCAAGAGACTGGGTTTTCATTACAGTTAAAGGTTGAAAATGTTGGGCAGATTTGGATAGAAATATTTTAATTGTGGAATTTAAAATAATTTTCCCAAATATCATCACTTAAAAATTTGGACTGTATAACTAACCAGAAACATGTTTCAATGAGAAGTATAACTGTTTTGCCAGTAGTCATTGGGATATCCTGAATTAACCTGTAATCATAATACTTGTATATATTGAAAACATTGTCTTATTTATTTACAGCATGCTTTTCCATGCAGGAATACACCCTGCTCCTTCAGGTCGTACTCTGTTGGCCCTTAAAGTCCATTGGCTTAGGGTTGGTGAAAGAAAAGCAGAGGAGAAAAGGAAGCTTGTTTCTAGTTGACAAAAGTTAATATTTCCGGGAAAAACTTTTTCAGTGTCTACAAGTAAAAAAAACCCAACAAAAACCCACTGAAAGTTATCGTCTTCTGAAATGGAGGGATAACTCAGGAATCAACAGCACAGTAAATGCTTCAGGGATCAATCTCTTGAGAAGACTGAGCTGGCTATCTTGGGAAAAAATCTGGTGTGAATAAATCTCTTGTCCATCCAGAGATAAATAGGAAAAATAGACAGTGATGAGAAGAGTCCATTCGATCTGACGAATTACAAATATTCTACTATATAATTCTACATTGAAAAGACAAACTCCACAGGCAAACTTTCGTGTGTAAAATGTAGTCCTACAAGAGTGCTCATGCACATCTTTGAAAAGCTGCACTTTATATAGAGGAAGCTGTGAATAATTTCATAAAATACAGGCCAAATGAAAATACTCCTTTGTACACCCATGTTACCTGGGATAGAGACAGTCACTTCACTGGTTCTTACTAATCTGGGAAAGTTGCTGTGTATTAGGAGGCTCTAACAAGTGCTGAAAGAAACAGCACAAATTGAATAGTCATTAAAAAAGCCCCACACCAAACATTAAATGCTACCCTTTTCTTGAGAAAAATAAGAACCTAGCTCCCATGAGGTTTTGGGTGTGTGACAGCTGAAAAGTACTTTTGCCTGGAAGAACTGTACGGGGCCTGGTTAAGCTGTGAAGTTGTGTGCCTGCAGGTACATATTCTTTCTGTGTCTCTCTTTCTCTTTGCCTGAGGCCCAGTAATTATATCTGTATTTTGGGAAAACACTGGCAGACCCCTCTCCCAGTCATACAAAATCTCCTGCCTGGACTGTTTTTATTTCTTGTCACAGAGAGAGTGAGAAGACTATGACTAGCTTTCAAAACTGATTGCCTCTATGAGTGACTGAAGCTACAGGAGGAACGAATGGTGCTAATGCCAATTTGCAGAGCAAGAGAGGACTCTAGAAGATGTGGGATGCTCCACATTTCCCAGAAACATGGTTCTCCTAAATGGGAGAGGCAGCTGGTAGGTGATTAAGAATTAGAAATCTTTTCACTGCATTTTTTCGAGTTGTCTTTCTATATGCAAGTAAGGGCAAATCTCCTTGGGTTTCCTGTTTTCATCCTTTTTGTCCTCATCCCTTTCCCTTTGCTCAGTGCCCTCAGCCACATCAGCTGTGGAAATCTTGTCTCCAGCTGGAAGGATGAGATGTATGGAAACTTTCCAAAGCTGCATGTTGATGAAAGCATAGGGGTCTCAGCTAAACAACTATCACCTTTTTTTTTTTTTTAAGACAGCTAAATACAAGGTTGTTCATCTAAGAATGAAACTGTAGGCCTTATTTATATAAGGTGAAAGCTGTGTTTAAAAATCATGATTGAGATAAAGGAGTGAAGGATTAGAGTGAATAACCATTGCAACATGAGCTCTAAGAATGGTGTAGTAGCAAAATAAGTGTCTAAGCAGTCCTTGATTGTTTAAACAAAGATCATAAGCAGAGCCATATGTAGTGAGACTATAGACAGCTTTTACATTTAAACCAAGATTATCTGAAAAGCAGGAATATTGTTTTGCAGGGTATTTCAAGGCATAGTAATTGTTTTTAGTCCTGCAAAACAAAATAGTTTGATATTTGTTGTGTGAAAGCTGAGAACACAAAGGAAGTCAAACTAGCCTGTGGCAAGTAGTGTTACCACTTCCCTGGGGCATTGTGGACTTAAATTCAAGGGGCTGGATTGAGTGTCCAATTGGGTCCCTTGGAGCCTGGGTACATCTTGGCCCCTGATGCATTTGAGCCTCTTTGATGGTCCACAGCCACCTCCTTTCCCTGCCATAGCAGAGCTCCCATCCTGTGGGAGTGCTGCAGCAGGGCCTGGGCATGTTTATCCTTTTGGACAGTCCCTCAGAAGGACCCCCAAGATGGTGTTCTTCCTACCAGGTCATGGCTTAAAATTTGTGGGTGTCTAATTTGCTGGATGTGGATCAGGATTTTGAACCCAGGATTTCATGCCAGGAGCAGTGCCTGGAGAGGTCTTGTGAAACACATGATGAACTACTATTTTCTCAGTTTAGGTTCACTGACCTTCAGTGGCAAAAACTGGAATAACTCCAACTGGAAACAATCAACATAGAACATTGCTGGTTTAGTGATTGGGTCAATCCCTTGGATTATGAGAGTTAAAGATCTGAGATCCCTGCTTTGAACTTAGATGACTTGAACACGTGTCAGCCACGTCCCTGGAAAATATTTTCCTTGTTGGACTAATTTTGCGACAGTTCAACAATCTTCTGTAAAACAATATGTTTCCATGGAAAGCTTTGTTTTACATTGAGAAAACATGTTTCAAATAAAACAGTATTCACAGTCAACTCTATTTCATATTTTTAAAAGTATATTGACAAACTGAAAAGTCTAGAAAAGAGCTACAAGATATATTAGAGTCCTGGAAAATCTTTTTTACTACAAAAAGCCTTTTTTGCTACAAAAAGTCTTTTTTTGGTTATCTTTAAAGGTAAATGGTGCCTGTTCACAGTAGATAAGTGCCTATAAGAGGAGCAGATTTACTAGGAGAGAGCATTTTAACCTTCTGAGTATAAAAACCTGCAAATGGCTCTCATGGCTTGATGCTGAAGCTACTCCAATTCCGAACAGAAATCAATGGCAAATGTTAAGATAAGAAGAATCAATCACTGAAGCATCTTTAAGATAAATGGATTATACCTGCCAACAACTACTGTCATTAAACCAGGATTATTTTAAAACTGCATCTAGATTTAGCAGAAAGTTTTCTGTAAAACAATTTTTAATTCAAGCGGAATTTCTGCACTTGCTGTAGGAATCACTTGATGGTAATCCGTGGTCTCCCTTATGGAGAAGATCAAACTAGACGATCATATTGAAGTTAAAGTTTTGCAATTAATTTCTGTTTCATAAGTTAATATAAAGTTAAGTATATTAATAAAATATATTTCGTCAAACAAAATGATTTCTCACTAGATATTCTGTCAAAATCTACTTAAATGAAACAATGCTTGTTTTTCTATTCCTTTTCTTAAATTTTCCACTTACTAAAATAAGTGATTTTTCAAAAATATTCCTTTGGTTTTGACATTTTCATGAAAATATTTCAATTATTCATTCCAAAACTTAGACTTTCTTTTTTTCCCTCAAGTATAATTTTGAGAAACATTAGACAAATGCTTTGCTTGACTCAAATATGTATTTTTTTAGCCCAGTACTAAATGAGTCTATACCTTATCATCTGAGCTCATAAATTAGGATCTTGGGAAAAGAATCTGAACTCACTTTCTGGTGCCTTGCCCATACTGAAGGGCATGCAAGCCCTGGGCTTAATGTAATTTTTTTTTCCTTCAAGGTTTGTTTGTAGCAGTCTTAGTTCTCCAGAGATGACAGAAAAAAATTGTAGTTTCTTGTTTATACGGGTGTTCACTAGTAGTGCTTAATAAAGAGTAGCAAATTGCCATGATAAAGGAAGATAAATAGCTGATGAAGGCAAATTAATATCAGACCACCTCATTGCTGAACAGGGTTATAGCTGGCTAAAAGAGAACAGTAATGCTGAGTTTCACCAGTATTAGTGATGACTTCAGCGCAGGGAATAGGTTCTTCTGCCAATTTCACTCTCTTTCTACTGAGAACTTTAATATTTTTATTTTATGGGACAGTTCATGGAACTTTCCACAAAGATGAAAGGGAAAGGTTATGAGAAAATTTTCAACCATAAATATGTGATGATTTGTTTTCAAAATATCCTCTTTGTTTTCTACTGATTGTGTCATAGATGAGGAAAGCTCCCAGGGATATGTAGAAGTGCTGTACCTAAAAGCTCAGAGATGACATTCTGGAATGACATCCCTCATGCTTTCTTACTGTGTGGTGAATCTAATAAAAATATAGTTCTTTGAACCTTCCTTCATTTAGTGTAAAATGAGAAGATTGCGAATGGATTAAGTTTCAAAGAAGGTTCAGTACATGCTTTGGATTATCTGAGTGCCTGTCTGAATCAATTTATTTCTAAAATAAATAGTGTCATCTAAAAAATGTCTCAGCTGGATTACTCTAGTAATCACCTCATCTCATTATTTTCAAAAATTTACATGTTGTTACTTCAGAAGAGAAAAAGCTTTCAAAATCCTCCTTAGTTTTTGTTGGCATCCCATTTCAGAGAGTCCTAAAGGTGAACAGGGTTCTCATAACCGCTAAAATTTAGTTTCAAGAAAGATTCCCGCTTACAAAAAGTGAGTTCACGATCAAATGCAGCCTCTTGTGCAGTGAGACCATCACCACTGGCATCTCCACAAGTTCAGTAGCCTGTGGCCCTAAGCACAAGGCTAAGGCTGCTGGGTCTTTCCTGAAGGTGAAAGCTGAGAGATGGAAGGAGAGGGAAGAGGAAGGTAGGGCTGGGGAGGGTTGGGTGAGATCAAGAGCTCAGTTTTAGTTCAAAAATTAGTGCTGAGCAATGAAACCCGAGTTGATTCATCATCTCAGCTCCTGGGTCTATTTCTGTGTGTAATTCTAATTAGCCTACTTTGTGTTTGTGGCGAACTCAAATCAGGTTACAGAGCTGCATATGAAACATCCCTCTTCCAGTGCTGGAGAGAAGAAACCACTTAGGATCATGGTTTGAAGAGCCTGAATCATTGGACAGGTGGCAGAGCATCCTGGGCAACAGCCTGGTGTCCCCAGCTGGAGGCACTGCCGGTAAAACTCCTCCATGGGAATGATTTATCACTGCAATGCATTTCCCTCTGATTAAACAGCAGGTAACAATCATCTTCAGCTGCAGACACATTTGTAAGAGGTGTGTCATGAGGAATATACTGCCTCCTCAGAGCACAGAAGAAACTGCAAATTTTTTTCTAGGCTATTGCCATAATTATTCCGTTGGGTTTGAATTACTCCCAATATATGTCATGGATGGGAATGGACCTTATGGGATGTCTCTGGATGCCGAGCTTCAAAGCGTTCATCTTATCTCACTAATAAACTCAGAGTCATGTAAGGAGCTGGGGACTCAATGCCAGACCTTTTAATACTCTTCCCTTCGATGACAGAGTGCTGAAAACCTCCCTTTAGAAGGAGCTGGGTGCCTTGGAGGGGAAGACCTGAAAGCTGGCTTTCTGGGATGGAGCTGCTTTTTTGATTAACTCGGGGCAGTGAGGAATAAAAGAAAGTTTAATAAGACTGAACACTTTCTTCTACTTTGTATTCCTAGGTGCAACTTTGTCCCAGCTTGCTGCCTGTTTCTCAAACTTGAAGCAATACCTTAGTGGCCCTACCTCTAGGAAACCTTGGTTCATATCCCTCTGTCATGTCCAAGAAGATTGAAGCATCCACCTTTCATTTAAATGTGTAAGAGCAATTGATCCAGCTAAATCTCTTATGCTTAACAGGCTAAACAGAGTGACCAACTAACCTTCTGCTTGGAGCACCGAAAAAAATGAAGGGGAAAAGTCAGTGCTGATAGTTGGCCCAGCTAAGGTACCCACAGGTAGGTATCTGCTGCCACAGCTGAGTATCCCAACAGCAGGTATCGAACAGGTAAGGAGTAATTTTTTTTTTCCACACTGGTAGTTCTTGAAAAGTAGGAAAAGCTCAGCCAGGAGATAGGAGGAGATATTGTTGACAGTCCAGTCTCACTGTCAGTGTGGGAAACACCCTCCTACACCACTGGAGTGGCTCATGGGAGCTGGGCTGGCATGCTGTGCCCAAGTACATGGGGATAGGCTGCTAAAGGTGGGTTGTGTTACCCTATTGGCAGTGTGGGCAGCAGAGCCCAGCTGGCAGGTTTTCCCCTTGGATATTGCCTCAGGCTGGGCGGTGTTGTTTAACCCCAACCAGCACCTAAGTACCATGAAGCTGCTCAATCCCTTCCCATCCACATCCCACCTGCCCCTCCATCCCCCTTCCCGGCACTCCCTCTCCCACCCTGGAAGAATGAGGAGAAGAACTGGGAAAAAAGGAAAAAAGTGAAAACTCACGAGTTGAGACAAGAGAACCTTAATAATTAAAACAAAGTAAAATATAATATCAATAATACTAATGACAACAATAATAATAATTGTAATGAAAAGGAGAGAGAGAAAAATAAATCCTAAGAAAGACAACTGATGTACAGTACAAGTGTTCACCATATGATGCCCAACCTGTCCCTGAGCAGTGATTGGCCACCCCGGTTGACTTTCCCCTATATACTGAGCACCTATGGAATGGAATGGAATGGTTTTTTGGTATGTAATATCCCTTTGGTTACTTTGGGTCAGCTGCCCTGGATATACTCCCTCCTGGCTTCTTGTGCACCTGCTTTCTAAAAAGTCCTTGATTTTGGGTGAGCACTACTCAGCAACAACTAAAACATCAGTGTATTAAAAACCTTATTCTCGTACTAAATCCAAAACACAGCACTGTACCAGCTATTAAGAAGAGAATTAACTCTGTCCCAATCAAAACCAGGACAGACATACAGAGGAATATATGTTCATGAGTTTTTGAATCCCAGCAGATCTTGGGGATGAACTGAGAGCCTCCCTGGTCAACAGGCAAAGGCAGCTCTAGCAATGCAACTGCAAGTATTTAGGCACTAGGGATGTTTTACCGGTTCTCTACTTAGTCTGCTACCTGTGCTCCTGTTACTGCACAGGAGGTCTGTGCCCAATACTTGCAAACTCAAAGTCCTTGCTCAGCTACGATGTAAGTTCTTAGCTCCTTTAATTAGAATGTTTTTCTGTGACATTTTTTATGGATGTTTCTGTGCCCTTATGGCAAAGAGCCTGGGTGTGTCGAGCATGTTTTCTTGTCTTCTTGGGTTATAATTCTTGCTGAAACTTTTGGACTATTTGTTTCTTATGTCAGAAGTGTGGGCACAGGGGAAATGAGACCCATTTGGTATTGCTGACTTCTGCTGAGGATGCTTTGTTCACTTTTTCCCCTTGCTGTGGTCTAGTGACAAGAAGTCAATCACCTTTTGTTTCTTCTTTGTCCATTACAATCTCAGTAGGAGAAATGTCATAAAGCCAGGATGGAAGTTGCTTTACACTACAGAACATAGCTGAGACTACTTAAAATAACTTGTATACTGTTAAGAAACACAACCAGGAAAAGAAACCTTGTCTTGCTTTTTTCTGAATATAAATGTTATATATGTTCAGCTCTTTTTTGCACTGTCTTTAAAATCAGGTGAATTTGCTCTATGTTTTTTTTTTGCTTTTTTCACATACACCACCACCAAACTGTTAAAAGAAGCAGTGAAAAAGAGATAACCTCAAGTTTCCTCATTCTCCCTTGGAAAGCACCCAATATTTTGGGGCTTTTTGACCAGCAAACAGAATTTACTCCTTCCCGGAAGCCAGTCGTACGTAATTTTTTTTCTGTGCTTTGTTCTGCATGCATCTTTCAAGCTGTTCTAATTTTCTCTCTTGCTCTTGAAGACAACACAGTAGCCAGTCCAGGTTGCTAAACACGGAGGGACCTGGGGAGCTGACAGCTCTGTGCAGCACTGCCACTCTGCATCAGACAGTACCCACGAGGGGCACCAAACCTGCTGAAAATTCCTGATTAAGACACAGCATCATCTGACATCTAATTGCTTTGTGCGGGAGTTTTCAGCGAAACATCCTGAGAGTGTAATAACTTTTGCAATCGATGGCATTTCTTGGGGCTCTTCTGGTTATAAAATTGATTCCAGGCTGGTGCTAAGAAAAATGCTGTTTGTGGGTGCTTGGGCTGTTTATTACCCATTAATAACCATGTGGGTGGACAGCTGTATTGTGCTGATCAATAGACAGAGCTGTGCTCCTGAAAGAGGGGTACAGGGAATTTGGCACCCAGGCTTGCCTACAAGGGTACTTCTTGCCCTTCCTCAGCTGGCCTAAACTCTTATAGGGATCGATCACTTCCAGGTGTCTGGAGAGGCAGGTTTCCACCAGGCATGAGGGATAGGCTGTATGGTGATGCTGAACCACTGCTTCCCAGCTGAGAAACTGAACAGGACAGCAAACATCCATGCTCCAGACTGGGAAAAAGTATTGCTTTTCAGTGTCTTTCTCTTTTTAAAATAGCAAATTTCCTATTTGGTCTGCTCAAACCATTCTCACTGCACAATTACGTTGAATACAAGTTTTAAATTAAACTTGAAATAAATGTTTGTTCTGAGGAGACAGTAGTTATCTATATTTCAGCTTCTGTGCCTGCTTTTGTAGTGTCTAGTATGTCAACATATTGATCTTCAGCATTTTCCAATGAGACTGAAAAATATTTTCTGTTGTATGTATGTCTGTGTGTTTGCACATGAAGAAGACATGCAAATATTAGGGACATTGAAATATAGTTTTCCAGTTTATGTGAAATTAGGAAATTATTATTTTGTTTGTTTAGGCTCGGAACAAAAATTTGTTTCTACAACTTCCTATGAAACGAGAAATCTTGAAAACTGTTTTCAATATTGTATGTTATATGGTGCATGACTTCCACTGATTTGTCATAACATCATTCAGAAATATGTACAATATTCAATGAATAAATGATGGAATTGTGTTAAATGAAATCCTTAGTTTACTGAATTTTTCACTTCTGGTTTTGAATTGTTTTTCTGATGCTTATGTCACCACAGGTATGACACTACAAATCCCCCCTCCCCCCTCAGTTTCACCCTAGTATAATTTGCTGACAAATACATGGGTGAGATGTATTCACAAGTGGTTCCTGGGCTTGTAGTTACTCTAAGTTGAAGGTTAGTTTTGAATTTGTTTCAGATAAGTTACTGACCTGATGGACATCAGCAGAAATTAAAAATTAAACTCATAACCCTCCCTCCCTAAGTTCTACATTTTCATCTAGGTTCTTCCTTTAAGTGGTTTGCTTTGGGGCAGCAGTAGCCATCACCATTAACATATTTTGTCATCAACAGATTATGATCACTTTTAGCCACTGAGAAACTACAGACAGTTTCAAGTCAGTGACCTAGAGAAGAGGGGTACTTTATCTCATTAGAAGATAATCAGAACTGTCTGGGCCTCTTAGGAATTATTGTTTCATGATTAGGCCCATAACCTAATAGAGAAAAAGCTCCTTGGAGGAGGTTGCTTTGAACAATAGGCAAAAGGCAATACAACAGGAAATAGGCTGTGCAACGGAAATTACTTTAAACCAGAGTCTCAAGGCTTCTGCTGGTAATTAAGAGCCAAGGGTGGATTTATTTTTTGTTCGATATATTTATTGCTTATCCATCACAGTCACAACTTAAGTGTCCAGCGTAACAAGAAAAGCAGTGACTTGTATGGAATTGGATCCAAATCTGTTATTTTTTTTCTTTGTCCCTTCTGCACAAAATGCAAAATTAGAGAGGGAGGGAAGGATGGAAATGGAAAAAGTGCATGTCCCTTCCTTGCCCTTTGAGTGATTGTCACATTAGGCCCTTGCAATCAGATTCGCAGTTTCCTTTGTCAGGCTCCTCTCATTTCAGGTTAGTATTCATGTGGGGTAATGTTATTGTGAAGTGACTTTCCCAGAACCTTCGGTAAGATGCATGCTAATAGGGAGTGATGGAGAGGAGCTAACGTGATGGGGATGTCAGACATTATTAACAGAGAAGTACTGCTCTGCTCTTTCCAGCTTGTGCTGCACCAGGCCAGAGTCTTTGCCATATTTCTTTGTTCCCGCTACATGAAGAGACGTTGCAGGGGATAAGGAGGGTAGCTTCATGCCAGCCATGACCACCACAACTAGACCAAGGAAAGAAGACTGTTCTCCTGTGCCCTCTGGAAACTTATCTCAAAGGTGGCTCAGCTGCATTCAAGGACATGCAAAACTGACCATAGCTTCAGCAGGAGCTGCTGAGAATCAAATGTTCTCCAAGAACAAAACCCACTGTTGGATACAGAGCAAAGGCATAAGAAACAATCAGCTTTATTTTCTTCCTCCATAGAGTTTGCAGCATTACATAATGGATTTGTCTTCCTTTCTCCCCTCTCTACTTCTTGTCTCATCCCTTGCACAACCCATATCAGGAGTACACCTGAGACTGTGACTCTGACTGCAAGCACAAGGAACTAATTAATCATTAAGAAGTAATATTTTTTCCCAGCGTAATACCAGTTGTTATAATTATTGTTACAGCTGCATATAAAAAAACTAACAAAGTCTGAAACCCCAAGGCTGTGAACACATGGCCGGGGAAGTATCTCATCTAACTGTAGCTGTTCAATAAAAGGGTATTCTGAGCCTGTAACCCTGTCTCTCTCTATCATCAGTATAGGCAGGAAAAACTGTATCCAAAGAGGCCTTCAATCCATTTAAATAAGGTTCCTTTTCTAAGGAAAATTATGTTTCTACAATGCCCCTAGGAGAGTGTCCTACTTTTGACAGCTGAAGCATGACATGCCTCATCTTCATTTCTTGCTGTGGCTTCACAGTTCTTTGCAAACACCATTGACTTTTACTTTTCAACCCTTTCTACTCTCAACTGTGTCTGCTGAGGGATTGACACGTATTTTAGTATGTATCTTTTAAAGTATATATTCCTCCCTTTCATTCCTACTTGCAGGGTCCAAATTTTTAGAGTAGCACCTCTGTAAGTTTACATAAAAGCATAATCATGCTGATTGTATATTCTGGAGTGTGACACAAGCATTGCCCTGATGTTAGCCCTCCACAACACTGTACTGGCAACCCAAAATATCCCCTCGGACAAGTTAGCAACGCAGGAAAACAAGGTTTGGACAGGACTTTGGATCAACATGGAGATAGAACTGTTGCAAGGAATGCCTGAGAGGTGTTTTCACTAGTAAATGGTTCCCAGACTGTTGAGTACAGGCACTGCTGTATGGCCAGTGATGGAAGATCAGGGCCTCTGTTCACTGCACAAGTGAAACTGGTAAAGGGCTGTTGAACAAGAGAGAATTTTTCCTGTTCACCTCCAAAATCTTGGTGTATAGTCAATCTCTGATGAGTTTTATGCTTCCTTCCACAAAAATAAGGCTGGATAAATTAATATATATATTTTAAAAGGCCTTTTCTTATTGATTGTTTGGAGTGTTTTTGTATTTAGCTTTCTGAATGAAAGGTATCTGAACCAAAAAACAAACATTCTAAAATAATCTCCTAAGACAAGTTTGACTTTTTTACCTAGAACATTTCAAGACCAGGCAATCCATTGAAACTGATCCCTTCCCCTCCCCAGAAAAAAAACCCAAACCAAACCAAACCAAAAAAACAAATCAGCATTTCACAGTGGAAAAAAAGTTTCACTAGAAAGTTCCCAACCAAATCCATTATTTTGTAATCATCTAACTCATGTCTTCTCAATGTGATGTAAAAGCCATCAAACAGAAAACATTCAGCCTCCCTTGTATAAAATTATAGTGTTTTTTTTCTATACATGGAAATCACCTTCCATGTAATGGAAAAAATACCAATTAAAACACTTGGAAACTTTTGGTTTCTTCACTTTTCATTTTAGGAAGACAGCATAAACAAATCTGGGATTTTATGTCCATATTTGAAATACATAATTTATATTTTCTATAGAACATCCAGTATTTTATAACTAAGCCTGTATACACTGAATTCTACTCTCATCTTTATCTCTTGGTTACTGTCAGAAATGTTGAAACCTAACCTTCCTGTTGAAAGACAAGCAATCACGTTCAGTAGCTTAGCCCTTGTTACCCAAAATGACCACCTGGCCAGATAAACTAGGAGTGTCTTAATTTCTCCCAAAGAATGCGATTTTTACAGGGAAAGTTCTTGATCCTTTGAGCTACTGGCACTTCTTGGTCTTCCCATCTGTAAGGGGAACTGAGGTATACCTTCTATGCTGGAGGGATTTAACTGCTTTGACCTTGCTCCCTATTCTTTTTTTAGGCTGCATTTTAGCAGGATAAATTTTTCAAAGCCACAGATCCATTGTGTCTATGCTTCCAGAAAATGATTTGATGCAGCTGCCATCAGTAATGCTTCCATTTAGGAATATTGCTTCTGTGCCATATGGATCCAATCACCTCTGCTCAGCCCCGTTTTTAAGTGGTTTTCAACTGCAGGCAAAATCATAGTAGTGATTATGGTGGGAGTCAGGGGAAGCCTTTGGTCCATAAACTAAATGAATTAATTCAGAGTTTTTTTGCGGCATTACTCCTTCCCTCCTTCCCTGCTACATTGCTTCACATTTTTAAGCCAAAGGTTTTGATTTCATAGTGATTTATTTAGCACCTTTAGCAAACTGTTAATGAAAGAGTGAAGCCTGGAGAGCTAGCTGAGACTTGACAGACAGGTGAGGAAGAAAAGTTCAGGGAGAGGGAAAAAGGAGCAAGATAAAGAAGGAGAGGGAGGCAACGACTGAGGGCAGAAAGAAAAGGGTATTTTTGTCTCTCCATTTCTTCAATATAATTCTTGCTGGTTTTATCATTTCCCCTGGTTCTGTGTGTTGGTAAAAATGAAGTTGGCAAGCTCTGTTGAAAAGAAGGCGTCAAAGTCAATTTCCTAGCGCTGCCAAGTAGGTTCCCGTGTCTAGACGGTGCATACAATGGTTGGCAAAAGTCCAGAAACAGTGTTAATGGATTTACTAAATAGCAACATTTCTCTGTATTGATTTTCTTAGGTGTTTCCAGAACTCAGGGTGAAGTAGGTAGTTACACTTGACATAATTTTTTCTGCTAATAAAAGGCCTCAGAGAGAAGCATTTAATAAAGACACTTCTGGCCTGGTGAACATTGTCTAAAAATGTCTCTCCAGATGGGAGATGATGTACATTATTAGATATTATATTAACTGCAAATATTATTGGTTGTAATTGGAGATTGAGGTGGCAATTTTAATTATTCTTAAGTGTGACTTTTTTAAAGAAAAAGGTAGCTTTGCTCACAGCCCAGTGGTGAAACTGGGAGTCTGAGCAAGTAGCTTAACCAGGTAATTTGGCATGTCCATGCCCCTTTTCCACTGTGTACAATCAACTCTCGAAACAAAATTTTCAAAATATGGGTGGTCACTGAAATGTGTCTAAACCTCCTCTGGGAAGACAACCAAAGTTTGGCTTCAGTGCTCTGAATCCATAGGTAGCTTTAGTTGTACATTTCCATAGTGTTAAGTGAAGTTAAATACATGTACAAACAAGAAATGTGCATGCTGAAAAAAGGGGGTTTTTTGGACCCTGCTTTCCAAAACACACAGGGCAGGAAGTTGAGTCTTGGCCTGCCATGCTGTGTTTCAAATAGTGATTGGCAGCTCCACCCATTTGGAAGTTAGCCCCTGTATTTGCAGAAACATCTTACATCTGTTAAGACTCGTTATTGGCATCTCAAGGCTCCCTTGAAGCCATATGTTGGTGATTATAGGGTGGTATAGTGTGTATGAGAGAGAGAATGATTTGGACTGTAGCGTTATACTGACAATCTGAGTTATGCCTATGGTCTGTGATGGGATGGTTGGCAGAGCAGGGACTGAGAGAGGTAACCTGTTCTTTGAAGGGAAGAGATAAACCAGAACAAGTAGCCTGTGCCTTGAGAAAATGGAGTTCAGGTATCTATTTGTGTCTTTATTGTGATCTTGACGAGTGTCTTTTGATCATCAGGATCCACCTGCAAAAGAGTACTTTCTCACATTACAGGCTATCAGTAGAGTCTAAGTTCTGCAGAATGCAAGGGTCTCAAATACAGGGTAAGCAAAGAAATCTATTCAAACACATCAATTTATCTGGTTGCTTTGAGAAAAAGACAGATGACAAAGAAAGGTGGTGAGCAGGAGGGTGGAGAAATGGCTGAAGGTGAGTTTGGACTGCAGAAACAACAGAGCAAATGGCAGAGATGGAAAGTCTTAGGCAGAAAGAATAAAGACAGGTGTAAAGTCCTGAAAAGGTAGAAAAAGTGAAAATCCTCAAATATTAACAAAGGAAAAATTCAGAAAGAAGAAGCCAATATAGACCACGTTTTTAAAATTGCTTCTTTCATTCTGGAGCATCTGGGTTAAAGTATCTTGATCCCGACAGAGCTGATGCACCCACTATGCCCCAAGAGACCTGCTCTTCAATCACTTGTCAAATTGCTAGACTGACTGTGCTCCAAAACCGACATTTACCTGGGTAGGAGTGGTCCCCAGTCAGTACCACTGGCTTCCTCTGATGCATCTGAGCCCTGTCTGCTTCTAAAGTGGGGTGGAAACAGTGTCCTGAGACCCTGAGAAGCTGAAGGTATGCAAACTGTGTTCTTTACCTCTAGTCCCAGAAGCTTTCTGGGTATGCCATGCAGCTAGGTCTGCATTCATGAGGCAAAGAGAGCTCAAAATACCTTTGGTTGTTAGTGGTGCCATCTCCCCCCATAATTAAAAGTTTCTTTTGCTTTGATATAACAGGATGGCTACAAAAGAGTCTTGTTCTACTCCCTTTCAATACTTGAATGACAGAAATATATGGAGGAATGTCTTATTGGAGATCCTTGTCAGACTGCTCAAGGGACATTGCGATTAATGGTGAGATCTGAAGGAGGAACAGGACAAAACAAGGACAAGTAAAGTAGTAGTCTAGGCTTCTCTTTAACTCCGCACTTGCCAAGAAATTAAGGGAAAAGAAGGTTAGAATTTTTTCTAATTACTACAGGCAGTCTCATAGCCAGTGGCTATTTTAGGGCAATTATTTTTCTCCATTTATCCCCATTTCACATTTCACAGGGTATCTCATTTAGTAGAAAGATAAAATACACAGAGGTACCACATACAAAAACATTTTTATTGTTGTTATAATTCTCTGTTTAATGCAATGCTTTAACTAGGAATACAACTCAGCAGAAGTACATATGCATATATTGCATGTAATTTTAGTTGTCTCTTCAAAATGTTTCAAATGCTCATGATCTCATTCTTTCATGGCTTGTTTTGGCGAAACACTTTCTTTCTTCATCCTGCATGACAAATTTGTATGCTGCTGAATAACACAGACATTTTCTTCCAAATGGAGCAAAACATTACCTCCAAATTCCCAGTTAAAAGGACTTTATTAAACTTTGCTTTTACTGTATGAATGCTGTGTATAATATGTGCATATCTATACAGCATATATAAATATATATCTATAATGTATATATAATCAAGTGGGTCAGCCTTACACAGCTAACCATAAACTTGTGCTTATCTTATTTATATGAGATCAAATGGACGGCATCAAGAATTTGACCAGATTCCAACTTGTAAGATCCTCAGTCCCCAGTTCTACCTCATGATTTTGGATATCACATACAGGTAATGCATTCCTTTCTTTTTTGCAGTAGTATTTTTGTTTGAAGAAAAGAATGCAGGGTTTTTTTTATATAAACAATTAACAGGTTTTTCATAACCTTAAGTTAAAAAAGGTCTCAAGAAGAGATGAGGTTCTTCCTCATACATAGAGCTTGAAGAGTAATTTGACATTCATTGTAGATATATTTACATTATAACCTTATCTGGATAGTATTACACATAATGTATTATTTTGTACACAGTCAAGATATGATGTTGGTCATGTTAAAACACACTATCTAACGGTATTTACAAATTGCTTTAGTAAGCATTTAACTTACCAACCACCTCTGGAAAGTGGCAGCAGAATTAAGGGATAAAGTATAAGAACGTCTGTTGAGTGGCAACCATGGTACTCTCATCAGTGTTTTTATTATTAGTAATACCACTACTACCATGAGGTGCTTCAGGAAAGGGCTGTCTTTGGGCTAGAGGCGTAGAGACAGAGCCTCCCTGAAGCCTACATGAGCTGATGGGTGCAGAAAAACAATTTATCTGTGACTTCCTTCTTCCTTTGCAAGTAAGGGCACACCAAACTTGTCCCCCTGTACTTTCCTCAGTGCTGTCGGGTGAGTCAGTCCAGACATTAAACACTCAGTGAAATCCTTCCTTCCAATGGCTGCTATAACACGGGCTGCAATCACATTGCCTAATGTACCACACAGAGATACTTCTTTCAGAGAGTCAAAGCACTTTGGGACATCTCTTAGAAAACAGTTTCTGTGTACTTCTTTTTTTTTAAAAAAAAAAAAGAAAGAAAAAGAAACTCACTGTAGGAAGATGAAAAGAGTAGTTACCAAATAGCACTTTTTCAGGTAATGCAGAGCTTTGGAAGGCACCAGAATTTGTTTCCCTTTGTTTGAATAATACTCGGATGAAATGTGTGTAGCAAATCTACCCAGTATCCCAAAATATGAGGCCTGGGAGGACTGATACACTTATGTAACACACTGGTTCCACAATGTAGCAAAAGAGGTCAAAGCAAAAGGAGGGAAGTAAAAATATAGCAGAAATAATTGCATTGGTTGTGATAAACGATTCATGTTCAACTCAGCCTTGCTATAATTACACTCTTAGGCTTGGATTGTCAGTAAATGCTAGTAAGCTCAGGAATGAAAGGGAATTCAAGGGAAGGGAGGGCTGCCTTACCATTGCACAGAGCATAAAATTAATCCATGCATGTTGCTACGTGATATTCCACTACAAGAATATTCACTCTTTGACATTATCCGCTGTTGTTTCTAATACAGAGATGACAAAAGTGGGGAACAAAAGAATTGTTTTGGCTTTGTTTCATACGAGGGTTTGTTTTACTTTCGATTTAAAACCCATGCAGAAAGGATTTATGGAACTTCCCACTCCACACAGTAGGCTGGGCTTCAGTGGAAAGGGATTTGCATGCTAGAGAAAGCAGTATTTTGGTGGGGTTAAAGAGGTTGAATACCAGCATTCACAGTGCCTAAAAGAAAAGGCAAACCGTATGCCTATAGCTAAAACACAGGTGACATACTTGTTGAAGTGAAGAAGGAGAAAAGCTTTTTGTCAAGACTGTGACAAAAGAGGAAAGACAGGCAGAGAAAAGAAGCCACAGCAAATTAAAGAGCATCTCTCAGCTTCCTTCAAGGAAAGATTTTCTATAAATTTTTAGAAGAAAAAGGATTTAAAAGTCTAGAGCTTCTCGTGATATACAAAACCAGTAAAAGCGATATTGGACAGAAATTATTCCCATAATACGTGTCCCTAGGCACTGTAAATAGATACAGGGTGAAAGAAAAGTTAACTTCTTTTTAGCTTCTCAATTTCTACCACTTGCAATGCTGTCAGCTGAGAGTACAGAACCATCTAAGAGGGCTTTAAAAATATCAAAGGCTATTAGACTCCAAACTCATTATCTGTCAGCAAATGCCCCCCAGCAACAGCGCCAGCATTTATTTTCCTGCATTTTCTTTCTTAAGACTTTATCTTCTCACAAGAAACACCCAAATTTGTCAAAAAATAAAGATTTTTATAAATTATTTTAAGGGGAGGGAGGAAAAACATCATCATCACTCTTTTCCCCCACCCCCATCCCCCCTTCCTCCAGCTGTGTTCATGCCAGATTTGCAGCAGGATGGCTGTCAGGATGCTTTACCTATTTGGTCCTGCTAGGCTGGTACCCCGAGCAGTTTTGGGGAACAGAAGTAGCAAGGGGAGGTGCTGTCAGTTGAAGTAAAAAATTCAAAGTATGCCCCCTCAGCACCACAGGAGAAAATGGGAGCTGTATACCAAGGCAATATTCATCCATAGGAATATCGCATCTATGGCAATGAAGGGATTAAAATCAGTCAAAACTGGGGAAAGGGCAACGATTTTACTAACAAGGCCCACTGCAAGGCAGACAGATGGACACATTCAAATCCATGAGGGGACAAAACCAAAAATTGTCCCTCCCCTCCTTCTCCTGTCCCATCTGGGATGGCCAGGAGTAGCTGGGCCGCCCCAAGGGTTTCTTCACTGGTGTGTGGCCTGTTCTCACCACAGACACACTTAATAAAGGCACCTCTTCTTGACAATATGCTTTTCTCCACCATAAGAGTATAAAACAAAGGACTGATAGATTAAGCACTTGCTTTTTTCCCTTTCATGCTTTGTGAATGCCAAACAACCGATCCCTGGGGTCCGTTTGAGCACTCCCATCCCCGTGAGCATTTGTAAGACAAAAAAGAAAGAAAGAAAGAAAGAAAGAAAGAAAAAGCAATCTGACCTGTACAGATATGTTTGTTGCATCTGGACTATTTTTCATCAGGCAACATTGAAATACTTTGCTATCTTTGAATGGACCCTATGATTCCTAGTAAATCAAATGAAAAATCCCAAATAGAAAGAACACTGACAGAATTTTTTCTTAGATTTTGTTCTCACTGGAAAACAGATTTTTTTATATTACTTCAGTTTTTTCTTTCTTTCTCTTTCTTTCTTTTTCTTTCTTTTTTTTTCTTTCTTTTTCTTTCTTTCTTTCTCTTTCTTTCTTTCCTTCTTTCTTTCCTTCCTTCCTTCTTTCTTTCTTTCCTTCTTTCTTTCTTTCTTTCTTTCTTTCTTTCTTTCTTTCCCTTCTTTTCTTTCCATTCTTTCCTTCTTTTCCACTGAACTGATATATCTTCAGGCTGCTGTTCTCCTGGAGAGTGAAGATAGGGCTGGCCTGTGACAGTACAAGCCACTCCCCATGGGTTGCCAATGGGACAGATCCTGCTGCATCAGGGTTAATGTCAAGGGTTGACTGGAACTTTTAAGTTTTGGCCTCTTTCTGGAAATAGTAAATAGGAAAAAAAGAGGGGGCAAGAAGCTCTAGCTGCAGGTTTTTTGTTGTTGGTTGTCATTTTGTGGTGGGGTTTTTGTTTGTTTGATTGATTGTTTTTTTTTCTCTTGAATCAAGTGCACAGTTTGCTTCATTTCTATGTGAAACAAAAGTCGCCAGTGCAACACATGATGTGGATGCACCACTGGAATGTTCTGGCCAAACCCAAGGTGAAGATGCAGCAGTTCCTGTAGAAGGGCACCTGGGGCCTCGAGGCCAATGGTGTGCAGATGACAGCCAGGGGAGCTGGAGAAGTTACCCAGGGAGAGCTGCTCTTCAAGACTGACATCTAGATCTCGCAGAACTATCGCTCAGAAGGGAAGCGAAACCTGGTGAATGTGGTTTGGACACAAAGGAAAGACATGAGAGCTCAAAGGATATTGAAAAGAACAAATTATATCGTGACTCTGAACAATTATCACATTTTTATCTTACTGAGCCACAACCAGCTGAAGACTCCAGAAGTTCCCAGTATCTCAGGGCAGACTCTGCCTCTTCTCTGCCTTCAGGAGGGGGTAAAGAGTATGAGCACACAAACAAGATCTCATGCAATATTTTGAATATTAGATTATATTTTCCATGTATATAAATTATGTTGGGGTGTGTGTTTGCGTGCCTGTGGATACATACATAGATGTATTCTGTCATCTATTTTTACATTGTTTTATTGTTTGCAAATGTGGATGTGCCATGAAACTGTTACAAGGTGGAAACACAGAGGATTGTGTGACCTGCAAGTTTTTAAATATACTATAATACAAATCAAAGCATTTTGTCTTTTAGGATCATAAGTGGGGATCATGCAAAGTAAAAGTGTCAGAAAGCTTCAAACTGATGGGTTTTGTTTGCTTGTTTGTTTCATGAAGGCTGGCCCCAAAACAGTTTTTTCCCTGTGGTATTGAGTGTCATCACATGATGAAGAGGTATAATTGTAATGTATATCTTACACTTCTTAACCTGTAGAGGTGTCCTTAGCTGCTAGATTAATTCATTATGAGCAAGTGACAGCTTCAAATGGGAGAATAAAGGATTTGCACACCTGCCAGAAAAATGGAGTTAAAAGATTAAATAAGATTATACAAACCAATATTTCTTAATTTGAGTACCTGTACTATTGATACCCACAACACTTGCTTAAAGAAAGAAGCAGGTGTGTTTCTTTTTGGAAACTTTTCCAAAGAAGTCAGATTTAGAAATCAAACAGTTTTCATTTTATCTTTGTTTTTTATTTGGATTTTTTTAACATTGTAAGAGAATGAATAACCTAGACATGATAGTTTAAGTCTTTCCTTTGACCTGTCAAGATAAACCTAATGAATGTAGTTTTGAAAGGCAAGTAGAAAGCTTTTTCATTGAGTTATTCTTCCTTACAAGCAGGAAGATGAAAATAGTGATAGTAAACGTGACTCAAGGCAAGTGAGGGTTGCAAAATTAGATCCTTGGGCTATATGGAGACACTTAGTTATACTAGGATGAAATCACTAGAGGTATAAAATCAATGACTGCATACTAAGACACATTAATCCCGAGTTTAGCATGGCCTTAATTTACTGCGGTTTAATCCTCCTCATTTTCACTTTCTGCTGGGAACTTGTACTACAAAACATGAAAATTGTCATATTGCCAAAGTGCTTTGACACTGTGTTCCAATAAGCTTGTCAAATGCAAAACTTAAATCTGTAAGATTAATTGCTCTGTAATCTTGGAGGCTGCTGTTTTGAAATGCATTTTGGAAGACTTTAATGTGGTAGCATGAAATAATAGAATGATTTGGTGTCTTATTTGGTGGGTGGCTTTCACTCCTGAAGACAGACTCTCAGGACACTGACCATGTTTTTTGAGTAACAAAATCTGTAAATATACCTTCACTAGTGCCTGGAAGTTAGTTACTAAGAAGGAGGTAAAAGGCAATTTAGATAACACCTTTTCCAGAAAGTAACATCTTCTCCAGGATACATCCAGGAAGGACCTCAGTCTCACACTAAGCGCTTAGCCAGAACTTGGACACTGTGGGTATATCACTCTTTTTCTTTTCCTCAGTATATTCATCATAATCATCTTTTGATGGGTCAAGAACATGGTGATCTAATATTATCTATTCATTCTGTGAAGCCTCAACATACCTCTTAATTGGTACATCCAACTTTAAAAGGACGTAAGCTCCATTTTCCTAGTAACAACCTCTTTTCTATTCTTCAGCTGAGACCCTTTGTCTGACCACCATGGTGGCTGATTGTATGAGACCTTTGAATTTACAACTTTTGATATTCAGTCTTTGTGCCCTGGACAAGTAAGGTGCAAACAGGAAGAAAGGGCTGATGGAGGTAAAAGACAAATCCACACGTTGATATTATGTGACAAACAAAGTGAACAGAATTGTCTCAAAAGCTTTGGTTTACATGGATGCTGAAGTAGTCTTGGGATGTAGCAATCTGGACGAGACCACATCGTTGCACTTTCATCCTGACATGATGAAGTAGTCACAGAACAAAAGCCTGTAGAATGGGACAAGCTGCAGACTTTGAATGATATACAAGTTAGGCAATGATTACGTGTTGAGCATAAGTACACTTGCAGAATTGATGCAGTTTTGGAAATGATGGTGTCATAAACAACATAACTTTCATCACGATGTACCCAACATCAAGCTTCTTACATGACAGTGGCAAAAAACTGTTAGACAACTTTAAACTTTAGAAAATTTCTGCCATGATGCATTTGGATTATGCAATGATCTTCTATATTCCTATGCTTCTTCCACACAGTTATTATTAAAATTCCTCTTTTTTTTTTCCCTAGATGAAGATGTGTTAAACGGATACAGGGGAAAAGAAAAATAAAAAGGAAAGAAAAAAGAAGAACAAGTATTTTACATAGAATGACCAAAAATCGTAGACTCTAAAGCCCTTCTGCAGAATACTCTCAGAAAGTAAGGAACTATGCCTCCAGTTCACATCCTTGAACAATTTCTCAAACATCCCCACGTCCTAAAGATTTGTTTTCAATTATTAAAAAAATGCTTTCAAGTGTAGTTCTCAGGGGTAGAGCTGATGCCCTGTGTCAGTATTTCCACTAGCATCCTGGATTGCACATTCCATAGAAGAGCATAAAGTGCTGTAGCATCATGGGTTTTTAACTTAATTTAGAACTTCTTTACCCTTTCCATAATTATTTTTATTTTTACCTTGTAGCTCCTATATTCTTGTAATGACACATAAGAAGGTGCTTAAAGGTCTTCTTGAAGGTAGCATTGCAGAGCGCATAACAAGCAGGGTTGATGGTGCTGTTGATATAACAGAGCCAGTAGCCTATGGTCCATACAGTGTTAGGGATGCAGGATGTACAGAAGCTGTTGATGAGCACCATCACATTGTATGGGGTCCAGGTGATGATGAAGGCCAGAAGGATGGCTAAAATAGTCCTTGTCACTTTTTTCTCTCTAGAGGGGGGTGGTTTCTTTTTGGCTGGCTGCTTTGTCATCTTGACTATTTTCCGGGCTACACTATTCTGCTTCTCCTCCCCATTCGTGCCTACGATCTCCACGGTGGTGTTGGTAGGGGCACAGCAGTCTCCCTTTGGGGACTTTGTGACTATCCTGATGCATGTCAGCTTGGAGTTCTCTGCTTTGAGATGGTCTTGGGAGGCAGAAGCCTGTCTGGCATCTTTGGTAGCTTCATCCTCTTTCAAGTTGGAAGCGACCACACTGACAGAGGTGGAGTCATTGGAGCTCTCCTTCTCTGCTTGAACACAGTTATCAGTCACAGTCTCCTCACTGGGTTTTCCATTCTGAATTTTGCTGTGCTCCAACCCGTCTCCGCTGGTCGGGATGTTGTTATTGTTTGGTTTCACTATTTTACCTTGGACAAGGCTTGGGGAAACTGTATCTTGGTTTTGTGCAGCTTCCTTTTTCGCCTTCTTTATCCTACTCTTACTGGCTCGAGAGATTTGCCAGTAAAGGACAGTCATGATGATAACAGGCAAATAGAAGGCTGCAATGGCAGTGCCAAAAGTGACAGCAGGGTTGGAAAAAAACTGGATGTAGCAGTCCCCATCTGGGACAGTCCTTCCTCCCACAATGAATTGCCAGAAGAGAATTGCAGGGGCCCAAAGGATGAAGGACAGAACCCAGGCAGCTGCAATCATCATGCCTGCCATCTTAGTGGTCCGCTTCACAGGGTACGTCAGAGGCTTGGTGACACAAAAGTATCTGTCAAAGCTGATAATGAGGAGGTTCATTACAGAGGCATTGCTGGCCACGTAGTCGAGAGCCAGCCAGAGGTCACACACCACAGGCCCCAAGGGCCAGTAGCCTATCACAGTGTAGAGGGTGTACAGGTTCATTGAAAAGATGCCGATGATCAAGTCAGCGCAGGCCAAACTGAACAGGAAATAGTTGTTCACAGTCTGGAGGTGCCTGTTGACTTTGATCGACACCATGACCAGGATGTTCCCAATTATGGTGACTAGACTGAGAGACCCTGCTACCAGGACGATGAAGACCACCTCAACAGTTTTATAGGGGCTTTCCAAAGCCATCACATTTTCAGTGGAAGAGTTTATGTACGTTGAGTTATTCATTTCTGTTCTGCTAACAAGATACCCAGTTATCACTTAAACCTGCAGAGAAAGAAAAGAAAACAGTTACCATCAGGAAATTAGTCTCTTTGACTTTAAGAAATGGATCCCAGAAGAACTACTTGGAAAGAGTTTAAAGATAGAAGATGTATTCAGAAAAGCCAGTCAGCTTTGGCTAATGAAAACACTTTACAACATATAATATCCATTTATGAATCACATAACATTGGGCTGCCTCTAAATAGGTAAGAAAGACACACATTTGAAGCTAAACCTGTATTTTTAAGTTCTCAGATGATTTTTTTCCTCTTTATTCTTTTTTAAAGCTAATATTGACTTGAATATTTTGGAATTCAATCTGCATATTGTTTTCTTTCTTACTGACTGTTCGTTTCAAACTCTAATCCAAATAAAAAAGTCCAGACCTGAGGGTATGACATTCTTATAAGCCAGAGTAATGCTGTGATTTATTGGGAGCCAGATCACACGAAGGCAACTTCTGTTTCCATCTTTCCTTCATGTTCCACTTGGGCACGCTTCTGTGAGATTTATGGAACAAGTAAGCTTGTGTCATGTCTCCCTCTAATTTTCTGACCCTGCAGTCCCTTTTTTTGGTCAATACATACAAAGATTTTGGCCCTGCATGAAACTAATTAGTCTGTCAAGAAACAAAAAAAGGAAGGCCTGTTGAAGTCAACAGAATAAGTAAACTCACCTCAGCTGAGCATCTGACTATCTAGTTAGACACATACATTTTTTATTTTTTTTTTTCAATTTCAGTGAGATTAAAGTTATTTTTTACATACTTTTGAGTATTTGTACCTGAAAAAGGCATTGTTGCTTTTTGATTTTTTAAAAAATGATGAGATTATTCTTGTTAGATGCTTGCTTGATGCTTTCTTACTTGTACTATTCTCATTATTTTTCAAATCACAATGTTTTTAATCTGTATCACATGAAGCTACAACAAAAGGTCTATGGAAATGGATAACAGGGTAATGGTAAATAAAGAAAAAGATAAAAATCAGTTCTATTTATACACAGAATTCTTTTTGTGCCCTGCATAGCCTACCAGCAGTACTCAATAAATTATAATTAAACTACTAGCAATATATGTTTGATAGAAGACTAAGAAAATAGCACATGCTTTTGCCTTCAGGATATGTACTATCCTTTTGTGCATCTCCTGGAAGTCAATAGAATGCACTGGAATTGTACAGCCCGTCTCTGAGCGCTCATTATTTATGAGCTGTGCTCAAGGGATTATTGAGGCATAAAGGCCAGATGTGACAGAGAAGTTAGATTTTTTCCATTACAGTATTCTCCTTTTTTCCCCCAACCATAAGGCATCACTTTTTAAAAAAAGAGCTTCTAGACATGGTGGTACAATTGAAGGAAGACAAAAAAATCACTTAGGTTGGCTCCTTTATACACCCAGGGTTAAAGAACTCTCTTCTGGTCCCTCTGACTAGCCTGCTGATGCACAGACATGTGCAGTCCATGTCACTCCAAAGGAGCAATGCATTTTTACTGCCATTTCAGAACTGTGGTTTGGTTGTTTCATTGGGGTTTTTTTGAGATGCAAAAGAAAGAAGATGATGCAAAATGTCAACATAGCGGCAAAAACCCTTCTGACCTCCCAGGAAAATAAGCAAGACTGTCTCCACGGAAAAGTCAAAACGCTATACCAGGGTAAAGGTTTTCTGTCTGTAATCTTGTAATTTATACATAAAGAAATACAACTGGCGGAATGTGGGACTCATGCATTTGCCTTTGCTTTCAAAAACAGCTAAGATTTGTTTGTCAATTCCATGTTGAAGTGAATAGAGGAACATGAGGCTACACATACATTTTTTTTCTGCTATCTATTCACAGGTATATCCCTAAAATCCTTGGGATCAGGGTCAAGAGGACAAAACAGGAAAGAGGAATTCTTCAATTAAATCTGTGCTTTGTACAGTAAGAATAAGCTGAATGGAATGTAACAAAATTTATACTCTGTGCAAAAAAATAGACAGGACACCTATAATATATAGGACTGTCGTTTCAGCACTTCGTAGTGTATTTTTCTCCCAGAGCTTCACAAATGAGCAGCTGGTTATCCTGTTAGATGTGTCAGATATCAATTTTTGGGACAAGCTGAGAACTTCTCCCAACCAGATTTGTTTATGAACTTTCTTAACAGAATGCATTTTTAATGAAAAAAAAAAAAGGAAAACAAAATAGCACATAGAAATGTACTGATTTAAAAAAAAATGCAGCTGGAAAGCCTTTGTGATCCAGGGCTCTGCAGCTACCTCTGGTGACAGAGAGTGAGTGGGGGAGCAAAATGGAAATAAGTGAGATAGGATCAGAGCTGAAAAAATTGTGCTTTATGATAGAAAACAAGTGTTTCTCTTCAATTTATTTTTGACAAAATGTTCTGAAGTTCATTTCATTCCACTGAAAAACAATAATTTGTTTTAGAAACTGGAAACTTGTGAAACCAAATTACCATCTCTCAGCTAACTTTATTCCTAGGTCTTTTCAGGTGAAATTTTTACCCACTTGCACTGGAAATATTCGTAATTCAATATAAGTTCTCCTGATTTTATTATCTGGGATGTGAGGAGTGGGATGAAAGCTAAAGGCTAATTTTACTTGCTGGGAATAGGAATTCAGTGTGTTAATGTGAATGGAAGCAAAGCAGAGGAGTCCCTTGCCCAGTGATCTCTAGTTGCACAAAACTTTCCTGCCGTAAGAAGGCTGCTAGTTCTGGACTGCAAATTACATTGACAATTACAGATTTCTTAGGTATGGAAAAACATATCTGCTATTGCTAACTCCAGAAAAAACTTCCTTTGCTTGCATCAATACCATTGTAAAGTGACCCATGTTTTGCTGTCTATCTTGATGAGAAAGCAAAGGACTGGAGAGAAACATTCACTTTCAACTGACATTTATTGTTGCTACCGATAGTACCACCCTTACTGGAGCAGAGACAGCGGTGTGCATCGTGTTTCCTAACTCAAGACACCCTGAAATCTTCTGGACTCTTTCCTGTTGGCTCCAGCAGGACTTGAATCAGGCACGTAGAGAGGCTTCTGTTTCTTATTGTGGTCGCTTGCTGCCTTGGTAGAGGACTGCCTGTGGACTGCTTTTGGTTTTTGTCATGCCACAGAGCCCATCTCTCCTGCTGGAGAGGCAGTTGTTATGGCAGCAGATGTTATTCATCAGGCAGAGCTACGGGGCAGAGGCACTTCAAGGTAATATGACCTCCTGCATGAGAAATACCAGATCTTATTCTTGAACAAACAGAGCTCTCCTCTGCAAGCCCATGGGTGTTTGTGTGAGTTGCACAATATGGCACTGACTCCCATGGGCTTCTATAATTTATCCTGCTATACTAAGTGTATTCTTGCTAAACAGAGAATACCCAGAAAAGGCAAGGAATGTCTCTTGTGAC
Source organism: Neopelma chrysocephalum (assembly GCF_003984885.1). Taxonomy (NCBI): domain Eukaryota; kingdom Metazoa; phylum Chordata; class Aves; order Passeriformes; family Pipridae; genus Neopelma; species Neopelma chrysocephalum. Next base: position 25,697,493 of record NW_020897714.1, read on the forward strand.
CTGAAAACCAACCAAGTTCATTTTCTGAAACATATTTCAAAATATATATGACTCTGTGGAATGGAAACACCATAATCACCACATGGAAAATGTTCAAAGCCAAGAAATCCACATATAAAATAATTCATTGTTTTATATTTGATATGTACTTGGGAAACATTTCCAGGGCAGTTGTTTCTCCCTCTAAAGAATTAATAGGACTGAGAATCATTCCCATCTTTTGACTAGGTGATGGTTTGGGGCAGAACTGGGGGATTTGGTAGACGATATGGTACATACACTATTGGCCTGATGTGACCCCGGGTCTTTTTGCGGTGAACAGTTGACAGGAAGAAGCAGAGCACATGTGGGTTGACTTGGACCCCCAATACCACCCACTAGGAGAAACCTAGTCCAGGCTGACACACGCTGAAGTAAATCTTCTAGAGCATACTGGCAGCCACACTATGCCTTGTTTTCCTTCATTTACCTCCCCAGCAGTTGTGTTAAACAGAGAAACAGGTCTGATGAGTGAAGTCTTTAAGCTGGTTCACTGTAAAATGGAACTGCAGCAAGTGTGAGGAAATAACAAGTTGCTGTTGAGGGTGTTCATCCTATTCTGTTGCAGGCACTGAGGAGGAGGCCAGCAGAAATGGCAGGTCAAGGAGAAGAGACAAGGATTGCATATCACCCTTAGGATCATGATCTTCAAAGAGCAGGTACTTAAATACTACATCCTGCTGGATGTGCTTTCTACTTACCCTGACAGGAACGCATCTATTTGGTGCAGGTGAATCTTATACCAATCACTGTAATTTTAAATTTAAAATATATCTTCAACATCTGTCACAAAAGAGACTATAGAAATGTTGTGTATATTGAAAAAAGTGGCTGATACACCATGCCTGTCAAAGTCTGTTAGACAAACCTTCCTCTGTATTGCCCATATTGACAAGTTAAATTTGGTAAGGTAAGTTCTTCTCTGAACTCTCTGAAATTATATGAAGGTCAAGACATGAAAGAGGCAACTAATGATCTGTACCTGAAAGTTATTTTTGTGATTTAAATGGCATTACCCAGGAATCTCTGTCTTTCCACTGTGAGCACTTTTCAACATCCAACTCTCAAGCAAAAGTAAGATACACTTTAACTTCCCCTCTTTGATCTAGTTCCTCTTCAGCAAAAACCTATGTAAAATGGATTTGATTTTTGCTCTAGCAATAGTAGATCTTTTTTCCTGAACTGATTTTTGTCCTGAACTGCATTGGGGTTTTGATTCTAAATTTCTTCCTGCCACCATTTAAACCCACAGTGTGAAAGTGAAAAGAGAGAAACAAAATCCCTAAGCCTGCAAAAAATATCCTAAATCCATTAGTCAGAATTTGTTATGGACTTTAAGAGGGAATATAGATAGAATCTAGGCTTTTGGTAAAAATACACTTCAGAAAATTTCCAAATACCTGAAGACTAAAATCTTCACCACATGGATTACTTTCTGCAATCCTTTGAAACTAGAAACATCTTTGCAAATTGTTAGTGTCTCAGTATAGTCCATTCTCTTTATTTTCATGCATTTTTGTTTATCTCAGTCAACAGATTTCCTACAAAAAAGATATCCTGTGGGCCTGCCTGGATCTACTTTTTCCCATCTCATTGTGAAGGATACGTAAGAGAAAAATAAAAAATTTCTGTACGTATCTTGAAACAATAAATAGATCAGAGTCAAGAGCATTAAGAAAGCAAACTAACATTGTGCCTCTAACAGCAATTGAAATAAATCAGAAATAAAAATACTCTCCCAAAAGCAGCAGGGGACTGCACATGCACATGCACATGAGTGGGTGTCAGTGATGGCATCAACACTGCTGCCTCAGTGCTATTGTTAGGGTCTGAGGATTTGTACAGCTATTTACTACATCTTGCTTACTGCTGTTCTTATAGTCTAATAATCTCTCTGGTTTCAGGAAATAATAACAACAACAAAAAAGCAGTTTTTCATCAAAGATCTGGATAATTATTTCTAATATATTGGTACTGTTGCTATTGCCGTTGTTGTGCTGATAGTCATCCATTGCTACTAGGGCACTTAATTTATTATCTTTCTGTAAGTATAGTTTTGGCTGCAGATATGCCTTTGTGTTTCAGGACCTGTGTATTTAAGAGAGAATTTGCATTCTGTCTTTAGGCAGCTGATATCATTGCAAGCCAAATTCTGCTTCTTAATGCATTGGGAAAACCTGAAAATTATATTTAATAGGCATAGTTTAATCTAACTGGTTTTGATCCACAAAAAGGAATTTTTACCTTATGGACTAGAGAAGATACTTTCACTCACATGCCTCCTGCTCTTGTTATGGTTATATATAAAACACCCTTGGCCCAAAACCAGAAAGAAAATAGCCAAGTCACTTGGTTAAGTTATGGCAAGGTTTTCCTCTCCATTTTGATAAAACCATATGATATAGTTGCCCATAGGATAAAAATTACTGAAAACATTGGTCCATATTATTCTTTCTGAGTCCCAGCTGCACTACTGTGCACCTCAGCCTGTCAGAGGTACTTACATACTAGAGGGAATTTGCAGAATGGTAGTTGTAAGTCAGAGGGTTTCACCACTACATTTCAGGCTAAAAGAATAGTTAAGGATGCTCTTGCTGTTTAAAGCTGGAACAGAATAACATTTTTTTTGTTTGTTTGTTTTTTTGGTTTTTTTAGGTAAACTCTGAAATGGGTCTAGTTACTAAGATGAAAAGAATTTTTTTTTATCCAGAAATCAGACTAAAAAGTAAATTTTAGTCTACGGAGTATGAAAAGCAAAATGGAGCTCTTATTGAAGCATCCCACAGCTTTCTCTAGAGGGCTGAGTTAAATGGAGAGGATCTCCATCTAGAGGCACAGATAGGCAGCTACCACATAAAACAGACATTTCCAGAAAATTTAGATACTTACTTATCTCCTAGGTGGAGAAGCCACACATTTTATTGCAATTTACATTTTATTATAATTAGTGAGTAGAGATAAAATTTGATGAAAATCTGGAACCATTACATCTAAATATTATTACAGCAAGCAGTCTGAATGAAAAGGCCCAGTTAGACTGGGGCAGCCACTGCACAGAAACACGTTTAGACCTGAGCTTATCCCCTGCAGCCACAATTATTGAGTCATTGCTTTGGACATGATCCAACTTGAATTGTTGTTTCAGAGTAGGTCATAAATGGGTCAGAAGAGTGGCTTGATGTCATCAAAAGGTAAAAAAACTAGTGACTGGGTCATGCCATGTACACATTTCATCTGTGGACCTACACTGATTTCCACTTGCAGAGGTTATAGGATAACTAGAAAAAGGAGACGAAAGCAACAGATTTCAATAAGTCACTTCTCTTTTCCTCCTTGTGCTGCACTGCTGTTGCTGGAAGTTGGCTGAAGTTTCTCACACCAGTCAACCCAAACAAGACAATTTTTATTGGACTATAATTATCTTCTTCAAGTATTTTAGATAAAATACTCTTACTAGAACTCAGACTAAAATTAAACCTATCCTCAGCCATGGAAAAGGTTACCTCAGCAGAAGAGTTATTAAAGTTTCTGTTAAGGTTGAATTGAAGATCATTAGATTCAAGGATAAATTCTCTAAAGGAAGAGCATGGTGAGAGTTAAGTGCTCCCTCTGCAGCCCAGCACAGATTGGAGGCACAGTGTTTCATTATCCTCATATCAGCCACCACGCCTGTGCTATTAAAGAGAAAAACCTTATGAGAGCTACTCAATGTCCCTGAGTGACAAGTGGTGAAGCTAGTGGAAGGGGAGAGGGAAGGCTGACTGGAACCAACCAGAATTTATTCTTACCTCAAGGCAGTGCATAAGAGTAACGCATGTCTCGTTTAAAACGTGTAGGTAGAACTCAAAAAAATCCCCCCAAAAAAGAAGCAAACAAGCAATCTTCCCAAAACAAAACAACAAAAAATCCTCAAGCAATCAGCAACCAAACCCACACTCTTTCTGTTTTTTTCCTGTCTTTAATTATTATTTTTCTGCAAGGCCCTGAAGGAATATTGGTCATGAAAATATAACAGAGAACTACAACACAGTACAGAGAAGGTCTCTGAAAGAACCACTGATTAACCCCCTCAGCCTGACAGTGAGTCCAGAAAAGATGCTGTGACATTTCAGTGAATCTCTGCAAATCCCTCCAAGTCATGGATGTCCTTTTGGGACCTTGAATAAACCCGTGAATCTCTCTCAGTTCTTCAGAGATTTTGCAGCCTTCGGTAGGGCCTCTGACAGGAATATCAACATATTGAGGGCCCAAAGAGACTCTTACTGAAGTTAAAGAAAATCTTTCCTTTTCCCTTGGTTGTAAATGGTGTCAGTTCATTGCTTTTACCAGGGATTTTCTTATTCACTCACTTATGATCACTCATGATCAAATTCACTGGTGATATATTTAGATGATACTCTAACCGATTTTGGACAGTACACAGTTTCTTTACTCAGCAAATGCTTTTAAAATTCTTTTAAATCCATCATGGTCAGTCTTACATGAAGTTCTCAAGAGCCTGAAAATCTAGTCTGTTCTGCTTCTGTGTCCCTTAATTTTGGGGATTTTTACACATCTTCCATCTTACTTAACAGCTTACCAAGGATGTAGATTAAAAGCACAGAGAAGAATGCCAACTCAGATATAAAAGGAAATGACTCAAATTCTTTGCATGCATCTAAGCATATATTGAACAGAAGTTCAAACTTGTTTCTGAGAGGGCAGCTAAATCTTATTTATGCCTGTATTACCGTAGACTGCATTTGAGGCAATGATAGTGAAGTACTGGAAGAACTTGTACCAGAAAGGAGTGACACCTCAATTACCAAATCAGAATCTATATTTCCAAGCTCATTCTGCAGTCTGAGAAAAGTTTGTGAAAGATGGAAAGATGGTAGCAATACCTAAGAGAATATTTATAAAAACATTTAAAAGTATCAAATGAAGTGCTTGCTACAGCTAATTATAAATATACAATGATCACAGCTATGAATGTTTGCTATGGGTCTGTATGATCATGTTCCCTTTTGTGAACAGAGAACCTCAAAGATTTCATTTTCCTTGCCAAAGAAAGGAAATATTTATTTATCATTTTTTCATAGATACTACATTATCGTATGTTTTCTAAGTCTCTAACTGTGCTGTGTTTCACTAAATGAGTGATATCTACTTTAATTACATAGATTATAGCTGCAGACTAACTGCTTTTCAACTTCATTACAGGTTTAAGAAATTTGTGTCTAAATCTGGCTCTGGTGTGTGGGTCCAGATATTGGTCTCAAACTGCTGCAACTAACCTTAACAAGGAAAACAACCTTAGCTTTGCATATGAATAATTCACCATGTTATTAAAAGAAGCCCTTATCCTATGTTAAAAAATAATATAATGTTTAACAAGGTTAACTTAATTACTGGAAACTGGGGGAGTTGCCTCTGACCATGTAACTTCTGTAAAAATAATATTCAGCATCACTGGGCCAAGAAGACTAAAATTCATAAGCAAATACTCTAAAGCTCTCTAATAATTTTGATTTTTTAGGAGACATTGCAAAGGTTGCTCACATCAGACTCTGACCTCTCTTGAATAACTGCAAAAATAACATATTGGGAATATTTGAAATGCAAGGTTTCAGAAAGGCTAAACCAGATTATTTGAAGCCGAAACTACTAAAAACCTGAGGAGCTTTAATTAGCACAGGATAGAGAAGAGCAGGCCATTATTTTATGCACAGTTCTGCACTTTGCCAACTGATCTTGTCACTTCAGCAATGAAGTCTATGTGATACAAAACTTTCACAGAATGATTGTGATGAATACACTTATGTCTCTTATCCATTTTATTCTAAGTCAAAGGTGAGTTTTTAATTAAAAGAGACAAACACGTTGATTTTGAAATTCAGAGACTGTGGCGTTATATTTTACCACATCAGAACCTCTTACACATCATGGCAGAAGCACCACATCAGCTTCAGCATGACTGTTTCTAGAATGATTCGATTTGCAGGAAGCCAGTTCCTCTCCCATTTCTGGTGTTGAGGACCTCAAAATCTTTTTATTAATGTTCTGAAATTCCACAATTATAGTGTACATTACTCTCTCCCTACCTTTGGCAGGCTTGGCTGTTATTGTCTGCAAGTTTGCTGTTTCTGCTTCTACATCTGAGATGACCTTTCCACAGCAATAATGTTTAGGGAGAAAAACATTACTAGCTAATATATTTTGTTTTCTGAGGTTCCACTTTATGCTGTTCTTCTGCAGTGTCACCTACATGGTCCACTACTCTGAATCTAAATCCATCTTTACACAACAGCTCCTTAATTTGGAACTTCATGGTAAAGCAAACATATGGAAAGTAAAATTAAATCTAGATAGGAATACTGTCTACTAACGTACCTGGGGAACAATCTCCTCCATCAATCTTCTGAGTCCCTGAAGTGTCATGTCTGAGATTAAATCCCTCCCACTGTGCCATGCAACAGCAGCAGAATCACTCAGCAGTGATTGCTGCATTGCAACGTGCCTCCATACAGCACAAACCTGTTTGACGAGCACAAATACATGCCTAAAGAAAGACAGATAAGAATGTGTGGGGCTAGAGAAAAGAATAAATGGGGTGAAAATAAGAGGGAGGAAATGGAGACAAGAGTGAGGTGTGAATGAAAAAGAACGGAAGTTAATGAGAAGAAAGCAAGAGTGGCTGCAAGAGAAAGAGTTCTGCAAGAGCATTCACCTGCATCTTCAAATTGTTGCCCCTTAATGCCTGTTTTCAGTAGAAATTCCTCACTGACCCCAGTTTCAGTACCTGTCTGTATTTCCCCATTACAGCCCACAGAGAGATTGGCCAGCATTTTTTTATGCCTTGCCCATTGAACAGTATTGTGGAGACACTGACATGACTTGAAGTTCTGAAATTTCACCTCTGATAGTCATTCAAACATTTAATTTCTTAAATCTATTGCCATTCACTGAGACTTGGCTTCCATAACCTCTTTAAAGAAGAGAACAGAAATGATTTTTTAAAAAATGTATCCTTTTCTTTTTGTAATCAAGAATTCCAGTATTTAATGTTTGTACAGAGATGATTTTTCCCCCAGTATGTTGGTTTTGTTGTTTTCTGTGCTATTATATATGCTGCGGACATGAACTTATTTCCACCTTTTCCTATCATCCTTTTCTTGCTCAGTTCTGCACCAAAGCCATGACCTTGGGTCTGGGACCATTAACAACACGTTCCACAAAGGGTCTGCCTCCAAAAGATATGAGATTCTGATAAATAAGTGGGATTCAGATTTTTATCTCTGGGTGAAGCTGGCATTTATCATAGGGTTTCTATATCTGTGCTCGTAATCCCTGAGGAGGAGTACGATGTTCAAAAACATAATGGAAAAAAATTACATAAAGTAAACAGCAAAAGGAAACTGTGACTGAACTTGGGGGACCCCTGGAGTGAGGGGTCTCAGCTGAACTGGCTGAGGCACAGTTCAGTGCTGTGAAACAGCCTCAGCTCTCCATGAAGTCACGTTGTGGGGATTCGAGATGTCTTGGTATCTCTTTCCCTTGCTCTTGGCTGTATTACTAAGTGCTGCCTTAGCATCTTCTCTCCCTAACAGTGACACTTTTTCCTCAGATCTGTAACCTATAGGTTTGGGACAGAACTATGTCACTCTTCCCACTTATTGATTTCCCTTTTCATTTTACCTTACTGCCTAGTGTAACACCTGTTATCCTTCAGCCTCTCTGGTCTCTCTCATCTTGTTCATGAGATCTCTGCTGTTCAGAGCAGTCTTCTGGCTTCTGGCTTTTTCCTGAGGTCACACCGTATTGTTTTTCTCATCTTGTGGTCTAACAGTTATTCCCTTTGCTGGCAATGCTCAGCTCCCATTTCTCTGAGCACTTTAAACTGCAGGAAGACAAAAAGGATTCCTGCAGTCTCAAATAAATCTCCTGAGGGGTCTGGCAGGAAGTGATGCTGTAATGGTACACTATGGTGCTGCCCTACCAGTAGTAATGAATATTGGGTGAGGCTGATCACTGGCTCTACCAGACAACTTACAGAAATAGTCCTAACCTTCAACACCTTTTCTCTGAAGTTTGTAAGAAACTGATACATCGTCACTGACTGTTGCGAAATGATGAGAGACAATTTTTTGCTCCATATTTGAGAATTATCAGTGGGGCACAGTATCTTCTATACAATAGCCCTTATGTGAGAGAAGTAATGAATATTGCTTTGGATGAGAAACGCATAAGACTCAAAACTGGAAAATCAGGAGACATAGCTAATCAAGACTGAAGTATTCTGCTAACCTCTGTGTTTGATTATGAAGTGAATCAGATCCATCTGAGCAGGAATTGTTTTAGAGAGTATGAAGAGTGATGTTTTGTGAAGGGATGACCTTATGACAACAGAGAAGTGGAAGCATATTTTTATCAATACAAAAGTATCCAATAGTAACAGAGCAATAACTGGAATAGAAGATGGTAACATTACCTAATTTATGTACATATAATAAACAATTATATTGTATACAGAATTTATGTGTGTGTTCAATTATTTCTTCATTAGCTAGTTACACCAACATAGTCACTGCATACAGTGGAAGTGAGAAAACCCAAGTGGGAAGGTAGACCCAGGATGGGAGGTGATTTTGCCCTGCTGAAGTTTATGGTTCTCTGCAGCTCTCAAGAGTTTGAGGCTGAACAAAGCCTCAGTAACACCATGCTGATTTGCAGATGTCGTGTACCCCAGTCATATACTCCTTGTGATACTCTTTGAGAAATCTATGGCTCAAAGGCGCATTTCACAGCTCCTTGCTCTCAGTCACTCGCACTATAAGCCTGTGACTTCAAAGAGACATCTGAAAGGAAATGTTTGGAATGAAAAAAGGAAAAAAAAAAGGAAAAAGATTGTCTGCTTGTGCTTTTTTTTTTTTTCTGTTCATGATATAACAGGCTTAAGATGCTTTGGTATAACTGCTTCGCAGTGGGTTATTTTTCCCTTTTTACTTTACAAAAACACTAAAAGAAACTGGCAGTGAGGAAGAAAACAGCTGTGTGATCCCAATCCAGATGCTTTCATCTTAGAGGGGGCTTGTCAAAGAGCAGGCAAGTGACTTTCCATCTCTAAGCAGGCTCCTTGAGTTGAGCTGGAATGATGTCCAAGACAGTGATTTTCAGAGGTTTTCCTATTAGAACTTAAAGCAGTAGCACATGCTAAGGCATATACTGCTCCCTGCTGCAGATCCTGTCAGAGTAAACAAGAAAAATCTCTGAGGGTTGGTGGTGCCCTTTCAGGCTGTAGGCAAATCACTAAGGTGACATTTTCTCTTGTTTCTTAGTGTAAATGAGGTTCAGTTCTCAATTTAATACTTTTTAAGACTTTAAAAATGTTATCTATAACATCAACGTCCTCCACACATATGTAGTCCTGAATGTCTTTCATGAAGTTTCTAAAGTGTTGGGGTGGTTTTTTGTGGGATTTTGTTTTCTTTTCTTTTTGTTTCAGTCTGTGATATGCAATGCAATCAATTGAATGTCTGAAGCACGGAACAACACTGGATAAATAAAATGCGGACACTCTTGTTTGTAAAAAGACACAGTGAAGGGATTTGCCGTTAGGTTAACGTTTAACCTCTTAATCTTGCTAATGTTGTGGTTGGAAAATGCTTTTTAAATTTAATTATTCACTTCTGTACATTTACTACTTTGCAAATGAGCATTTAAAAATATCATTTCTCTTTACAGAGACCTGTAATAATTTTGTATCCACTCATAACGATGCTGATCATCCTAAGCAAGTGCTGCCCAACCCACCATGCCACTGACAGCAGCTTTTATTCTCTTCCTAATTGTCTAAGGTTTGCATATATCAGACCATATAATTTAAGGGATTTTGTGCTTTCTCCTTTACCCCACCATATGCTAGAAGCATTTCAAATCTTAGTAGATTATGGTTTTGCATCTAAATAAAGAGCCTTTTAGTAACCCAAGTAGTAAAAATCTCAATAACTAATTGGGGTTGAGTGACATTGTCCTGAGGGGAGACTTATTCCAGAAAATGGTCTAAATTATTAATGTTTTGATAAATAGGAATAAACTCAGGAGGTAACTTATTCTGGTTTCTACATAAGATGCAGGTCTATTAGTATATTCCCTATATTTTCATATCAATTTCTCAAATGTTTGGAAGAGCAGGTAATGATTTTTGATTTTCTTTTAATAGAGGATACTGTGGTGGGTCTGCTGTGTTTGAAAACTCTTGCCTTGGTGACTGTCCAGTGCAACAGAAAGTTGAAAACTGTATTGGTTTAACTGTATGGTAAGGATGGCCACTGTGGGAGTAGATGGCAAGGAAATATTTATCAAAACACTGTCCAACAGTATCCAACACCCTGCCTCACAATATCAGCTAACATGATCCAGGCTGACCACTATGGTCGGCTGGGTGGTCAGTGGAGAATGACAGCACAATTAGGTAAAAAAACATGGATATCTTCCCACTTCTCATACTCCCGCATACAGGAGTAAGAGAGTCATGGGGACTCCATGCTGAGACAGAAAGGAAAGTGAAAAGTGGTACCATCACCGCTTCTTTTTCATCAATAATCTTACTTATGCTTCTAAGACCTGACACAAGGGATGCCTCAGTTATCCATACAGGCTGTAAAACAGCACAAGATAAAAGAATGTAAGGGTTGTGGAAAAATACAGGACAATTCCTTACCTACATCCTGCACAGAAGTGTATTAATTCTTTCTTTCATTATCTCCAAGGTAGGTATTACAAAGGCAAAATCAATTTAGGTCAATGATAGCACATTTACATTGCATCACCTTTGCAAAGAAGATCAAACATCCAAAAGATGACATTCACAAATAATACAATTATATCTGATAAGAAGAAAAATGTCTTTTCTAGCTACTCCTGGTGGATCTTGTCATTTAATAAATTCATATTCCATACTTCTGAACAATCTGTTTATAATTGAACATAGTAACACAGTTTCATAGCTATTTTCAGATACAGGAACAGCAGAGAGCTTAAGAGAACAGAACTCTTACACTTTTTCTGGGAGAATCTCTTCTTGCTGCCTTGTAGTCTTCAGAGGTGAAGGGTGTTTGTTGCTCTGCATCAGTGGACTGGTTTAGTGCTCCAGATAGTGAGAATCTGATGCAATTTACCTTGTACTAAGCAGAGTCAATATGACTTAAACTCCCATGTAAATACACATGGACTTCAAACACAAACAGAAATTTAAGTTTCAGGCATTCTAGTAAATTTGTCATGAACCTGCTGCATATGAATTGTGATACCTTCTGTTCTTTCAATACTGGGAAATGGGGATGTTTGAGAATAAGTAAATGGTAAGTAAGTGGTAATGCAGCCTGTTCCAGTATTTGGCTGAGGATAAAGATAATGCATTAAAAAGAGGAAAAACATGTAGGTTTCCTAGTTTCTCTTTTTAAATCTTGAGATGAACATTGTGCTTCTTTGGTCAGAAAGTGGTTCAGTGTACCATGTTTGTTAGGGTCAGTATAAAAATATAGCTTATGTAGTAAATTCGGATGAGTGAGACAAAAGTTTTGGGTTTGCAGGGCTTTATACAGGAAGTGAAAAAATACATTTGAGATTTTTCTCTTTTCGAAAAGAAAGTTTATAGTTGTTTCGAGACTTATAAGCAAACTAATAAAGGTAGTAGTATTAAAAATGGGGAATGCCAAGTAGTTTAGTGCTTAATTTTAGAAAAAAAAATTGTTAGAATGTTCATATATGACTTTCTGAAGTTTATGAATGAGTTTTAGTTGAGATTGTTTCTGGAGCAGCCAAGAACTGCCCAGCACAGCAGGGTCCTTACCCTGTCTGAAACTATGTGCCATAACCAAATTATCGATTTGGGAATAATGGTGTTTAAAACAGGCAAATTATAAAATCATGACAAATGTATATGGAGAGATCTTCTGGTCACCAAAACAGATGCAAATTCTCTTAAATTAAGTTTAACTACAGTTCTTAAAAGCATCCATTAGTTGTCTATTGAGCAATTTTTTTAGATTCGACTTTTTGTACAGTTTCACTTTGGTTGTTACTAATGTTGGGCAACAATTACCCTCCAAGGTGTCCGTCACTTTCTATTTTCACTGTGGCAAACATATGGTCTGCACATAAGTGGGCAATTTTAAACAGGTAACTGTGAGGAACTTTCAGTATAACCCAACCAGCAGAGACAGCAAAGCAGCACAGCCCACAGCCCATCTCCTGCTGCTTTGAGAATACTCAGAAGACACCTGTGTGCCTTTTTCTCTTGCAGGACGCATGTAGGAAGACTGTGAACAAAAAGAAAATGCATCCCAGTGTCAGATATCTCTGGAATCTGCTCTTTCACAGAGTGGGAAAATTCTCTTTTGCGTTGTATATGTGATCCTACTCAACATCATGTAATCTAGTATTATTTCCTCTATTTTAAGGAATAGAGTTGAGTGTTTTCCTTCCTTTCTTCCTTCCTTTTACAGCCTGGATGCTTTATTCCTATTGTGTTGTTTTGGTTATCTCCTTTTGTTTCCCTATTTTTATTCAAGGAGCTGTTATATCAGTGAGCTGTTATATCAGCAGCTACTCCAGAAAACACAGAAGTTTGTTAGAGCTAATAGCTATTCAAGCAATCATTTTTCCTGCTTCCTTAAAATGAATCTGTTCTGAAAGAGATAGAAAATCAAAATCTCATAGTACCTGCAAAGTATAATCTCTCCTTCTCCATATGTGCATGGATGGATTACATTGTAGTTTTACTTCCTATCCTTTTTGTTCTTTGCTAATATATTTCTCAATATGGTTGATCTGCATTGCATTTTTTCCTCTCTCTTTTTGTCATGTTGTACACAAGGGTTTTGGACAAAGGACAGTAAATCCAATATAATCCAAATTATATGTGCTAATCAACAGTAACCGGTACTTCTATCAGAAAGTGCACACCCATTGAATGTACAGTGCCTTCCACATTTCTTCTTCTATATTGTTTGGTTTTGAGATTCACAGCATTAAGCCGAGCTCCCTCTGTAACTAACAGAGCTATCTATTAATCACAAAAATACACAGATACTATTTGCTTGTATTAAATTCACTTTATCTGCTCTGCAGACATGCTACTTTTGTGCACATTTATATTTTTAAGAATTAAATATCAGGCTTCTCATGAAAACAGCAATCATTGGGAGGATATTACAGAATGTTCATGTAGTGAGTTGTGAAATTCCATACATCAGCATTGGCACTGGAAGCCTGATTTGGAGAGTGCTGAGAGCAGGGGTCTACTGTATAAGATACATTACTCGTCTAAACTCCCATTTCAGAGTCTGAAATCTCATGGTAAATTGCTCTGAAAAAAAATCAATAGGTCAAAAGCCCTGTGTATGCCAATGGCAAAACTTCTGTTGCTTTTGGTAGGCTTGTGAGTTTTCTGTAAAATAGGAAAAAAGAAGGATTGGTGTCTGGGGACTAGTCCCAGTTCACTGTTTTATTGGATCCAGAATCATATTCTGCTTTTCCCTGCTGTAAGCTGTCCTGGGATCACACTTGCTACTCATCACAGGAGAAAAATCTGTCTTCAATACCTGTTTGTAACATTTAGAGTGCCCAACCAAGCGTTTCCTCCTTCTGAAGGACAACATTTCTCTTTTATCCCCTTAGCACAGGGTCATGCAATGCTACCTGGGGCTGTGACTGTCGCCAGGTTATTGGCACACATAATATTTTGGGGAAAAATAATCTGCAAAGTATAACATTGGGTTCAGGGTTGTAGTTTAATGGGCTTCTGAGAATCCCAGAGCTGTAGATACAGTCTGCTTTGAAGACTTTTTTTCCGGGTGTTTTTCCTGGACAGTGCTTCCCTACTTTTAAGCACCTGCTGCAGTTCACCCATTCTGTTTGTGTACAAACGGATCTCCATGTATATAACTATTTTAAATTCATAAAGTAACATGGAACCTTAACTGATAAAAGTGCTTTGTAAATGATGGAGACTAGTAGAAGCATCATAACAAGGAGCATAATAATAGTACTATGAAGAACACAATAAGCAGCAGAACGACTAAGGAATAAAATCTCATTGTCATTCATCTAGTCTATGGAGGAGATGTGCATAACAGACATTCCTTTATAAATTAGAAGTTAAAACTGTGAAAAGAGCTGTAGGGAGAAGAACTTCTGAGATGGCATAGCATAGCATGGCATGACATGGCGTGGGTTGGAGGAGGTCCTGACAAAGGTGAGGTTCTCACAGTACAAACAGAAGGAGAGGAAATAAATTGTATGACTGCCATGGACAACTGTTTCTCTAAACAAAATAAAATAGATCTAAACCATCACCATTTTTACTCAAATCTTGTCATTGAGTTAATAAGACGAAGAAACAAATAAATAACAAATAGCAAAACAAATCGAACTCTCCTACATTTGCACTCTCACCTCCTAAAACCCAAAAACTATGTTCCCTGTAGTAGAAACATTAGTACAAGATTCAGACTTTTCTGTAACTCCTTTATGCCACTCCTGTGGTGTAAGGTAATGGAAAAGCTTCCAGACAACTGAATATTTTCCCCCTGCTGGAAAATCCCTGGGTGGCTTAGACCCAGCATTTAAAACCACTTAAAAATGTGAAGAACTTCAAGATACCACAGGAGGCCACATATAACAGTTTAACACGAAGGCCACTAATTAAAGCTCTCTCTGTATAAAAGCAAATGCAAAAAGCAATGCTAGATATATATGTCTCCCTCTCACAAAAAATCAATGGAGGCTACGGGACATTTCTTAGAGAACTGTTGGATGGAAGATTGTTGTTTCAATTCAGTCACCAAACTCACACAGAGTGACTGAAGTGATGCAGCATTCCCAGGGGCAGCTAGGCTCTGCCTGCAAGACTGGAGGTAAGAATCACCACTGGGGTAAATATGGTGTTTCCTCCTTCCACTCACATTGCTTTCTACCCTGATTCTCCTAAGAGTTACAGTTGCAGTGGCAGTGGCAGTTATCACTGGGCAACGGGTGTAATATAGCAGGTATTTCTAATTTAAAAAAATGCTTTTGTCCAGTAACTGATGCATCTTGGAAAGTCCAAGATCAGTGATAGAGAATATAGTATTTGATAGCCTGAAGCATGTGGCCTGTGAGAGAAGGTTGAGGGATATGGGGGTGTTTAGCCTGGAGGAGAGATGGCTGTGGTAGCAGCTGCCAAATACCCACAGGAGATCGACTGAGAAGATGGAACCAGTCTTTTTATAGTGGTGTGTGGTGGGAGGATGAAAGAAAACAGACATAGGAGTTTGATGATATTTAAGGAAAAGAAAATCACTACAAGGCCATCAAAGCAGTGGACACAGAGATTGTATATAGGCTCCTTGGGAGTTTTTCAGGCCACAATGGATAAAACCCTGAGCAACCTGGTGTGAGCTTGACACTGACCCTACTTTGAGTATGAAATTGGAGTGGAGACCTCCTGAGGCCCCATCCACATGAGTTATTCTGTGCTTCTGTGGATATATGATTATAGCATAGGCCATGAAGTTTGCAGGTACTCTGAATCAGGAAAGTAGGAACACATATACCTTTATTTAATATGGAGCCAGACAAGATGAAAGCATATTGACTGTGCAGAAAGCGGTCTGGGAGTCTGGCAAAAACACACTAAAGAGAAAAAGAAATCAGCATAATGCAGATCCTTGGCTTCCTACTCAGAGTAAGTCAGCATCTGATCTACTCTAGAATTAACTATCCCAAAGTTTGCCCAAGGAGAGTCACCTGCCTGTAGTCTGCAATGCAGGGTGTCTGCTGCTTCCAGGGAGCCGAAGCTAAGAGATGGCCTTATTTCTATCCTTGCCGTATCACAAGTTCACATACCTGTTGTAATGAATCGAATAAGAAGGTCCCAAACTCTGTACTTTCTTCCATGCAGGTGCTACCTTGTGCATAAGCCAGAGTAATGACTGTTTTAGCAGGCCCTAGCAGACTCATGGAATAGTAGTGAACAGGATCACACAGCAGTAAACCTTTCTATTTTGATTATATGATATGTATCTTTTCCCTCCCCTCTGAATTGCTTTTACCAGCAACAATGACAGCTGTCCATCTCTGGTCCCAAGCATGCAGAACTTGAAGGAGCAGCTGCTTCCTCTCTGAGCATAATAGCCCTGACATGAATGGAGTC
Organism: Neopelma chrysocephalum; assembly: GCF_003984885.1. Classification (NCBI taxonomy): domain Eukaryota; kingdom Metazoa; phylum Chordata; class Aves; order Passeriformes; family Pipridae; genus Neopelma; species Neopelma chrysocephalum. The sequence continues at coordinate 25,713,709 of NW_020897714.1, forward strand.
TGCAATGATGATTCAGCTTAGATTCATTTTCCAGTGTAAAGGCTCAGCATAGAAGCATCAAGAATGTCAACCACATACAGTTCAAACACAAAAGCTTGCAGGAATGCAGCCAGGCTCACTGGGTTATCATTTCAGCTGTTAACATGGATGTTCTGGTTTTCATTCATCGTTGAAGAGGATGAGGGTATACAGAGTCACTCCATTTGAAGAATAGTCCAAAAATGATACTGATGCTTAGTGAATAGTTACCTCTATAATTAGTCCAGCTCTAATTACAATGCAGCCAGATCAGCGTTCTCATTTTTGACTGTTATTATAGTATCAGAAATATACTTTGCAAAATACTTGAGAATGAAAAAAAGTAAGTGGATATGTCAGGGCAGAACCACTACACTAGAAGTAATGGCGATACTACACATGACAACACATAGCTTTGAAGGAATAAGGGTTTTGATGTAAAAACAATGATTTAGATTGAACTTGTCTGGAATCAATGTCTGTCCCTGAAAAATGTCGGCACAGCACATCACCACTGACCTCAAAGGCACCGCTGGTACCCAGAGATGCTATTGCTTTTGGCAGTCTATTCCTCTATTTCAGTCTCCTCTCTGTCCATTTTTTCTCTTTTTCCTGCTCCAGGTTTCTCTTGCAAGTCAGAGCTGAAAGATCTACAGGGCATAAGTGATCTCTCACGTCAGAGCAATGCTAGGCACAGTAGACATGCCAAGACACTGGATCTAGTATATAACTTCATGGGCATGCCACAGTTCAAGGTATGGAAGGGAGCTGGAGGTTTTTTTCACCTTTTCATTTGCTTGTTTGTTTACAGAGAGGACATCCAGAGAAATGGGCAAAGATTGAGTTCATTTTTAGCACATTTCTACACAAAACCTATTCTTGCTGGGAAGTGGTGGGATTTTGGGGCACATCACTAATGGCAGGCATTTCCTTGTACACAGACAGAGCTTTTGCTAAGGGAGAACTACAACAATGCTCAAAGAGAAAGGAGAAAGCAGGGTCTGACAAAAGAATAAAGAAAGATAAGAGGATTCACTTAATGCAGTAGAGCTGAGCTAAAACCTGGATCAAAGCTTTGAAATGATACCATGAAGTTGGTGGGAGTCTGGTAGAACTGGCCCAAATGAGACTGCTAAACAATAAGTGACTCATGCTTATAATTCCCCCTCTTTTTCATCTTTATATGCTGAAGGTAAGTGAACCCTTATTCCATATTGCTACATTCAGTGAAACTGTAAATAATCAAGTGTTGAGCTTCAGCTGTAATAATAAAAACTGACAAGAGCCTGGCAGGTTTTCAGTATTTTCCCTAAAAATAGCAAGAAAAAACACCACTTTCAAGTGCCATCACCTTCTTTATATATTAAACTACTCTGGAAAGAAATAATATCGTCAATTCTTATATATAATTGCCTCACAGATACCAGCTAGACTGTGTCACCATAACCACCTCTCTTTTGCTGTAAAAGATCTATCAGTGAATCCAGTTAAAAAAAACTCCCAGAAATATCTTTACATTCTGACTCATTAATTCATCCTTTTCCCTAACTGGTCCTCTGATGACATTTGAAATGAAACTGCTGAAAATATTCCAAAGACATTTTCTTCCCTAAAGATTGTTTGTTGCATACCACAGTGTTTTCCATCATCTGTATCCACTAAGCTGTGCACCATCTCTCTCTCTCTCTGTTCTGTCGTTTGTCGTCCTCCCTGGAGATTAGCAAAGATAAGTTATTTAGGTTTTGATGACTCCACAGGGCTGCTTTCAAAGTGGCATTTTTTTTCACAGTCATTTTTTCTACTTGGAGAAAATATCTTTCCTTCTGGAACAAACTTCTGAAAAACATTCTACCTGATATTTGCTTTTCCTTTTAATCTTTATCTCCAATTTTGTATACATTCAGGAAATAAAAGTGCCGGTTCCGAGAGCTGAAGTGCTGTGATGCTTAGAAGGCATTTAACGTCAGTCTTGTCAAAAGGTTACCCTTCTTTGGATTCAGAGCAATTCCCCTATATTTGGCTGCGTCTCCTGCAAACATTTGTACAAACTTTCTGAACGCTCTCTGAATCCAGAAAAAGACTCTATCAGCAACTGCTGCAGTCTGTCACTTGTAACTGCTCAGTGCTGTGTCTCCAGCTCCAATCCTCCACTGTTAGTATCCCAGTGAGCTAAGGTAGATTTTTGCAAAATGATACTTGTGTCCCAAATTTGTTGTGCTTTTGGATCATGCCAGCCCTGTTTGAACACTCTTTCTGTTACTGAAATAAGTAAATTAAAGGTACCAGATACCTGAAGAAATCTACCACCTGTAGCCCTCTCAGTTATCCGAAAGCATGTACAGCAGTGCAAGTGGTGTTCTCTGATTGTTAACCCTTAGATCATTGTCACATCAATTGAGACGTATTGTGTGAGCAGGGGCTCTACCATGCCTTGCTCTTCTGCTGTTATTCAGCAGTCTGCCAGGCTCTGTTAGGACTCTACCAGCTGAGATTCCTCAACAACTTCATTGTCAGCATTCACACTTTCTACTACTTGATATGTCAGGAGATTGCCTTGTTGAAATGATCATTAACCTGAACAGTTTATGAATACCACAGATGCAATTACTTCTATGCTTATTCACTTATCTGATATATTTTCAGGGTCTCAAGAATTGCTCCAGATGGTCATCAATTGCTGTTATGTAATCTAAAAAAATATTTTATTGTTGAACTCCCTAAACTCATTGTCGAAAAATCTCCTTTGTGACACTCAGATTATTTCATTCCTTTACAACCTCATAAATACTTGAAATACCACTTTAAAGTATACTTGAAATGGAGAAGCTCATAGCTTTAAAAAAAGTCACAGTTATCACATTCCTTGCAAGAAATTGCACATTGTGGTAACTAATTTGAATCCTGTGAAAAAAGTCAAAGTATGGGTGTCCACAGTAGCATAATTTTTTTATCATTATTTCTTTTTATTTCCTCGTTATTATATCTGATAATAACCAATAGAAACCTGAGCAGTTTTCTGCAAAGTTACTATTGACAATACTATTAACAAAAGCCACGCAGGTATCATGGTATCATGACAAGGGCCTTGTCACATGCCAGCATACAGTTCAATACCTGGCTTCTGATGGTGGTTAATGGTTTACTGATAAATTACTACAAAACAGAGAAAGTATGGAGGAGAGAGTTTTCATAGCTATAGCAGCTGATATTTAAGAGTGGAACCTAAGTTAGCAGCCTCATCTTCAACTCTGCAATGAATGAAGGCAGGAAAGTTTTTTTACAGTCATTTGGCTTTTCAGACCTCTGAATTAGGCTCCTGAAATCTTTCTCTCTGCTCTCTCTTAAGCTCCTAACCCAACCATTTTAGTTTGGAGCTGAGTGGAGCATGAACCCTCACCATGCCAAAAAGTGAACTGTGTCATTTAGTCTCTTTAATCCAGTTTATTCTTAGGGAGTCTTTCAATATCTCATCTTTGTCGCATCTCCCCTCCACAAAGTATTGTGCAACCTCATCTGGAGAAAATGACAGTCAAATAAGAATGTTATAAATACCTTGAAATGAGTGGAGTAAACAGCATGGCAATAAAGTTGACCAGGTAGCCCCCCTCGAGAGATGCTTTTTATTATGTTCAGCTGCAAGTGCCATTCTCCTAATGCTGCCCATTCATCTTGTGCTGGGTTACAAGTCAAACCTGCCTGCACTCGTGCTCTCTTAGAGTAGAGAGATCCAGCTATGGCCAGCTCACGGTAAATAAACTGTGTCATAAAAATACAGGGGTTCCCCCATAATTTTTTTCTCCTGACTTTTTGTTTTGTTGCTAGGAATAGATGATTGCAACCAGACAGTCCACAAATTAATTCCTTGGCACATCAGTCAGCTACGAATCATTTATTTGAGATGTCATGGCAATATCAGAGGGATTTGGGGTAGGGAATAAAAGATATGGTACAGTCTAAGCAGCGTGTAGTGGTACTATAATTGAGGGCAGATACAGAAGAATGGAGTTTCCCTACTAGTGAACTGAGCAGTGTAAATTTGCTGGTACTCCACTCGTGTGGTAACATTCGCTGGGAAAGGAAAAAGGTGTATTTTCATGTTTTGTGAGGTGAGGGAGAACAAAGAAAAGAGAAAAATTCAAGCATGTTGCTGTAGAAGATTATAGTAGTAATTTCTACGAAAGCAGTTGCTCAGTTTCTCACCCTGAGTCAAACTGAGGCAAAAGGTCAGTGAATACTGTGATGGCAGTTCAGTATCTATTTCAATAAGCAGCAAAGTGACTTTGCCTGATGCAATCTTTCAACATGACGAAAGATTTTTTTGCACTTAATGAAACTAAATCACGTCCAGCTCAAGAAAGGTCAACAAACCTTTCTAGTTAATATATCTTTGGAACTCAAATCAAGCCATCTAGTTAATCTGAAATCCCGAAGCAGATGCTTCTACAGTTCCACAATATTTACACATCTTCTAATCCTGGCACTACAGCAGGCAGAGAGACCTTTTGTGCTTTACTATAGAAGCAGCTTTCCTGCTTCTTGTTTTTCTGTTGTGTCATGAAAAATTCACTGCTAGAAAAGATCAAAATACAATTTACATCTGTCTTTTCATATCCTAGTTCAATTATGGTTTTCATTACCTTGAAAGTTAGCTTAAATGTTCCCTATTGCCCAACAAATAAGTAAGTAAATAAACAAACAATTTAACTACAAGGGAAAGGAAAGCTTCATTCTGGTATTTACCACAAAGTACTCTAAGTAACCATTTCCAAAGTGCATAATGGTTACACTGAGTTAAAATTCTTCTGTCTGAACATTTCAGATAGAAATGTCTTTCACCTCTTCTGTCTCTACCAAGGTTTGTTTAGTGACCTACTGAGACATCAGAGACTGCCACCACCTAGCTTGAAGTGGAAAAGGAGAGGATGCAGTGATCACATAAAGTGCACTCTGTGTCAGATGGAGGTTGAACTGGATGCTTATTTTGCCCCATTCCTCTCAAATAGAGGGACTTTAGAGAAATCTGAAACTCCACGAATATGAGTCTGGTACAAGCAGATGGATTTTCACATGCTGCATGCATAGCTGCAGAGCTCACTGGTTTGTGGTCTCATCAGCATTTAAACAGGACTGAACATATGGGCTCATAATCCATATGTAAAATGTGCATAATACAAGTCTGCAAGGTGCAAAGGGAGATGGCATGCTGGTTCTTACTCACCTGGGACTGGATTTCAGATTAGGACAGTTTCTAAGCATAACGACTTACACAGGCATTTTTTTCTCCTAGTAGGAGCTATTCAACCTGCTGTTTGTTTAGGAGCTTCCAAAATAGCGGATAAGATTATTTGAAGCACTAATGGACACTTGCAGAGGGAGGATTAGAAACTCACTGGACGAGTCCTATGTTCTTATGGTCCAACACTATTTGGCTATCACAAGGTGTGCTGAAATCAACCCTGACCATGCACATCTTTCAACCTTTGTTAGACCCTTAGATCTCTCAAATATGGTGTTTTCTTGAAAAAAATGTACTTCCTCTCTGTACTCTCATGTGCTCCAGGGACCTTAGCTTAGTCCTACTATGAGAACGAGGCAGGAAGGCTTGGAGAAGATAACATATTGGCTTTGATACTTAAAGGTACTTACACTGACATAATTGCAATTATTAATACTGGTGAAAGGATGTGCCCAATCTATAATTTGAAGTAATGTTGGGTAACTTGAACAATATGAATCATGAATCATTCATTAAGTGAGTAATGCTTTTAATGAGTTATAATTAATTTTCAGATGTCCTCTGTTATTTTGTTGTGTATTTTAAGGTCACCAGCATTATTTTTTTGTGTGTCATAATTACATTTAGGCTTATATGCTATTTCCATCAAATGCAAATATATTATTTGCTTTAGTTCAAACCTTTTTATACGTAGGGGAAGGACTTTGAGAATGGTGAAGTGTCTTAAAGGCAAAGCCGGTGGAATTTCCTTAGCTGTATATGAAGCATCAGTCCTGTGTTTTCGAGTCTGCAAGCCAGGATGCTGAAACATCAGAGGCTGTAAGAGAAGTTAATGATAGATCTGCCTGCTTGATGTTTCAGATCCTCTTTGGATGTAAATAGGTAGAGCTACACTGAAGCTAGCAGAGTCCTACCAGCTAAAAAAAATTTACAATGTGGCTTTGAGTAAGGTTCTATTCCCCAGTCAGTAGGTGTCCAGTCTACCCACCACTCAGCCAGACACCAATACGTTCACATTAGTTACAATACTTTTTGGTTGCTTCATCAAAAAATCTCAGAGATTATGTGCCCTCAGGACATAGTACCATTACATTGTGTCAGCCCCAAATGGAGGGGCTTAGGCAGAGCAGCCCATCTTTTCTGAGATATGAGTAGGGCATCTTTTTCTGCACTGACTTACGTTCCATTTTTCTTCCTGTATATCTGAATAAATAACTGAGAAAACCCCCTCTTCTACACAGTCCTGTAGCTTCCATTTTAGTTGCACATGCTCTCTCTGTCTCTGGAGACAGTCATCCTCGCACTCCATCACCAGAGGAATGAAGACAAAATACCAGCTTCCTGAGTAATACTAAGATGTCTTTAACTGCATAATAATTGATGTTTTTATGGAGTTCCAGATCATTTAACGATATTGAACACTTCAATGGTTTAATCCTTCCTCACACAACGAGTAGACAAATAATAGCTTGATAGACTTCATCATTCATGAAAGGCAGACAGAGCAGGCAAGCCAGCATGAAAATATTTTAATTATACTTTGTCAAAAGTATATCACAGGAGATAAGAGTGCTCTTCCTTCACCAGTTTCATTTGGGGAATTTGTCCAAGTCTAAATTTATTTGCTATTAAAAATTGCACTTGGGTTCAAAGACTGTATTTCCAGAAGGCAAGAAGAAAGAGAGACAAGATAAGAACAAATATGAAATGAAAAGTGGCAGAACACTACAGAACTTAAGGTGGGCAATTTCTTGCTTGAGGCCAAGCTTGGGAAAAAAACCCAACTTCCTAGAACACAGGAAGTGAAATGGAGAAAAGGATGGGACAAATCTCATATTTCATAAACTTTTTGCTTTATGCAAATTTAATATGGGAAAATCGTATGCAGTCCCACTGGGCACATATCAGCGGGGTTAACTCACTGCAAAAACCTTCCCCTTGGTAGATGTTCTCCAGGCATCTCTCCCCAGTTTCACAGACTGTATTTATAAAGTATAAGTATCTAAAAATGCAAATGAATGACATCTGGGGTTGATAAGGAACATAGAAAACTGGCTTTCTGATCAAATAAAAAGGTTATGTCATAATTTTTTTTTTTGGAGCTGAGCCCAAGCTTACTAAAGTCAGAGGGAGTTTTTTCTACTATGTTTCAATAGTTTTGGGATTGAGCCCTTGTGAAACTGTGCAATGGCATATTGCAAAATAGGGTTGTTGATCATTATACTACTCAGCTTCTACTGAAGCTGATATTATTATTTTTATGTCATATAAAACAGCATTTGATAAGGGTTGTTAAAATTATTTTGTCTCCAGTGCAAATGTAGTATTGCTTCTATGTGTGACTGCTCTTTTGTTACTAGCGGCTCGTCTTTTAACAACATGTCATAGTAGGAAAGATGTGAGAGAATCAACAATAAGAAAATAGGGTAAACCATTTAACAACTCTATTTTCTTTCTTGTCAGCGTTTTCATGGAATCATAGACTACAAAGTCCTCATATTGCTGAGGTAGGTTGTATTATCTCTTCTCTGTGGTGACCAGTGACAGAACCCAAGGGAATGGCCTGAAATTGTGTCAGGGGAGGTTTAGGTTGGATATTAGAAAAAGGTTCTTCCCCCAGAGGGTGGTTGGGCACTGGAACAGGCTCCCCAGGGAAGTGGTCACAGTACCAAGCCTGACAGAGTTCAAGAAGTGTTTGGATGATACTCTCAGGTACAATGGTGTGACTCTTGGGAATGGTCCTGTGCAGGGCTAAGGGCTGGACTGGATGATTCTTGTAGGTCCCTTCCAACAGCATATTCTGTGATTCTGTATTAAAGGACTAAAGATGAGGAGTAAAGTATTTACTTGACTTTTGGTGCATGCTGAAAAAGGTCAGAAGTTTTCTTTCACTCTGGTTGGCACTGAATGTCTCAGAGCAAGAAGTAAATAAGGGATTTCCAAAAAGTGTCTAGATTTTGCTTTGTTCTATTACCATTTAAAGTCAATAACAAAATTCTCTTGACAATTATAGTGGTGGGGTCAAGCTCTACACATACTGTACTGGAAATGAGATCAAGTCACAGGTTTCCAGCAGTGTACCTCATTCAGCAGTAACAGGTCTTCTGTAATCAGCCAATTTCCAAATCATAGGCATGTATCCTCTGTGTAATTCACACAAACACACCTTTTTTTTTTTCTTTTTTTTATTTTTAAAAACTGCCAGGCTTTTAGTGTCAGTAAAATTTCCCTGCAGTGAGAAACTCCAATTTAATTAAATGTTGCATGAAACTATTTCTTTTCCCCTGCTGCACATTTGCTGCCTATTAATGCATCCTGTGTTATTCAACTCAAGGTAAACAAACATCTCTATTCAGCTTTCTCAGTGCAATTAATTCTTTTTTTTATAACTCTGTCATGATTGATGTAACTCATTTCTTTGCCAACAAAAACTTTCCTAGCCTCTTCAATTCCTTCTTACACTGACAGATGTGTTCCCTCAGTGTATCTAGACCTTCAAATTTCTGTTTTTTCTTTCTTAAAGACAAGACAATTGAAAGGAAAGACAGGAGGACCGAAGCCACTGTGGATTAAATGCTTCAGACTTCATTTTATTCACATCCACCCTCTTCAGTTTTATGTTTCTGATTAACTAGAGACCATGAACTATTTCTTTCTTTCTTTCCCTAGAAAGGTTATTTTGATTTTCAAACCGATGAATATACATTGACACATCTGAGACTGACCATTACTTTTATCACCTTGGTATGTAATGTAGTTATTTAAGAGTACTTTGGAACCTTCCCTATTCTATCTTGGCTAACCTAACAACTTGCATCAGTTAATTTTGCCAACTCTATGTTTCCCTTTAGCCTATTGGCTTAGTTAGGCTGGTAATAATTGCAGCTAATTAAGAACAACTAATGCAGACAGTAGTCCATTTGTCTGTTCAATCTTACACTGAGGTTTGACATATTATTTCTGCTGGCTTACTATGTCTTTTTTCCTTGAGAGTGTGGGCTCTGAGAAGAGCTGAAGTATGGAGGTGAGGAGTCTTTGCTTACACAGAACATAAACCAAGTCTTAATAGGACGTGAGACTATTCAGGTACTTCAAAGCCTGCATGCTATAAAAATACACATTGGTCTGAATAGCTTTTCAGTCACAGAAATGTGGAAAATTGAATTGTCTCCCTGTAGGAAATATTAATAATTTGTTTTCAACCCACGCTGATGAAATTTTGACATCTCAACTATTTGCACATAAAAGAAAATGGAAAACAAGCTCAATGTGAAAATATCGAACTGCAAAATGTTTACTTTTTTGATCAAAGAGAAGATTATTAATCTCAAAAGGCTGATTTATTTGGTATTCAAAAATTTCTGCAATACTTCTGAAAACTGGAAGTATCAGTGTTGGGGTTTTTTTTTAGATTGAAAAGAAGTTTTTTTAAAATGTTCTACTTGAAATATTTTATAACCACTGTTACAGGACAAATATCCTGTTTTGTTTTTGTGGTGGTTTTTTATTTCTTTTTTATTTTTGTTTCTTTGATATTCTAGATTTTTAAGGAAAAGATTCAGTCAAAGTATTTTAGATATCTTCTCTCCTACTCTCTATTTTCTAGAAAAAAAAATTATGAAAGAAGCATCCTTGAGATGACTCTGTCTTGGTTCACTGAAGATGCAGAGAACATTAATGTAAGCACATCCACACAAATGCTCTTCCTGGAGAGTGTCAGAGAAGTGGCATTTTGAAGAGATGCATGTTTTAGAAAGACATCATATCTTTCTGCATGAACTCAGAAATTCACTTGTTTCCATCTAATAATCTTGGGCCAGAGATTACTGCTGACATGCTGGCTAACAGATTTCCTTAATTGTTTCTAGTTTTCACTTTCATTAAAAAACTTCTGATAAATTATGGTAGCCAACTCTTTATTTGCTATTGTTGTTAATTTAATGCTGGGAGAAATAGAGGATAAAATCTTGTTTCAGTGTGAAAATGGAACCTAATACCCTGAAAATAGGAATAAAAATCTTGGTTTTGATTGCAGCTAAACATCTGTGCAAGTGGAATAGCTTTTTTTACAACAGCCACAGAAAAAGAAAGCTGACGAAACTAAATGTTCAAGTTACCTTGGCTTATTTGGATGAGAGAGTTCTGTGGCAAAATACATACCACCTTTCAGATTTCATGGGGGCTCCATCTCATCTCTGCCACCACAGGCAAGTAGCTCATAGTGTGCTAACCCTCACTGTGGGTTTGGCTACCTGGGGTCGTGCAGCAAAGGCAAACTGAATCAGTTAATTGTGTGAATTAAAGCGCATTAAAAGTCCTGCAGGTGTTCTCTTTCAAGTGTTAAGAGGCTGTATGTCACTGCAGTTTAATCTTTCTCTGAGGAGGGCTTGTCCTCAGTGGAGTGTTAGCATAAGGTATAACTCCAGCATCGTTCCTGGCTGAACTGCCGCACGTACAGAGCAGTCTCTAAGCTGAATTAGGCGATGATTTAGAGACCTTTGCTGTGGTTTGGCGTCCATGCTGGTGGATGAACTGAAGTGCCTGTTGTCTTGCTTATCTGGGTGTGGAGGCTTGCTAAAAGCTGGATGTAGACTGCCATGCTGCAATGGAGCTGATTTAGCTTGTTTGCCACAGGCCCAGGCTAAAGTTGAGTAGTGCTTATTTTCAAACCAGCAAGGGGGAACACAGCCATTCACTGTCAATTCCCACACGGAGTGTGTCACTAGCCAGTCTTTCTCCGCAGCTTCACTGTTCACAGTACGACCATATTTGACCAAGAGAGGCCAGCTCCGGAGGAATCAAGCTGCCTCTCAGGGTGCATGCACATAACTAGAAGCAACTGAGTTCCTCTAAGCATCTGATGAGCTGTAACTAAATAGGACATGGAGATTTTATTGCTTTTACTTGCACGTAAGTAACCGGAGTTAACCCTGCACTAGCAATGTTCCCTGAGAAACTACAATAATCTATGGGCACAAGGACATGAATGGGAAGGAGGGTGATTTATCACTCCCTCTTTCAATCACATGAGTTAGCTGGAATGTCTTTGTAGTCTTTTCTAGAGCCAAAGGAAAGAGAAGCCTCCATGAAGTGGCTTTGAGCACATAAATTAGGCACTTCCTCAGAGTGTCTCACTGCACGAACCCACCTCTCTGCATTGATCCTAAAAGTCATTGGTAAGAATAGTCAGCAATTTTAGGCACACGTGCTTCCTTTGGGGTTTGTGACTACATGAAATGGAAAGTGGAGTTTTGGAAGACATTGCCATATATGTTTTATCTGCTAACAAACAATAGGTTTAGCGCCTGTAAGTTGATGTCTGATGCCAGCAAAAGCTACATATGTATGCCTTTACAGATTTTGGTGTAATTGAACTGACCTTTTGCATATGACAACATTTTAATATTTTAATTAAACATTTTTTACCTCCCCCTCATTACTTTTTTCTACCTAAATTTGGCCTGTGCAAAACCCTGCGCTTTTTTGTGTTCACAGGCAACTTTCCACTCATCCTAGAAGAGGCAGGTTTATGCTGATTGTTAACAGTGGAAACAAATGGCATCAGATGAAGTACAAGGATACTTGTACCACAGTGGTGCTCTCCAGCAGAGCCATCTGAGACAGTGGAAATGGATTTTTCCTTTTAGTGATGAAATACAAGGACATGAGATCAGGCAAACTGGATCAGAAGTGACTGAAGAATTTGGTCACAGAGTAAGCTATAATTAGTATTTTGTTTTTCTTTACTCCAGCTGCAGGCTGCAGCTACTGTACTTTCAGATGTTACCAAACTGCACAGAAAAATAAAATCAAGAAAAAAAATTATGTTATAAATTAACATTGACCTTTCATTCACCTTCATTCCTCTTGGATTACCCAACTTCTTATTAGAAGTGTTCATCTGCAGTGCTTCTATCCCCCTTCACTGGTTGTGTAATTGGAAAAAGTCAGTACAACTGCACTTCTGTGGTTTGGTTTTAGTTGCTTTTACTGACAACTGGGTAGAATATTGCTATGTATTGCAGTTTGGAAATATGTACAAAACTGATATTTCACAAATATCAGTTTTGAAAGCTCTTCTGTAACAGCATGGGGGAGATGGGTTTAAATTCACACATTTTACAGCCAACCTAAGGGAACTGGTGAGGGTTGTGGTAGCCCATAATGGGTTAGAGAAATTTTAACAACAGCAGTGTAAGTAGTTCTCTGTTAACCTCTACCCAAGCAACCTCTGACTTTATGTTTCAAAACATATTCAATGCTTGATTCCTACTCATTGTCTCTCATATTCTTTTTCTAGAAATATAGAGCCTTTTCCAAACAAACTGGACTTCCCAGTGAAAACTGGGTGAAATATAAGGTTCCATTTTGATTTTCGGAGGTAGTTGACTGATACATTCTGAATGAAAGTACTGATAAATAGAAATGATCTGCCATAACTTACAAATTAAAAACTCACACACTTTCACAGTTTAAGTCCTGGTGCCTTACTTCTTGCTGTCTCTATGTAAAACGCAAATATATCTCTGAATGCTTTGCCACTTGAGAAATGACAGTTTTATCAGAATTAGATAAAACTATAGATACTGAAGATACCAGTAATGATCCTCTTCCCCCCATGTCAGAGTTAAATTCATAAATCTCTTTTATGATGGTTCAAACTCAAGATGAATTCTCTATGGGAGTTATCTTGAGGAAAACATTGTAAACTGGCCATCTGCTGGATTAGACAACTGCTTCATTCCCAGACCCCAACCTCCTTCATTGTCTCCTTCTCACCTGTCTTCCTGCGGCTCAACGCAACACATTTCAAAGGCTAAAAAAGCAACACTAAAACTTTATCCCAGAAACCCAACAGCATGCCCTGAGGAGATAGCTTCTCCTTTGGGGGCAAGTCCCTTTGTTTCTAATTGCCGTGGATGCTTGTTTTCCTTCTCTTCTCCTATACTGGGACTAGGTATGAGTGTTCATTGTGTCTCTCTCTGAGTTATCCTTGCTTTGCTTTTAAAACCTCAAATGTTCTTCAGCAGATGTGAGAGCCGCCAGCTCACTCGCTCTCTGAGCCACAGCAAAATCCCGATTATACAGAACCAGATACTATGTGTCAACAGCAGGCATTGTAGGTTGGAGGTGTGTTTTCAATAATCATTTGCTAAACCTGTAAAGACTTCTAATTGAATTGCTAAAATCGCACAAGGGAGGGCTGGTTGAGGCAACATAGTTCCCACCAAAGCTGCTTTTCCACTGCTAGTGCCTCTCTTTTTAAATTGTTTTCATTTCCCTGGCAGCAATTCTATTCTCTATTACTGCAGTTTCTCTTCAGCAGTTATTCAGATTAAGCAGTTTGATTAAAATTCTTTGCTATTAAGCTCCAGAGTTTTCAGTTGTGTAAATAGTAGGGGATATTGAGAGAAAGGGAAACTCTGGAGTTTCTAGAGAAGTGCTTCCTTCCTCAACTTGCTGATACAGAGACCAGTTCAGAGTCCTTTTTCTAACCAACGCTCTTCAACAACAGAACTGTCTTTTGTCAGAGACCACACTGGAAACAAATATCTGCTGCTCCCATGGTCCACAGCCTATGACTGCAGTGACTCCTGCATCCTAGCACTAACTGCTGCTCTGCGAGGTGTTCTGGGTACCTGTCAGTGCCATGAGTGCTCTCATGGGAATTGTAGTGCCAATGATCTGTGTGTCTATGCATTTGTCTCAGAATATAGATATTTAAATGCTTTTATAGTTTGAATATTTGATCAGTTAAATTTAGGACAGTCTCATCACAAAACATGAATATTTATGTTTCTTCTGTGCATTTACTTTTTTTGAGCTAGGCCCATAATCCTTTCCCCTCACTTTCCCTCCAGCTTAGGATAAGAGGCCTTTTGTTCATAAATGACAGTTTCAGGGAACTCTTAAAACAAGAACTTAGTGGGAGCACTAGAGATTGTTAGTTATAATAAAATCCATAGACAAAACTCCAGAAAATGTTTAACAGCAGAGTTCAGGTATGTGTCATCTAAATTATCCTATGGAAGTCACTGTTTCTCTGCAAATGCATTGCAAGGATGGGTTCTTGCACACTTGCTGCTAATGTTTTGACTGCTGAAATCTTCCTGCTTATTTGTCTTTGTTTCAATTAGCCAATGTTGTCAGCTCTCCAAGGGTGCATTTGCAACTAGTACTACCATACAAGGGAATTCAGACACTTTTGCATGGAAATGAGATATGGATGAGAACATCCATCAACACTTGCAGGGTCTATATTGTGTCACTAGGAGCAGGTATGAGATGGAAAAGGACACACCATTCTAACTGATACCGCAGAAAAGCACGTAATATCCAAATTCTGTGTTCTATCTCCCTATATCACAATGCTGAAGGTTTTTATATTGCACCTATCAATAACACCCACTGCACCTTTTTTCATGCCTGCTTAGACTCATCCGAGATATGTTTTTTCTATTGAGCTTTGGCTTTTGAGATCTGTGATAGAAGACACAGTTGAAGAGTTACATCTCTGGTTGTATCTCCCCACTCACGATGCAAACAGGACATGCTTAGAGCTGTACTAAGGGATAATATGAATTCAAATCTTTAAGCATTCATTGCTGCTATGTCTTGGACATTTTTTCAGCTCCACTCGTGAATATAGCTGGACTCAAACCCTGTGAACACATAGTAAGCCTAAATGAGTTAGTTGTGTTTTGCCGGTGCATGGAAGGCAATTTTCATGCGTAGTCAGGATGCGAAATTTCTAAATACAGAAATCCTAGGACTGTAGCCTAAAATAATTGAAAACTACAAAAAAAAAAGAAGAGGAGATAGAAGTGTGTTTTGCTCTTTGTTAAGAACCATGAGACCCTGCACCAAGGCCTTGGTCTCTGAGATACTTCTGAATTGTTAAGGACTGCAAGACACCATCAGAGTCTGGGGTGCCAGTCAACACAGTCCTTGCAAAGCCTCACCTAAAGGGGCTGTGGGGAGAAGGGTGGCACTATGTCCTTCATGGTGTTTCATTTAAAGAGGTGTGACAGTGGCCCCAAAATTGCTCTACAGTCCTATTGTCCTGCCACCTCAGCATCAAGGAGGTGCCTTGACACTCCATAAGTTTTTTGACAACTTTGTACTCAAAATTAGAAACACACAAATACATGTATCAGATTAACCTTTAAAATCCTGAGATTAATGCATCCCCAGAGAAGATGTCAGATAAATGGATTACAGTTTCTTTATTTTTCAGTGCTGATACTTGAATAAGAAAAGAGTAAATATTGCACTCTTATTTAAAGACCAAAATGAGATCAGGATATTAGAATTGAAAAAATAATCATAGAATCACAGAATGGTTCAGGTTGGAAGGGACCTCTGGAGGTCATCTTTTCTACCCTCCCGCTCAAGTTGGGTAACAAAGAACAGGTGACCTGTTTGAATATTCAATCGACTTTTTTTCTTTTTTAAGCTTTTTGGTTGAATTTGCAGTAGGTGACCCTCCAAGTACTGAACTGAATTTAGATAAGCTCAGAATTCTGTCAGAAGAGATATTGACTTTCTGTGAAACTTGGTAAACAAATCCTACTGAAAAATCTCATAAAGATCACTTATTTTGTCCCAGTGAAACAAAATGCAGTAGAAATTAATTTACTGAATAGACCTCCACTTTATTTACCAGAACTTGCAATGTTGCTGGCTTCATTCATTGAAATATTGATCACCTCCTTATTTGATATATCTGAGAGTTTCTATTTTTTCTGTTATTTGAACTAAATTGATGAGAACTGTTTTTAATTTGGTCTCTTATTTTTATTATTAGTATTTTCATGTATGGATGAATAACAAAAGAACAAATGCACACATGAAACTAATCCTTTTGTAATTGAAAGTGGGTTTAGTTCAAGCTTTAGGTTAATATTAAGGTCATTTCTCATTTTAGATAAATAGTTTATTCCCACTAACCAAACAACAATCCTAGCTGCAGCCAAAACCTAATCTGAATGTGAACTTTATCTCAACAAGACTAACTTTTCTAGGAGCTTATGGATTGAGCAGGAGTTGCAGTTCATTACCATTCTCCTGTATTCATGACCATAAATTTCTTCAAGTTTCAATTACTCTCAGGTAACACAGTTCATGGCCAAACAGTGATTCTAATGGAGAGATTAATCTAGGTCTTCAATGTACATAGACAGTACACTTGCTCCAAAAGTAAAAGAGGGTAGGGGAAAAGCATAGGAACTGACCCTGCCTAATGACTGCATGATTGTCTTGACAGTGTTGTTAACACTTCAGAATCTAATGGAAGGCAATAAGGTGAGAAGGTGCAGGGTTTCTGCAGAGGATGATATTAAATACATCGAAGGCATGAAGAGTGTAGAGTTTTCAACACGCTGCTTGTCTGAACTGGTGGCAGCACTTCTTAAATTTGTTTCAGGACAGAACAAATTTCTTCCTCTCCTTGGAATCAGAGATCTAGCAGGCATGAGGTATGTTCCTTTAAAATTTTCAAGGCAAAATCACCAGCTCGGATAAATCAGTATATCTCCACTGTGGATTTAATTCAATTATAACAATCCCTGAGCATCTTGCCCTTGAATAGTTGCAGAAGGAAACTCTTCCCTCTCAATGAGTTTATCGACTAGATAGATAGGATGGAAGAAAGGAAATATTACTGCCTGTAATAAAACTTAACATATTACAGGCAAGTAATTATGGGATAAAACCATACTACGTTTTCTTCTTCACCAAGAAATCTCTGCAGCAGAGTAAGGACAGACGTCAGGATTGTGGTTGCAGCACTTTAATTTACATGGTCAATTGCAGCCAAGTAGTGTTTTAGAATAGATCTTGTGCTTGGTGTCCGCTAAAAGGACTTTCCATGGCTGGAAGGCTGGTATAAAAGAGATTTGTTGTCTGTGCTTCCTCCTTGAAGTGGAGAAGAAAGGTGACAGATGTAGACTCCTATTACAGTTAATTTGCATTTAGAAATTCCCTTGGAGTATAAGCAGTGAGGACACCAATCTTTTTCACAAGTGGTGTGAATTAAAATAAAAATAAAAAAACCTGTGCTCAAAACTTTTTTACAAAGGAAAGCCTAGGAAGTCCGTGACACTGTATAGTTTGGAACCCAGTTTTAAACATGTTTCTAACTTTTCTTTTCATGAAATTGCCCTTCCTTCAAATTTTATTTTTTCTAACTTTGTTTCTGGTTATGGGAGCACCTTGTCAACATTTTTAGGCAATTGAAAAAGAAAAAGCTTGACCATATTTTGTCGAATACAGATATAAAGGATATATAACCAGGTGCTAAAATAATAATCCTATGACAATTTAGAGATTTCTTAGCCACTACTCTATTTGTGTTTGGATATTCTTAAATGCAACTCTCCTGTTTAGATCACAGGAACACAAATTTTAATCTCTGCCACATAATCTTCCTGTTGATATTTTGGTTTGTTTATATCTGCTTACAAGGTCTTCTAAATTTCCTCTTGACTTCTGTTTAACCCTAAACTTCCAGTCACTAAACCTGTTTGCAGGGCTACCTTATGCACTGATGAATGCATTCTTTATGGTTATCTGAAACATCTCACTAGAACAGAGGCATATTTTGATCATCCCACATCTGTATGCATTTGATCCTCCACCTGATCGTGTTCTTAAATATAAGGAAACCCACCCTAAAGGGGATAACATTTCCTGAATTTCAGTTCACTTGGGTCCATTTCTTGCACACAAGGTCTGTGTCTGGCATCTTATTTCCCACATATCAGAAGGAAATCATTCTATTTGAGGACAGCTTTTATAGTCTTGGTACCGTTTTTTTATTCTGTGCTGAAACAGAACTAAGTCTCTTCAAAAGCTCCTATAGAAATGAAACTGTGCCAAAATAGCCATTAACAGGCCAGGATGCCTTTGATTCAGGAAGCCTGCTAAGTATATTAACTATTTTCCATCTATAATTCTAACTGTTGACATTATGGGGCTATTATGAGACTCTGTGGATTCACAGATAAAATGCATGGTGAATTCCAAGGTATTACTCCTTTTCGAATGTACACAGGTATGAGAATCATCCTTCTAGAGCCTCTCACTGCAGTTTGCATGGAAAATATTGGTAACAAGATCCCTGTCAGCACTCTTCCTTGTCCAAGAAGGGAGTTTCTCTTCTTGTTATGAACACCAGGCAGTCTTTACTCATCAGTAAATTTCAAAATATTTTGAATCTGTTCATTGCAAAAATGAATCAGCAATGAAGGGGACACCTAGAGTCAGGTGTTGGTGGTTTGAGAGCATCACAGCTGCTTGAATGCCCATGCTGTGTAAGAAACTCACTTTTTAAATGACCACACAATTTAAAAGAGCAAAGAATGGGATGAAAGCCTCTGTCTCACAGAAAAATAAGACCAGTTGAGCACAAGGATAAAATATTTTGACCCTACCAGTGACCCACAGTTGCCAGGAGCTGGGTCTGAATTTGAATGGACTTAAGTATACTTTTGTGTTCCGCCTCATGCTGACAGTTCCTGTTACGGGAAGAGAAAAGAATGTGCTTAACAAAATGTGCAACTACCCAGTAAAAGTTGAGGTTCAGAATTGTAGCATTCTCTGCAATCTCTTGAAAGGGATTTGGAAACTGTAAAACCAAAGCCCAGGGGGAAACCACAGATAGCTGATGCTCCTGCATAAGCTGGAGCACCCCTCTGGTGCCTTCTGCCAGCTGTTGAGCAGTGTTGCTGCTGGGGTCTCTGAAGGCTGGGTGGATGCATCAGAGGAAACACAGAGTGGGGCATAAATCATGGACCCCTCTGTCCAGCCTTCTGTTTCATATTTGCCAGGAAGGGGCCATCTTTGCCAGTCTTCCCAAGTGGCCTATGTTGGAAGAGGAATTCTTCCTGAAAAGAACATGGCACTAGTAGACAGCAGTGGTTGTCATTAAAAATAAATCCTGTGGTCAGTAAGATAACTCACTGCCTCATTTAACTACCTATATCACTGGAAATATCTGTTAAACTGCCATTCCTTGGGGAGAAATGAATAGCTAAGAAGGAAAATGGCCAAGCTTAACGGCACAAATGATATAATTGCAGAGCATGTTAAAGAGGTATTATTAAGTGAAGTGGGCTGAATGATTTACTTCAAATCTGCTCAGTGAAAATTTTACACTGAGAGACATGGGACAATGCCAAGGTTAATCATCTGCATGGCTTGTCCATTGCAAACCCTTCCTGCATAAGCATCTATCTGTTCTTTAGAAATTGAGAAACTATAGAGTGCAATCAGCAAGAAAAAATAAAAAAGATCAAACTCTCTGTATCATATATTCAATAAAAATATGATATTTTACATTGTCACGTGGTACTAATGAAACCATGAAGTTAATAGAGTGTAAGAAAAGCAGCACACCATCTCCTACATGGAGCTTGCATTTTAAACCACCCTGGGGCATATCTTTATGTGTAGGAGACTTTGTAGAACCTAACCAAGTGGTGTTTTATAAGTCAAAAGTGTTTCTGTATGATTACACTGATCATTAAAGATGCAAAAGATTAAACTACTCTTCCAGATTTTTTGATTTCTTGAAGACAATTTGATATCACTCTTTATGGCTGGTTTCATACTTGTCAGGCAAAACAAAATACAAACAATACTTGAAAAGTTTCTTGAATCATAAAATTCAGTACAAAGACAGATATAGCAGCTGGTCAAGAAGGGCAAATATATTAGTTATATTCTTGACAGTATTAGGGAAACAGAGGATTCACGTAGCCTATTTCACAGAGTCATCCATGTTAATTCCACTGTTTACAGCAATTGTCAAATTCAGTTCTGCTTTATGAAGCCTTTAAGCATTTGTAATTTATTAAGTGTCTGTAACTAGTTAAGATGCATTTTGCATGTTATCTTGTCTTCAGAAAAAATAATTTTATTAGTCACATTTCTGCATAATTGATATTCATATTAGAAGAACTGTTATCTCGCAATAAATGGCTGCCTTTGAAATACTCATTGGTCATGAGGAATACAAAAATGTAAGAAGGGACAAAGACTTTGGATATTGCTATGACAGAATTATCTTATACATTCAGAAGTGTTTTGAAGTAATTGGAGGGTTTATTTTAATTTCGATGTATATAAGGATTTAAAAGGTTGTAATATAAATTCCTTGTTTACAAGGGTAAAAATATACATTTTTGTTTTAAAATATATTTGAAAAAAAATTGACCAAACAAAGCAAATCTTTGGAGGAAAATACCCCACTGAATCAGACTGAAAATCCTTCTGTTTCTATTACTTTTAAAATCTTCACCAAGATGCAGAATTTAGGATTTTGGTAATTCAAATTATGGTGTTTGTTATCATGTTAGACCTAAGTATTTCAAGTTCCCTTCCACATAATATAAGGGAGAGACTGTATATAATATAAGAGAATACTATAATACCTGTGTACACTATGAGAGAACTGTGAGAAAACAACATATTTCCTGTGGAAAAAAAACGTTCCTTGTGGAGCCCGTTTTTCCAATGGAAATAATTCTCAACTGTCGTAACTTAAACACACATGCACTGGTCAACCAGGGAGAAGCTACATCCTAAATGTGAATTATACAGAGGTGCTTCATCCAGAATATGGATCCTTGCTGCCTGCACATGTGAGCCTGAAGGCCACCTCTGCCCAAAGCCCTGCACTCCACAGCTCAGGTGAGAAAACAGTATTTATACAACAGGGCCACAATTTATATAAAGCTCAGGAAATGACCTGACAGAGATAGGGCTTCATTATAAGCAAATTGTCTTTGTCCCTTTACATGTCACCAAAAGTCCTCAAAGAAAATGTGGCTGTGACAAACATCAACTCTAATGAGGGCAAAGAGTTTCCTTTCCAATGAGCAGTTGAAGAAGAGGCAGCTCTAGCTGGAAGGGGGAGCTCTTAGCCATGCTCTAAGAGGATGTGTGGTGCTGAATCGTAACTGAGCTTAGTGTTTCTGGTCACAGACCCCTTCCTCTGGAAAGCTGTGTGATTAAAGACCTAATTACATTGTTTTCCCTATACTTAGTAGTATGCCCTGACCTAACATTAGAAGTGTAATTTGTTTAAGCAAATAAAAGATGTCTGTCACAGCTAATTTATATTTGGCAACGCTACAGCAGAAATTTTTCAAAGAAAACATTGCTTCTCTCTTCTTACCAGAGGCAGGTAAATGTGATGTGAGTGACAACCTGATTGTGAGCTCTGCACCAGCAACGCCGATGTTTCGAGGCTGCTTGAAATTCAAGGGAGAAGGTCACCAAGGAAGAGTCGATTGTGGAATTTGAATGGTGCTTTTCTGAGAAATTGAATCTCATAAAAAAGTTTATGTTTCTGTCTGAGAGATTGTGAGTGATATTATAGCTGGGCATTTTTCTTCTCCTCTCTAACAATAAATACAATGGAATTCTGTTAAATTCCATTATAATTTCCCTACCAGTTGTGGCAGCCTGACTCTCTGCCAAATCTGTTGGCAAAATTCCACTATACGACTGGGGAAATCCATCAGTTATATGAGCAGAAATCTCGGCTCATAATACCCAGTCATAAACAGATGTAATTGCAAGTGCTGAGGTGTGCTCAAGATGAGGATTGTTATCAAAGTGAAGCACTAGAAATAGTGTCACTATTTTATATAGGAGTTTTAATATCTTTTGTGTGGTCAAACCTAGTAGGAAAAATAAATAAGTAAATATTTGAAATTCAGGAGCAAAAAAAGAGAGAATCTTTTAGTTTCATGAAATTGCACAAGACAAGGAGGCCTTTCCAAAGGGAGAGACCTTTCCAGAGGGAGAGAGAGGGAAATGTTAACTATTATTAGAACTCTGAGTTACCCCTCTTAAAAACAGAAGAGTGGTATGTCTGAGAAAGAAGTCATTCCAGAAGGTCCACACATGAAGTATAGAATTTTGTGTTAACTTAAGCTGAAATGCCAGCAATTATTTCTGCTCCACCAGGTAGAAAATGTCTCATTTAGTTGTATGACTGTTTTCAAAATTAAAGTTCAATAAATTATATGTTGGGGATCTGTAAGTCTGAGGAGACAACTGAAAGCAAAATATGTTCCAGGTTCTTCTTCTCCTATCCTTTCGTTCTGTAATGTTTGAAAGGACAGTGATGGGCATAAGCATTTTATTTTAGATATGTTTGCAAATGTGGAACCAAGGTTTTGTTGTAGAGAAACTTGGACTTGTTTGGACTTCTTTGAAAGCTCTGGCAGCAGGATTGTGATGAGTCCCTTCTTGTGCCATTAAGTGGCACAGCATCTTGCACCAGCCTGCTGACTCCCCCATAAGATCCCTTCCAGCCTGAACCACTCTATGATTCTATGTTCTTACAGCTTAGTGTCCAGATATGTTTCAATGAGGTGCAATTTTAGGAAAGAAATAAAATCATCACAGAAAAAGAATAAAAGGAAAATGATTCTATAGGCCATTAGACTGTATTTTGTCCCTGTTATTCGCACTAGTAGTAATGTGTAATAAAAAGCACGTATATTTGGAAAGGAGTATTAAAATACTAAATCCTAGAGATTGAACAGTGAGGGTAAATCGGGTAAATCTGAATTTAGGATTCTGGCACTGAAAAAGTCTTTAAGTAGGAATGGGAGGAACTTGCAAATGAGAAGGGAGAAGAAGAAGAATGATGGGTGCCTATGTTTTGTGTAGTCTCTGTGTTGCTGTTTTCTGAACACTTTATAACCTCACCATAAGACAAATTAATTCATCCTATCACACTCCTGAAAACTGAGTAATGAAAACTTTACCAGATAATTAAAATGAAAAAACCAAACCAAACCAAAGCAAAACTAGAAAAGATAGTATAGTGAACTATTCACTGTCTTTTCTGGCTTTATGGAGTTTAATTTTGACATTACAGTGTATGCCTCGAATAAGCAGTTGGATGAGTCGGAACTATTTAGAGCAAAGTTTGCTTTATTTACACTTGGTATTTTCGGTAAGGCTGTGTTCTACCAAGTTCAATCTTCTGTGCAAGAATCAGTAAAGAATTTGCCTCCTTTGCTTTCTAGACCTTTTTCCCAACTCTCTGTCACTTAATAGCACTCAGATTCCACATTTGATTTCATTATTTCTGAGGGTACAGCTGAAAAACCTTTCATCTTGTGAAGACAGTGTGGAGGCGCCACAGCCTCTAGCAAAAGCATGTGAGAACTTGATGTCCTGGCCTTTCCTCCTGAGACCCACAGTGCAGGTACCCTCCTCATGCACCAGCCTCATGCCTGATCCTGCGATTATCTCAATTACATGACATGCACATCATGCAGGCAGGAGAGAAGAGTGTCCCTTATAGTCTGGTAATATGAAGAGAGAGTGCAGCGAAGAGGATCACAGAAATAATTTAGCTGTCTCCGAACTCACTCCACGCCCATTTCTGAAACATTTTAGGACTAAATTGCAGGCTGGGTTATCTACTCTAATGGCCACACCCTACCCAAGGGGCTGTATGGAGCTTATGGACTTAAGCATATACAGCATGTATAGCAGTGGTTCCTATTCCAGGTGGAATAGAAGAATTGAAAGTCATATTATCCTTGACTTCGTGGATTGTCCCTGTATGCAGGTTTGAATGCCGTTGGTCATGCAGTGCTGCTAAATATGCAAAATTTTGTTGCACTGACAATATCTATGCTATGAAGCAGAGGACTTCGTTTCTGAGAGTCATCAGTTTAATGACTTTTATCAGCACTGAACAACCTTGAAGGAGAAGTGTAATTTCTTTAGTCTTTTTTAAAAAGATTGTCACCATAAGGATGTCAGAAGATGATCAGTGTCTGACTATTGTAATCATCTTTTACAGGAGAAATGACACGTCCTTATCAGGCATTCTTTGGGGACATGACCTCTTTTATCAGAACACTTATTAGAGTGGACCAGTGGTCCTAGAGACTACCTAATGAATACAAATCTCCTTGCAAAGTAAAAACGTTCCTGTTTAAAGCCCTCCGCAGACCCTGGCAATTTTGAACACAGGTTTCCTCTCCCGAAATAAGTTGACTCTGCATTTACACCTCTGCAAGTTTCTGTATATATCGATTAGCAAAACCTCACAGCAATGTCCTGAGGTCACTGACTCCACCTTACTGGCTCCCCACTAGGGATAGAGACACTGCAGTCACTGTGAGTCTCTGGGGTCTCAGGAACTGAATTGCAATGACTAGCTCCCCAATTCTGACTGAACGCTGACACCTGGGAGATTCTTTCATACACCATGCTGGATGTTCCTAATCTGTCTGTAGAACCTTCTGCAAGAGCACCTGCTCCATCCATATCACAGGACTGAAACCTTCACAGAAAAGAGTGAAGGTAATAGGAAATGTATGAAGATAGAGGAGTAAAAAGAGGGACAGCAGAAGGAAGACCAACAAAAAAGGGAGAAAAATGGTGAGAAGAAAGGTATGAAAATGAAGAGAGAGAAAATGAAAGCCATAGCTGAAGGAAAATGAGATGTTCTGAAGCTTTTACAGACACAGCACAGGTTTGCTCTGGAGGATTTGTACAGGAGTAGTAGTTGGTGAACTACCCCATGTTTAAAGCCTCAGAAGTTTAAGTTGGATTCTGGACACACAACGGGTGGAAACAAGCTGAGATTAAGGAATATTCTTGTTCTTTTTGTGTGTGAGATCAAAAGCTTGGGCCTGCTGATATAGAAAGACTGATGATTTTTTTCCTTACACTTTTTTCAAGCTAACAAAAATTAAAGACAAAAATTGCTGCAAATGATTGCAGGCACATCATTAAATACCAGAGCTCCTTCACCTATTTACTTTCATCAGATCACCATGAAGGTATACAGGCAACCTTGATAGAGGATATTGAAGGAAGAATGAAACACTGTTAAAAACTTGCTTTCTCGCTGAGCTTCAGGATGCTTCTGCTCATCCTAATGCTTTTAAGTAAAATTGAGTGTAGTACCATAGTAATATCAGATAGTAACTCATAAGAGGAGACTGCATCCTGGCCCCAGAGCACTTAGCGGCATTGTGCTCTCTGTCTGTAAGTGATATGAGCCAGTATACGACACGAAAACACCGCATTATACTGTGCCACTGCGACACCACGTTACACCACCACCACCACACTGAGGTGCAGCCTCACGGTGTTATCATGTTGTTGAGCTTGGTCCTGAAAATAAACTCTCTAAAGGTTACGATTATATATAGCCCTGGTACACTGCCTTATCATCTCCAGAGCCTGAGATGAGGGGGTAGTGTCTGGTGCTCGCAATGGAACCAGACTGACTGCATATTCCCACCAGAGGCCTGTGTGTATCTGGCATGGATCCTGTCCACAATAAAGAGTGGTCTTATTTTAACTAGTTCAGTAAAGATCTAACAAGTGTTTGGTCATGGTGCTCTTAGGGACAGGTCTTGTGATGGGCAGAAACCACCCACCATGGGCAGCGTCAGATAAGCAGAGCAGTACCTCAGCTCAGGTCTGGCTGCCTGCTTTTGCCAGCCCTGCAGCTCTGGAAATCCCCTGTTGCTACTGCCAGGCATCTCAAAGCAGGTACCACTGCAGTGATGGCTCCTGACAGAAGCAGTAGATGCTGACTGCCCCCAGGCTCTCACCTTCTGGCTCTCTCTCCCAGTTATTTCTGTTTTTTCCTCCTTCTCCTGGCCCCTATGGAAGTTTCATTGGAATGGAGAAGCTTTAACCCAGCTCTGAATTATGAGCATCAGCATCATGTAGTTTCACTGAAAGATCACAGTGCGTTTCATGATTACCAGAACCCTCAATTCAATAACTATAGGTATTAAAATATAAATGAGTAATACATAGATTTTTTAAATTTGCATTCGTATCATATGTTCTATCTGCATACTAATTTTGCACATAACGCTCTAGGAGACAGAATATCAAATAGTTTTCTAAAATGAAGGCATATTATATTAAAGTATCTAATCTAGATTTCCATGAAATGTTGCTATCCCCAGAAACCCCATCTGACTTAAAATAGGAATGCTACTGTCTGTGAACTAAGCAAAAAACAAAAGACTGCAAATGAAGATAACAGTTCTGTAATATGTCTGATCTGGGGAGTGATATCCTCTTATGTGGCAACTGGGAGAGCTGTTTGATTTAATTTTATTTAACATATTCATTAATTCAAGAACATAGCTTAGAAATGAAACAATGTGAATATATTATAGGAAATAATGGAGCAGATGGAAAAATAATATAAATTAGCTTGAGCTCTGATTTGGGAAAATACTTAAGCAGTCATTCAAGAAAATGCTCAAAATTAGACGTCAAATTTTAGGAATATATCTGTATAGTTGGTGATGGCCAGGATGTTGATGGGAGACATTGCACAAGGACACCTCTTTTGGTCATATGTCCTTTGCGAGTGCAGGAATGAGAGGAGGGGAGGGCTTATTTTTTCCCTTAACTGTGAAATATGATGCTGTGATTTTGACTTAAAACTCATGATTAGCCTCAAACATATTTTTAAACATTTTCTTCAAAGAGATATTTTTGTGAATTGAGTTCTCCAGAGATTTGGAACCAGAGCATGAGTTAAGCTACATCAATTGTGAAGTTCAAAGAAAAATAGTCAGAATACAAATTTACAATGAAAATGAGAAAAAGTAATATATTTAGAGAGTTTTGAGCAATATAGAAAAATAATGAGATAGCATATTACACTGCAACAGATACCAGAGAACAGTATTAATCCACACTTTCCTTAGAAAGATAATTTACCAACCAAAAAACAGTAGTTGCCCTCGTACACCACTGCGATGATACCACTACATGGATGAGCGTATTTCCTTCAATGGGCCAGGTGGAGACCAGCTACAGAGGATTCCACAAAGCTGATAATCTTTCCCCCCAAAAAACCTGATCACTCACAAACTTTGCCAATGTTAACATGTAGGTAAGAATGAGAGGCAGCTAGCATAAGGATCAGAATTTCAAATGATCCAGTACACTTGAAAAAAAAATTATAAATTAAAATTTAATAAAAGCAAGAAGCAAGTCTTATGTGAAGGAAATGAAAATTAGATAGGCAAACACAAAATGGAGAAAAAAGTGCTTGTGGGAAGGATCTGGATATCAGTAAGAACCAGTACTAAGTGTTGCTATGAAAAGATAAATACGATTATGGAATGTGTAAATCTGCAAGCTGAGGAAAATAATTATTCCAGTACCTTACAGTAATGAGTACTCAGCTGGAATACTACATTCTATTTAGCACACCACTTTCAGAAATTCAAAAATGTATTATCAGGCGTCCAGGGCAGCAGAATTAAACTGATCAGAGGTCAAGAAATCATGCAATGGAGGGAAAGTTGGGAGAATTGGATTTTTTTTTTCTGGAGAAGTTTGAATTTCAGAAGGCTGTTTCAAAGGATGAGAAACTGTTCTCTACACTCATAAGCAATAGCACATGGAATAATTACTTTGACCTGCAGCAAAAGAGATTTTGGTTCCTAATTAGGAAAAGGTTCCAACTAAAAGGAGAGTTAAAGGATCAGTGTACTAAAAGAGTTTTGTAGCATCTCCATCCATGGTGGTCTTTAAAATAAGACACACACACATAAATATATATATATGTGTATATATATATATAAACACCTATCAAGGATAATCAAAGTGTCCCTGACACTGCTTCTAGGAAGGAAGAGTAAAAACATCACGGGTCTCCTTCTAGCACCTACAGGCATAATTTCTAAAAGGTCCAATCATGACACCATTACAATGCTTGCAGGAAAACCCTGAAGAGGAGACATACACCAGTGGGTGGTGTAACAGCTCTTTTCCATTTTTACTCACTGTTATTTTCAAATTTGCTTTATTGAGCTTGTTTGGCATTCTTAAGGATGACTAGTAGATTCACACATGAATTCAGTGAAGCAAATGTCTGTAAGTGTACAGAACAACAGTACCATTCTGTATCAGGGTGGGCTAAATTATATAAAAAATAGCAATTCTTCCATAGGAAGCAGGGATTCTCTCATGCAGCATGTGAACACACAGGAAAAAGTAAAGAGATCTCTTTCACAATTTCAGTGTACCTATATAATACAGCCTGCATGCACCTCTTTTCCTTGAAAATCCTGCAATGACCTCAGAAAGGATAAATTGCAGCAACCAGTGATAGTAGACCTACAGGTGAGGTGGTGGTGGTGGTGACTGTAAAAGTGAGGGGAATTAAAAAAAAATTCTGGTGTGCATACAATTGAGTTTGTTATCCATACTGACATAATTTGAGGAAATTACTTGCATGCATCTTCTAAAAGATAAGTTAAATTACTTGCATTTAAATGGAAGAAGAATTCTCTGCACAGAGCTCCCTGTAATCTCTGGGCTGCTGGAAATATGGCTACAGCAAATTGTCCTTCTATTGACTGTAATGAAGCTGTGTCATGTAAAAGTTGCTGAGACTCTGACATCAGAACTTACTAAAGATATAATGCCTTTTGACTTAATGTGATTTCTATTTCCAGTCATTTATCTTTACATACAATCTAAATATACAAGCATTTATCTATGTATGTTTTCTAAATCAAGTCACTTGATATTTCTACTGGGCTCCCTCAATACTTTTGCCAAGATCAAATAACGAATTAAATGGGTCAAAGAATAAAAAGAAATGATGCAAAACTTCTCGCATAGATCTCTGGAATCTGAAACCAAATGCCAGTTCCAATACTTATAAAATGCCACGGGCTGTGGTAACAAAGGTGAGTGACCTCAGAGTAAAGCAAAGCCCCCTAATACTTTCATTTTTTAAGATTCAGTTCTCGGTTGGCAGAACATCTGAAAACATATTCAACTGGGCATTACTTTTAAACAGATGTCCATTTTGGAAAGGCTATCAGGAGAATTAGGAGTTCAAAGCAATCCTTCACAACAGGAGAAAAACTCTAAACCCCAGTAACATGCATGGAAGTTAGCTACACTATAAATTTAAATGTCTGGCTTTGTAACATGGAACTCACCTGTTGTGGGGTATGCAGAAGAAGTAATTTTGTAGGCTTAAGTAATTCTTCAATATTTTATATTACAGCAATTTAATTTTGGGATAACCTAAAACCACACTGAGAATAGGTAGACTGAAATCTTAACGCTCAGTGAAGCTTTAGCTGATTTAAGAAAAGGGGTAGATAAAAATGGAATACACAGACTAATGGTCCAATTCAATGCCATTTTGAAAACTGTACATTGCAAGAGGGAGAACATTAGTCACTTGCTGGTTTTTTTTCCTGGCATTAGGGGGAGAAAAAGCTAGAAATCCAAACTTCATTGCCTGAAATCTTTCTTGGATGGATTAATTTTAAAATTAATATGTGACCAAAAGAAAAGTCTTGTATGGCATTCAGCAATTTGAAGTTTAGTTTCTCAGCTGGGAAAAGAAATCCTTTGACACATCAAAGAGTTTTATACCTAGGTAAATATAATTGTAGTTGATAAACAGCGCAATTTTCAGCAGCAGCATGTCTTAGAAAGTAATATGAGTTACAAAAAGAAGTAAAACAAAAAACAAGCAAACAAACAAAAAACCCTAAACAAAACAAACAGAAAACCCCCAAACCAAAAATCCTTTTTCCCTCTCCAGACAAGCAGTTTTCATATCAAAAATCACAGAGACATGGAGAATGTAAAGTTAGAAAGAAAGACTAAGATCATTGACAGCAGTGTCTTAGTGGAGCATTGGTTGTCTGCTTATTTCTGAAAAAAATTATTTATGGATTTTTAAGAATTAAGCTGCCTGGAGCTAAGCTGAAATCGCCTGTTTATTCAGCATCTAGTACAAGGGGAGTTTTCTTGGGAACTTTTAATCATCCTCTAGTGACACTGTTAATTAAATAGGAACTAGATAAGCAATTTTGGGCATATCTTCATTTGCTAGAAAAAACCTAATCTACTGAAGCTTCTTGCTCTGTACCTTACAACTAAGAGTATTAGCAAATATTTTCCAGACTCAGGGTCCCGGATCATAGACATTTTCCTTTTCAAAAGCTGAGGCTACAGAAATGCTTGACACTGTGCAAATGTACAACAAGTTCCTCACAGACACACCTTACCCTGTTGATAAAAATCCTGCTGAAATCGATGAATCTGCTCCCAATAACTTCCACAGAAAAATTTAAAGTCTCAACAAAATAGGTGGCAAGGGAAAAGAACAAGCAAAATCTCTTCTTGCAAGTAGCAGGGGAAAGAGTCATATTCTGTACACTGCCAGAATATCTCGGGCTCCATGACAATATCCTATGGGAGCGCTCAAATGTATCTGAAGACAAAGTAGCTTCAGCTGGCCATCATCATTTTCTGCCTAGAAGCCAATTCCTGCTCAACATCTAAGCAGTCACGCTCAAGTCTTCCTCAGAAACAGTACTCATCACCTCAAATGGTACCCCTGCATGTTAATATCCAGACAGAAGCAACTCCTCACAGGTGCTTGCCAAGACTACTTCTATTTCAATCCATATTTCAGTCCTAACAAGTTTGCTATGTCCCTTGAGTAGGCAAGCACGGACATCTTAGAGGCTGAAGAGTTTTCAGGAAGTGGACCTGTCACCTTCTCTTCTCCTATCAAAATCCATCGTTTCAGATACCAGCAGGGACAGTACATTAGAAACAGCAGCCTAACCAAGTTGCAGGGAAGCATGCCCTATTATTCTCTCACCCTATGTAGCTCCAGGCCGTCATGTTGCCAGCTGCACCCTGACTATATTCAAGGCCTTTTGAGGGTGTACAAGACAAACGGGTGTAATATCAATTACATTTCAGAGCTCAAGTCTCTTATCTCACCCTCGAAATTGCTGTGCAAAATACCACAATGGACATTCTGGTCTGTTGGCAGCTGAGCTGTCATTATTACCATTTGCCTGATTTTAGTGTTCTGAAAGTTATATACCTTACCAACACTATCTATGGTCCCTCTACCATAAAGAACAACACAGAAATGCCTCCAGATGGGAATCCATCCCTTCTTCCTTAGCCCCACAGTAACATGGAATGAAGTGGCAACAATAGATGTTTCTTTACTCTAGAGAAACCTTAGCCAGACCTTGTAGATTAGAAGGTAAAATTATAAGTAGACTTTGAAGCCTGACTGGGAGTAATCTCATCTCTGGTACTAAACTGGAGTACCTCACTGGACTCAGTAAATTTCACTTGTGAAGCTTCCCACTACAAAAAGGAGACACCATCAAAACCGTGTTAGGAAAGTCTTAGTGCTTACTAAGTAGTAAAGCTATTATTCATTTTCTTTGACATTAGGAAAGGCTCTTACAGCACATAGATTTCTTTGGCTATTGTTAGGTAAAATGTCAATCCTCTAGCCTGTGATTAGAAAGCTTTCAGGCTAAAGGTATTATTTCCTTCTTTCCATTATGTGTGTGAGACAGAACTAACAAGTTGGTGGAAATGAGATGGAAAGGAGTTCTGAAAACAAAATAGAGTAATAATGAGATTTTTTTACCCTCACTCCTAAGACCAATAGTAACCACAAAAGACACACTGTAAAAGTATCACATAGGGTTCTAGTCTATGTTTGCTGGCTTATGTAGATTTCCATGTCATATTTGCTCAGTGAACAAATAAAAAGT
The DNA here is from genome assembly GCF_003984885.1 of Neopelma chrysocephalum. Taxonomy (NCBI): domain Eukaryota; kingdom Metazoa; phylum Chordata; class Aves; order Passeriformes; family Pipridae; genus Neopelma; species Neopelma chrysocephalum. The sequence goes on from NW_020897714.1 coordinate 25,745,563, forward strand.
CAGTCTGGGTGTCTACAAGCCCTGCAAACCCAACCTCATGTCTAAAATCTCCTATAAAAAAGGTGCAGTGACTAAGACATAGCTGACAGTTTCGCTGACGGCACACACATCAGAACAGAACTCAGCTCACTCTTTCAGATTGTAATAGCTCTGCATTGCTAACAATAGAAAATCTTGGTTTGGTCAGTAAACTAAGCAGAAATCTTCAAGGGCACATACATAATGTGGATCAAGAAGTGTCTGTTTTACACTTTAGACTGAGTCTACATGAGCTGTGTAGATTTGTGCTCTGTTGTTCCTTCACGGCATTGTTAATGGCATTGTTCCACCACAGCCCACCAAAAGCACCTACTGAGGAGTGCCTGTAATGAAGATCTTTAATGCGGAAAACAAGAAAACTCACTTGTTGCCTTCAAGAAGACAGTAAGCAGTGTTAAGATGAGCAGTCTGATATTAGCTCAGACTGGGCATTTAGTAAGGATCTCTCCTGTCACCTAGCCCTCAAAGAAGGAACCTGTGCCACAGATGTAATTAGGAATAGGGAGGTACATGCATGATGGTCTCTCTGAGCAGAAAACAAAGTAATGAGATGACTACATCCTTCAAGCACCTATAGAAAGAAAGGGAGAGCAGTAATCCAACTTGTAAATAGGTTCTATTCCTATTTAAAATGGGCTTTCATCTTACTGGAATCCTTCAAAAGAGGATAATTTCCTTATCCAGTAAAATAATACTGAACAAAAAAAAATTTATCTGTAGTTTTGGTGGGATTTTTTTGGTTTTGTTTTGATGTGGTTTTTGTTTGTTTGTTTGTTTTGTTTTGTTTTTTGGTTTGGTTTTTTATTTTTACTTATTTCATTGTTGCTGTTTTTCTTTTTTTTTTTTTGGTTGGTTTTATTTTGTTTTCCTGAAAATGATAATAATAATCCACTAGGCAAAAAAGCCTGAAAAACTAAAAGCCTCTATAAATCACTTGCAAAATCTAGTACTGCCAGATTCTGTAATTTTAACATGAGTCATATGTTCATTCTTTTCATTTTTTTTCCCTTAAAAGTCCAATTCTGTGATTCAGGTTATGATACCAACTAATATTTTGAGAGAAAGTGAGTTCCCAGTCCTCATTTTGCTCTATCAAAACATTCCAAAATCTGGAAGGAATTGAAACAACCAAAATGTTTTATTTTAATAGATGCTTGGTGAGGAATGATCTTCAGTAAGTCTGATCTGGAGAGATTCACAGGGTTGAGGTGAAGCTGAATCCGTATCTGATGTTTGTAAGAAGGAATCACAAAGGAGCCGTCTAATGCCTGATGAAACCTTAGCAATGTGTGAAGGTTTCTGTGTTTCTGTCTAGTGTCCTGTATATGAAGTAGTTTGTGCTACTAGTGAGGAAAGACAGCAATCCTTACTGTACTGATGGTGGCATAACTTAAAACCTATACTCTATTAGCTTCCGTGCTAGAAGATGAGAATTCCTTCACTTGTCTCTGCTCCTTTTTATTTCTGTGTGTGAATGATGGAAGGGGGGAAGGGAAAACTCAAATTCTACCTTATATTAAGGTGCACTATGCTGAATAGATGTAAAAGCACCCTCCTTGCTGTATGAAACTGGATTAGTCTGATGATCAGTTTTGCAGCCTGTTGTACCCGCTTTGAAACAGTTGCTACATTGTTTACCCAGCCACATCAGAATGGAAACGCTAGATTTGTAACTCCTATGAAATCAGCAGGTTGAAAAGGGCAACTTGATTAGCCAGTTTTCAGTGCGCTTTACACTTTGCAAACTAAACACACCAGCTGGAACTACTTAAGACTGCTAACAAATATCCATATGCCATGAAATTTCATAAACAATGTAAACAGTATTTTTTTTCACTCTGGTTGAAAATGTAATCTACTTTTTAAGCATGTTTGCATTTTTAGAAGACTTGCAATGAGACAGAGAGCAACTGAAGTCAAAGCTACAGCTATAACATGTGAATAAGCAGCTGTCATAGTGTATTGTAATTCAGTACCAATCACAGTCTAAAAATAAAAGCCATAAATACAGGCAGAAAAACCCTAAACCCTTAAAAGTTAGTGCAGAGTTTCTTAAAGGAACCTAAGGGGTAGGAATATATTTTCTTTTTCAGAAGAAAAGGCAAAAACAGGGACAATGATTACACCCTACTCTCTCCAGGCATGTCCAGACAAATGAGTATAGACAATTTGGAGCCCCTCAGTCTCAACAAGGTCCCACCCTGCTCTGGGAGTAGTTTGAGGAGAATGAAAGATACATTACTGCATGAACATTGTTTTCAAAAACAGCAGTGATTTGCTTGAGGACAATCTACTCATACAGCCAAAATTTAACACACTACATGTCAAAGCCCATTTGAACAAGAGGGAGCATTCATTTGTTCCTGATGAAATCTATTTTTGCTTAGTAACAAAGATTCAATGACTCCTGGCCACTTTGGAATCCAATAAGTTTCTTCTATAACATTAGATAACCAGCAAAAAAAAAAAAAAAATTACATCCCATGTGCTTTCTTGCTCTCTGTCTGCTGCTGGCAAGTGGCACTAGTGCAGTTTGCTTTGGAGAGGGCTATTACCTCTGTTTCAGCTCAGCAGTATGCTAATAGAGCACTTGAAAGTAATACACTGAGTCCACTCTCTCTGGTTATCAGTTCCCCCTTTTTCCCAATCTCTCAATCATTACCAAGAGATTTAAGGGCTCAGGTAAAAGAATAAAACAAATAGCATTCAGCTAGGGGTCCCATATACATTCATAACACACGAAGCAGCCCTGGCAAAGCAGAGAGCAAGGGAGCTTGTAATTCCATGTGACTCACAGAGACATCACAATCAATGCTGCATAATATAGGTGCATTGTTTGTCTCCAGAATTCATTTTATCCCCCAAATAATTCTTTCACTGTCTTTGTCTCTTTTCTTTTTTTTTTTTTTTTCCAAAAAAGAAAAGAGAAAAGCCTTATGGAAAGCAAAAGAGCTCTCTGAAAATTCTGTCACTTTTAGATTGCTCATCAGTGGCAGGCCAGATATATTTAAACCACAGTTCAGTGCAGCATGCATAAGGATGTATCCTGCTTTATACAGTTCTTGATCATGTCTATTCTCTTCCAACCTCCTATTCAATGCTCAAATAGAAATCCTGTACAGTAAATAGAAAATGTAGATAAGTCCAGTAAGCAATGTCCTGAGATTTACCACTGACAATTTCTAAGAGAAAAAATTCCTAATTTGCAATGATTCATTGTCAATCTCCTTGAAGAGCCTTAGAGCTTTCAGGTGCTCTAAGGAGTGATCCAATAGCCACAAGTTCTTCAACCTGAGCAGCTTCTTCTGCTCCAAGATAATTACCCTCTTCCAGAATGACAAGACTTGCCTTTACCCAAGTGAACAACAGAGAATTCAATATTGACTTACAGCAATGCAAATAAATACTTACTATTTTGCAGAAGACATGATCCTCTATAGGTATGTCTACACTTCCAGGTTTAAAGAGGGCTCAAAAGTGGATATGAGGATGCCATTTCCCATGACTTCAACGCTTTCCATCCACACTGGTATGTATACCTCAAATGTCCACACTATACAGGGAAAAAGCTGTACCTCACATATCTGCTGATGCAGTGGGAGAATAATATGCTCTGCCTTGCCTGAGTCCACTCTGTCTGTAACACTTAGACAAGAGTTTGGGTTCATGCAGAGGCTGGGAATGGGCTTGGGCTCTGCTCTTTCAGCAAAATCATAAATAACCTGAATTCAGAACTGTTAACACCACTGTAGGTATTCAATGTGGATGGAAGGCATTCTTCCACAGGTGTTTGAGAATAGGCTCATACTCATAAATTTTTGACAGTGTAGGCATACCCTTTCAGAACATGCCTGATTGCTTCAGATAGCTATCCACTTACTATTTTAATAGTTTCACAGAGAAAATCATCTGCCCATTCACCTCTCCCTCTGACAAAGAATGGAAACTTGCAGCATTCACGGAAAGATGTAAGAAAATCCACTGCAGACGTGCATGCACCCACTGCACATGCACCCACGTGGCAACAACCTGGAAATCTCCTTAGCTGTGTATCAGTGCTGACTGTGCTTTAGTCCCCAACAGAGAGATGGTTTGCTCCGTCTCGTCAGTTGTGGAAGGTTTTGGGTTTTCTCCATGGGTAATTTCCTCCAAAGTGAGTGCAAACAGTGCGGTCAGAAGAGCTCCAGAGGTAGACAGGGAAAATAACCTGGTAGCTGAGAAGAGTTTATTGACTTCCGCTGCTTATGAACAGCTCAACAGCATGGAGTCCTCCAGGTTGGTGTATCTCTATAATCTTGACCCACCTGGAGATCCATGGTGTCGAACCATGAACTTATGAAGACAGCACTGCTTCCAGTGTTCCTCTTCATCCTCAGTGCGTCGAGCAGTGAATTGCTGAATCCTTTACCATTCCTTTTAAGACAGGCAAGTTCTCTTGTTTCTTTTATTGTCCCTTTTCCACCATTACACAGTTTAATACACATGGACAAGAGGTCACACATACCTTTCCTTTCAGCATTTAACACATGGCAGTCACTCTACGCCTTCCATACTCAGTACCTTCTGTATCAATTAAAGTATCAAGGTGGAGACCCCATTAGGAATTACAAAATCTGTGATTCTTTTCATGTCCTAACCGTCTCTGAATAAGTTTGTTGGGAAGCTGCTCTGTTTTGCAGGGATGGTGAAGAGAGTGACGAATCATGTGAGAAAGGTATTCTGGTTGGCCAAGAAAGATTTATAAAAGAAGGAGGCACCTCAGTATTTCTCAAAGACCATCAGAATCTGGATTGTCATTCCAGCCTCAAATCACATGCTTATGTCCAAGGAACAGTAGATACTAAGGCTGCATCATGGTGATCTTATACAATTTTCTACCACTGCCAAATATGCAAGCACAATGTCATAAACTGTTCTTTAGTTCCACTGACTCTGTACTTCACTTTGGTGTCCCTAATGAGATCTTTCTTACAAACTATGGCTATTATTTTCAAGCTTTCTGGCCTGCCCATTATTCTCCTACGGTTTGGTTTTGATGTATAAATAATAAATGGTCAGCATGAGGGCTATAGGAGCTTTAGGAAAAAGTATTAAGAAATCTTCTTTCTTTGAAGGTTTAGATAAATTAATTTTGCTTAAAGAGCAAATTTCAGCTGGCTCCTTGACATTAATTAGCCTAGCTTTACAAAACCCCTGCAAGGTATTATATGAATTTTACAACACGCTATGCATTTTACAGATAGGTATGCTGAGGTCCACAGAAAGACTAAATGCCACATTACTATTTTATGCAAACAGCTGACCAATGTGGTGATTAAATTGTGTGATGATATACTTTTAGCGAGAATCTTTAGCTTGCTTCACTGGGGAGTGATAGCAGGACATTTTGAACAATAGGCGTCTACTTTGGAACTCATCTCCCCTACTGATTTGAAGCCTAGGTTTTTTAATTGTTCTGTGCCTGTGGAAAGGCAATCTTTTTATGCTGTGCCTGTATTTTTTATTGTTTCTATTTATTTAATTAATTATTTTTAATGAGTGAAAGATAATGCAAAAAAAAAAGGGGAAAAAAATCCCTTCAAAGATTTCTTGCTAGAGACCTTGTTGATATCTTCTCAGGTTACAGATACATGAATAGAGATGGAAAACTTGACAGGTAGACTTAGGATAAATTGTGCAGTGATACACAAATAAGTGTACTAGACATAGAAAAGCAGGCACTAGAAAACCTTGAAACTTGTAAGTTGGCAGGTAGGTTTGCCATTCATTTTTCTGTCACCAAAATCATCTTTTTTATAATTTTTAGGGGGAAAAGGATGTAATTATTCACTACTGATATACAATGACAATACACAACATTTTCTGGTGAGTAGAGAAGATATAGAGACAACACTCACATGTGCCCCACCACCCTGTCACAGGGTAGAAGCACACACAGCCACTGTACCCTATAAAAGCCTGAATAACTCAGGAAAAGCTAGGAAGAGACCTTGCACGCATTTAGGCTCCTGTTCAACAGCAAAATAAAAGTTACTCTCTAATCTTCTCTTTTTCTAGAACTTTAGAAAAGGAAATTATAATTATAAGAAAGCAGGATCTAACATTTAGCATTGATATATATGATACATGTTTCTAAATGCGTAGAAGACATGCCAGTGACAATTCAGTTTTGAAAATGACACTGTATCCAGGAAGTACTACTTAAGGCAAAGAAATTAGTGCTGCATCTTGCATTTCATCCCTATAAAGATGTCTCACATAGTTTTCTTTAAATTATTTGAGTTAAAGAAATTTCTGTTTTCTACAATGGATGTGTTTGGTATGGGTTTTCTTCTGCAATGTATTGGAATGATTATTTGCCCAGAGAAAAAATACATGTGCTAGAGCTGAGGGGTTTTAGGGTTGTGCATCTGTTCTTGCTGCTTATTTGAAATTACAAGGCTGTTTACGCCATTAACTTTAGTTGCAGCAGAAATGCTTATGATGTCACGGCAGGGGCAAACAATGAATATAAGCAGAAAGAAAAAATAAACTCTTATTCTTTGCTTTTGGGCATTTTCCAATAGTCCTTTCAAGCAGACATATGCACGCTAACTCAAATTTTGCTGATGACATATACTCAGTTTATGGTGAATAGTACATTACTTCCTGAGTTCCTGTATGGAAATACATGGGATTCCTACTTAGTAAGACATTATTCTTCAAACAGCCTGGTTGGAATATGTGAACTGCTTCTGAGTAAACCCACAGAAATGTGCAAGGTTGATAGGAAGACTAGCTCTTCTCAGAATGAAATAATCTCTCGGGATCTAACTGTAAGAAAAAAATAAATGACATAGTATCTGATAGATAACTAAATTACAAGACTGTGTGTTTCTGCAAGTTTTCTACAATGTATCAACAACCCTTTGATCATTTTACTGTGTAATGGCACTGTAGATTTATTGTTCCCTGTTCCATTTCCATCAAACATGAATCTGAATAAAGTTTTACTAAAGCAATTGGCACGATAAGATCTTTAAAAAATAAGGATAGAGAGCTGTCAAAAGGTACTAGGGAAGGTGAAAAACGTGAAATTTGTAGTCCTACCTTCCAATGCTCTTTTCATTCTCACCTCTCCTGTCTCCTTCACTGCTATTGTAGGACTGTAAACCTATACTTCAAATATGCTGCAGTGATGACTGACAGCAATGATACCAATGTACTGTGGAAAGATAATTGATGTTGCATTCGGTTAGTCTCCCTTATGATATTATCACTATAACTGCAAATTCCAAGGCACCACCGGAGAAAGTTTCTTAAGAGCTTCCTGGCTGTCAACAACAGATAAATATGCCAATAAAAAGTTTGAAATGTTCTTTCTTGGCACAGAAAATATTTAAGTTTTGTTTCTGCTGGTGTCAAACCTCTTGACTAACGATCTGCTCTAAGACTGCTTTAACATGCCTGATTATACATAGTACCTGCTCATTGACTGGTCACTGCCCATCATTATCAAGCAGAATTTGATTCTGTGGAGAAGGGGACAAAACCCTTTTGCAGATCCCAGAAGATAACCTATGTTACTTCCTCTGCCCTCAGAAGACAAAGAGGAGTTTTAAGGGAGTCTATTCCATCCAAAAGCTGTGAGTTCTGTTAGAGGTTTTTGGTTTGGAGTGGAGAGTTCAAACGTACCATTATAATGCTACAAAATATTATCCTCTGTAAAATATTAAATCTGAGCTGTAGGTTATTGCAAAGTCTTCCAGTGATTGATTTGAAGTTACGTGAAAGACATTCCTTAAAGTAGATTTTCTTTTATTCCTCACTTTTTCCTTTAAACGGTTCTGGTTTGGGGCCTTTCTCTTTTAACATTACAAAGGCTGGATAAAACTACCTCTAGAGACCACTTGTATCACCAGCAGTAAATTACCAGCAATTGTGCTCTTCTCTCAAATGATAATGAGCTGGATTAAAGCAGATAGAGAATTGCTACCCTAATACAACTTGGGTAATTAAATTCCAATATGTAAAATTCTATCTGGCATTGCAATGGGATACCATACTCTATTTCCTACCCTCTGATAATGTGTAATTCTGCTAAATACTCTGGACCAGCTGGCATGTTTCAACCCAGAAGTGTGCTGAATATGATGCAGTGGAGAGTCTTCAGTTGAATCAGCTAGTAATATGTTTTATTACTCTCTTAAGGTGATAGGTAACAAGAAGATACAACCATTTCCAGTAGCATTTGACTATGGAGAATCTAGCATGATTTTTGGAAGTGTTGAGTTCTAACAGCTCCAGTTGAAGGTTATGAAAGCAAGGAGAGTCTCAAACTCTCAGTAAATCAGCCTCATGGGCTTCCCTAAAATGCTACTGAAGACTTTCCTGCAATTACTGCTAGTAACATGTGGGAATGTAACAGAGACAAGATGAAAGCTCTGGATAGTAATTTTTATAATCATCATAGAAGTAAAAATTCCTGGGTGGAAGTTATGCCTGTAAGATGAAAGTCAAGTCAAGGCTTTTTCTGCCCATATAAAGTTACTACTCCAAGGGGAATGTCAGAGAAATTGATTATTTTTATTTAAAATTTATACAAGGGTGAAATTTTGTCTGAGTGAATATGGCTTAAAATTTTCACTAATTTCTGTGGAGAACTTGATCAAGACAGATACTTATTTTATAAAGATACAACCTTGTGACAAAATTTAAAAAATCTCATATTTCTTAAGAGCTCTGCAGGAAGCATGTCTGTATTAGTTCATTTTATTTTGGAGTAAGATATTGTCTAATACTACCTGTCCACAAAGGTGTAAGATGAAATTCTCTGACAACAAGAAAAGAAGGAAGATCTACTTTGACCCCCATGGAAAAAAGATTTCTCCCATGCCAACTCTTTTTGACCTGAGATTTCTACTTAATGGGCAGAATTAATTTGATGTGAAATGTGTATTGTGTACTATTGAACTAATGAATAGTTGTTGATGGATATTGTATCTGGAGGGCATTTCACTCTGCTGAGTCATATAGCTTTTGCAGTATGTCAAAAATGAAATGATTCTTCTAAGGGCCAGAATTTTTCTGAAGACAAATAAAGACCAACATGCAGCCATAATCTTTTTAAGGGACAGCACAATCCATCATTTCAGACATGATTTTGACATTATCCAATATCTTAGCAACTGACCATGCAAACTGCCTGTCCCTGAATACTGCCACATGCCCTCTTCCACCAAGGAGTTATAACCAATACTGAAATGATGAATGATTTACTATAATTGCTTTAATTGTCTTATAAAACCAAGCAGCTATCTGATAAGTATAGGTGCTGATTGTCCTACTCTGCTCCACACTGGTGCAGCCTCACCTCGAGTGCTGTGTGCAGTTTTGGGTGCCACAATATAAGAAGGATATAAAGCTGTTAGAGAGCATCCAAAGGATGTCTGTGAAGATGGTGAAGGGCCTTGAGGGGAAGACACATGAGGAGCAGCTGAGGGCACTTGGTGTGTTCAGCTGGAGGAGACTGAGGGGAGACCTCATTGCAGTTACCACTTCCTTGTGAGGGAAAGAGGAGGGGCAGGCATTGATCTCTTCTCTGTGGTGACCAGTGACAGGACATGAGGGAATGGCCCGAAGTTGTATCAGGGGAGGTTTGGGTTGGATATTAGGAAAAGGTTTTTCACCCAGGGAAGTGGTCACAGCACCAAGTCTGACAGAGTTCAAGAAATGTTTGGACAATGCTCTCAGGCATGTAGTATAGTTCTTGGGGCTGTCCTGTGCAGGCCAGGAGTAGGACTTCGATGACCCTTCGATGAGTCCCCTTCAACTCAGGATATTCTCTGATTCTATGATAACACTGTGGCAGAAACCAAGAGAAAACACAAGTCTGAAATAATTTCATCCACTCTAGGATGTGTAATTAAAGACATCATCATTGGGAAACATCATCAGATGTATCCATAAAAGGATAGAAGGGAATTTGAGTCCTGAAGGGTTTTACATAGGACAGTATTCTAAAAGATAATCATCCTTATAGTTATCCATGGGAAAATCAGAGGCTTCAGAGGAATTTGCTAAAAAATAGGAGACTACCTTTTTTCACCTAAGATGCAATCCTACCCCAGTCCATGGGTGGTCATTCCCTTCCAGATTTTAAATCAGACAACTCTTTGAAACAGATTCCTACCAGCTGTACCTTTATATATTGAAAACAAATACCCTGCTGAGGATTGGCTACAAAACCTTGGCTCTTTGATGAGTTTAGCCTCTGCTGTGAGAAACATGGGATGTTTAATCTTGATCAAATGGAACAAGGAACACCTTGATGTCCCTGGCATTTTCAAGAGAGATTATCTTTCACATTCAGATTTTTAACTCCTTTGCAGCTCACTCCTCTGTGTGCTGGTCCTTTGCTTAATACTGAAGAACGAGCCACCTAAGTATTGGAAAATCTCAAGCACATCACAAGCCATTTTCTGCACTAAAAGACTGAACTTTAATTCAAGATACTCATAGGGTATTTTAACAAATTACACTCTATCTATTATACTATTAAAAAATTTAGCCTGGCGGAAGTTTAATAGTGCTGTTATAGAAAGAGTGTGTTTCATAACTGTGTTTTAGGTAGGGTGTAATTCTCACAAGGAGAGGACAATCTTTCACAGGAAAAATTCTGTTGTGTTCTATGGTATCAGAACAACCAGGATTTTCACAAGGGTTCTGGTCTATTAAGAATTGAGCACAACCTTCTATAGAAAGATACAAACCTGCCTGAAAAGGGAGTGGCTTTGACAAAGCTGTGGAGTTTTGTTTCTTAGGCTACTTTTGGTGTTTGTTTATTTGCTTGTTTGAGTATCTGGGCAAAACTCATGATGCCAGAAACAAATTGGTGAGAGTGAGAGAAATGTAAGAGAGCACATCTCACTCTCTTGTGACCCAGCCTTGTGTTTCTGCTGTAATGCCAAGCTCAGGAAATTAGGTTAATTTTCAGGGAGACGTACTGCTTTGCCAGTGTCTGAAAGCTCCTAAATTCTATAAGTCTGCCACACATCATTCATGACAGATTGAAAAGAGTAGAAACACCTACTGAAGCAGAGAGAATAATCCAAGGGGCAGCAGCACTACTGAGTAAAACTCAAATGCTTCTTACTATACAATGCATTAAATGAAAAGTGGATATATAGAGTATGAAGATCTCTTTTCTTTTTAATGATGCTGACAAGACTGAACAAAAAACCAGACATTTATCTAAAGGGAAAGTTGGTCTTTCAAAATAGAAGTATCTCAGCAGGATCTTCTCATTTAGAGATGGTCTTGTTTGGAGACTTAATTGGAAATGCAACTTTGGTTTGGTCTGTTTTCCTTTTGGTTTTCCTAGTTTGTAATAATTTTGTCTAAAAGCTAAAGGGGAAAGACAGGCAGGCAGAGAAACCTTGTAGTTAAAGGATAAATTTATTAAAATGAAGAAAACAAAATTATATTAAAAAGCTGTGATGTGTTGCAGGACAAAAAGAAAAAAACCACCAACAACACAACAAAACCCTGGAAGAGTGGTTTATTACCTTTTGCTTTCAGAAAATAATGATTGTTTTTCCTATCAGTTGAAAGATTGTTCTAGAAGAATGGATTTTTCCCAGTTAAATGGATGGAAATCTGATTTACTCTCTGACTACTGAAGCTCCCAAGGAATATGGTATTTTTGGAACAGGCTGAGCATATCAGAGATAACTGGGTAGAACAGCCTGGTAAAGTAAACAATATCAGGGAGAATTTTGAATGCAACTCAGCTCAGTGTGTACCAACATAAAAACCAGAGCAGATGTTCATTGCTCCTGATACTTTCATGTTAATTCTTAGAAGAACTGCACTGCACAGAGTTAGTTAAGCAAGATCATGAAATATTTTGCACCTTGTCAGAAAGCAGGTAATGGACAATAAGCATTCTCATAGTAATATCCTGGAACAGAAATTCTTCAAAGGTATTTTGGTTGTCTTTGTGAGGCTTTTTGCTATCCCAGGTTTTAAGTGATTTTCTAGACTTTTTGCTTTAATAAAAGCAGAATAACATGTCACATATAAGTGTTATTTACCAGCTGTCTGGTAATTTCCCAACATACCACAAAACTATTTTCCTCAGTAGAAGGCTTTCTGTAAAATTGTGTAGGTTTCCATACCGCCCACGAACTTCAGCTATCTTGTGAACTATTTTCCTTCTCTAATCAAAAGACCAAACTACTTCCTAAATAGTTTCAGGGTAAAATGTAAGACTTGTTCCCACTGTTACTGGATAAAAGGATGCTAGCTGTAAGCAGCCATGAATGACAAAAAGATTTTTATTCAAACATTAGCATTAACAAGGAAAAGTTGCCTTCTGAAGAATGCTACTGAGTGAACAGCAAGGAGGGCTTTAGGATTAAGTTTTTTACTTCTTTTAAGCCTTTCAAGAGCTTCTTCAGTAACACTTCAAGAAAATCCACACCGATATGTAGAACAAAAATGAGAAGAGGAAAGGAGAAAGAAAAAAGAAAAAGCAGCTAGGGTTTCTTTGTGCATTTTTTTGTTTTGTTTTTAAATCTGCCTATAAATACAAAGCAAAATTATCTTTTACTGTAGAAAATAAAGAAAATTACAATTGAGAAAACTATGAGGAACAGAAATGTGTTCTCTTTTATTCCCAGAACAGCCTGGGCTTTGAGAACTATTTCTCTCCTGTCTTTGCAGCTGAAAGATGCTTCTTTTCACCTCAGGGGACTGTGACCAGGATGAAATCACCCTCTGCCAGCTCTGCTGTGGCTCATTCTGAGCAGTCAGGTCATTGATCTAAGCAGGCTAACATAGAGACACTCACAGAGGCAGCATCAGGTGGGTTTAATATATCTGGGCAGTCCAGGGAGTCTGGAAGTACTCTGGACTCAAAAGCTCTGCTAAGGTAATATGGCACAAATGAAGCAGATACATGCATGCTCTCAGCTTCTGCTCCAGGCACAGGCTGCTCCTCAGGGCTCATTATTAAGTGCTTAATGTAGGAGACCTTTGAATTCTCTTTGGCCTGCAATTGCCAGTCTCTCTTAATTTAGTATCCATTATATTATTGCAATTGTGGCCACTGCTGACAGGTAATTCTGTGGTGGTGTAGGGGTGGTGGGAGCAGGCAGAAAAAGGTTGTTCTTCTGGTGTTTATCTGATGTCTCTGAAATAATTGCTGTTACTGGTAGCTGACAGTGTGAAGGAGACATTGCTTTTGCCCTCTTCTCATATCCAGATATTTTTAAAAGAAATACAAATGGAAGTGCTCTGACAGTAACTGCCACAGCAGAGTGACTTCTGCTGTACAAATGATGGGGTGAGCCTGCTCCAAGCACTGTGAAGGTTAGTAATATCAATGGATTTGAGGCTGGACTCTCTTTGCCAGCATCTACCTGTGGATATGATGGAAGGGTATAGTAAAATGCGCCAAGATGGTGCAGCTTTGCCGGCAAGAAAAGTATAGATAATCCTGGGATAGGTTTGTTTCAGTCACCCTGTCTGGCAGAAGCTGGAATACCAAAAGCCTCCATGCTGGTAGAAAAAAAGGAAAGGCAGAAAATGGAAATTAAGTTTGTACTGTATTTTCAAGAGAACACATTAAAAATAAAATAAAAATCAAGTCCCACATTTGTGAGCCAAATTCTAGCTCCTTTACTTGGTTTTAGAATTCCCTCTGTGACACTCAGAGCCTGAAAAGGCTTAGAGGATAGAATTATGCCATCTCATTCACTCTGCAAAATTTTCTACATATGAACATATATCTATAGGGAATAAGTTATCAGGTAGGAAGGTTGAGAAGAGAAAGCAGAGGCAGGAAAAAGGTGGGAAAATCCATGTGTGAATATCAAAACAAGTTCTGGAAAATGAAAAGGAAGGATGAAAAAGAAATATAGAACAGAAATGTAACAGAAAAAAAAGGGAATTAAAAAAAAGAAAAATAATATAAACTCTAGTAAATTAGGTAACATATTCAAACTCCTTTTGAACCCTGGCCAAAAATGTAGTTTATTTTAAAGAAAAATGGGATAAGGAGGAAAACAGCTGGAGAAAAAATGAATGACAGATAAACAGAGTTTAAGAGACAAATCAGAGTTTGGCTTAAAGCAGTGGGATATATTATCTATCCCTAATCTTTCTATCTAAAACAACTAGCATCGTTTGCTAACATCATTCATTTCTCAGTCAACTGGTTTGTCTGTGTTTTGCTGGAAAGATACAGTAGTTATTTCAAATTGGCTTCTGAATCCATTCTTTCATCTTTAAACTACATTCTCTATGGCCAGATATTGGGAAACATTTTGATGTTTTTATTTATTTTACTATAATTTTTTTCATATAATAAAAATAAGATAGATATTAGTACTCATTTTAGCTCAGAAGAGAAAGGCATAATTAATTGCTTTGGAATCACATTTAAAAAATTTTGTGAGATAACTTTTACAGTTATCTCACTTTTTTTATATGTATGTGTGGGTGATCTCCTCCAGTTCCTATAATGATTTCCTTTCAGCTGCAAGCAAAAGGTAGATTTCAAGACAGAATTATTTCCTAAGAAGTAGACTTGACTGTTCCACGTTCTCTCCCTTTTATCTGGCTCCTACCTACTACTCCAGAGCCTGCGAGATTGCAGAAAATGTAAAGCAACAGTGTTATTAACATTAACATAAACTAACAGTGTTGTGCTCCCCACCCCAAGGGGATGGCTTTGGTTTTTGTCTAGCCAAAAAAGTGTTGTCTCAGCATTATTATTATGTCTCAGCATATAATAATAATACATATTATTATGTATTATTCATACACCTGCCCTCATTCCTACAGGATTTTCAACAGGAAAATATGGAATAAGGGTTACTTTCAAACTCATACTTGGTCACTTTGCCCAAATACACGAATGGTCTGACAGCAGGCACAAAAAAAGTATTTCTGTTCAAAGTTAGACATGCAGAAGCATTTTCAAGTTCAGAAACTGTATTTGTAGCAAATGGATGAAGTCTGTTCTAAGAAATTCTCCTAGGAGCCTACTCACAAAAAGAGAAAAAAAGGAAATTGCATAGGAAATTGCAAAGAATTCCAAATGTAAATGGATCCAGTCAAATTAAATATGTTCTCTATTCTACTTCAGAAAAATAACAAATGTTTAGGTCACAAACTTATCATTTAGTGGTTTATATTATGGTAGCAACAAATACATGTTTTATAAAATTACCATTATCTCCTAAGATATATATATATCCTTATTCTCTTCTCTTTGCCTCCAATAATTTGATTTGTCATTTTATTTTGTTTTTTTTCACATAGACCTTGTACACTGCTGAGCTAGCACTTTGAGTCTTCAAAATAATATTAAGCAGAAAAGTTCAGCAAAGCTTTTAAAATTTTGTTTAAAAATTAAAGAAATTAAAACCATTTTGTTTCAGTGAGCTGTTGAAACCAGAGAAAATGCATTGTTTTGAATTTCTAATGAAACAACTAGTATATTTTTGTTTGGTTTTAATCTAGGCAGATATTTTTCACTAGAATTTTTAGCTAATAAAAAATTAAATATTTTACTGAGGGTATCTTTAAAAAATGTATTAAAGCAATAACTTTCTTGAGTTTCAGTATTTCTTGGTGTTCATTGCTTTTTAATATAAATAAATGGCAGTTATTGGCAGTTTGAGATGGTTTTTTTTTTCAATCTTCCTCTCCTATTAAGTGCTTTCTTGTTCTTAAGCATAGGAAATTATTTTATCTGAAAAGAAATAAACCCTCTCTGCTCTAAAATACTTTCTTTCATTAGAGACAGCAGTAATTCTATAACCTATATATATTTAAAAAGTAAGTTTGATATATAAAGACATACTATAATGACCAAAAATTAAAGAATAAGACTTTAAAAAAAAAGATTGAATCTGAAATGGGAAGCTCCTGGCAACTGTGGTGTCAGCTCAGAGTCTTAAAAGTTAATTAGGGAATGTAAAGAGAAAGCGTAAAAAAAAAAAAATCACTAAAATGGTAATACTTCATCCTAAATCTGGACATTCAATAGAAATAAGCACAGCTGAAATCTTACTCTTCAATTCCATGTAGAGAGTAAAAAAAAGGTCCGGTGAGAAACAGGTTCATGAGGCAAACTTGATGATTTTTTTTGCTCCCGTTTTTGCCGTAAGATTTCATGGCAACTTAGCCTGGTCTCATCAGGACTCTTATCCAGCCAATGACATGGTAAACTAAAGCAACACTGTGACACTTCATTAAAGTACCAAACTCAGACCACTTTGGTCTCAAACACTCTATTGTAAAATGTAGAGTGTCTTCCAAGACTGGCTGTGCAATAAGAACATTATGATTAATGGGACCGGGGGACAAAACTTCAGCAGCAAAGTGCAGTGCCACTGCATAACTATTGACCTAACCAGTTTGCTCATTGCTAGCTTTTACAGTGACCTGATGCTGAATACTAGCAGATTTTCTCATGCTTGTACATGTACACTTCCTTTCTGCATTTTCTAAAAATAACAGTTCCTGTGCCATGTCATTAGCAGCCTTCCTCTGCAGAGTTGCAACACACAGGCGGGAAATCGGAGCTGGATCACTCCCTCACTGTTTGGAGAAAGACACTCTTCATGCAACGAGAGCTCCTCATTCCCAGTTAAGGATTGCAGTTCTGCAGTCCTCGCTTTAACAAATCACTGTTACTCATCCAAATCTCCTACCTACATCCGAGGGACCGCTGGTGAGAGTGATGGTTTCAAAACTGTCAGCAGGAGAAAAACACCCACTCTACCTCAGGCTAAGGACACAGAGGCTGCTTTAAATAACGTAACTGCTCAAAAAGTATAACCCGAAGCACTTTGCTATTTGCTGAGCATAGGGAGGACAAGCCTTCCCACCAGTTGGTGAGCAATACCACAAATGTTGCTCAAGTTACTTCCAAACGCAACTTCTGTATAACATGTCCTGGTATACTGTGCTCGTTCTGTAAGTAGAAGGTCTAGCAGTTATAGATGTTGCTAATAGAAAGATCAGTTATTGATTTCCATATAGATCTTAAAATTAGAATAAATTCTTTATCCTCTTTAAAGAGATTATCTCTCCTTAAAGGGATTTTTTTTTCTTTTTTTTTTTTTCTTTTTTTCAGTTTTTTTTTTTCCCCAATAGAAAAATTGGTATGGAGATCTGCTCTCAACAAAAGTTCTTAGCAGGGGAAGAGCCAGCATTCAGGCAGCAACCATCTCAACCTCCTTCTGCTCTCAGCAGTTTTTGACTGCTCTCTTGAAGTCAAAACTCCCAATGACATCCTGTTGAAACCCTTGGGTTTCAACTTGGTATTATAGAATTGCTGGGAAGAAGTTTGATAGTTTTTGGTTGATTGGTTAGTTGGTTGTTTTTTTTAACTGGTAAGTCCATTAATGAAAGAAAGCTTTAAAAATTCAGCACTGTAGTATTTTGGCCACTCATATGATTTAATGTCTGAACCCAAAACAGACTAAGGAAGAAGTTTACATTGAGAGTGCACAGCATGGAAGCCCCATCATGGCTTATCCTGTCTTTTGACCTGTCTGAGTTCATTCTCTCCCAGTCTCACTGTAGCACAGACCTGTAAGAGTTCCTCTGTAGTTCTCAACCTCTCTGCTGCTGCTTTACAATAAAGATACCAAAAGTATAAAATTATATTTTATCTGAAAAATGTGAAAGCCCATAAACATTAAATGTGAGCACAGCAAGGAGATTTATAAAGTAAGTGGGTAGCTGGCATTTGTTTCAGATCAAGCTCTGCATCAGTCAGGAGCTGGAAAATAAAAACAGTTTGTGACAGGCAATAACCTGTTCTGATGGTACAACGGCCCTTGTAATGAAGCTGCAATCACTCTTCTGATCTCCTGCTGTCTTGTTTCTTTCTTTTCCTTCTTGAGGAACTGGCACTTCCAATCTATTCTAATTTTCCTGATTCTAGGCTTTGATTTATATTGCTCTGGCTATTGTACATCCTGTCAGAGGAAGGAGGAGTTAAAGATTTGAGGTGGAGAGGCAGCACAGACATGAGGGTGAGTAAGAACAGAGAATAACACGAGCAATTAGAAAATGCTAATGGGTGACGTATTAGCCTGTCTTGCTCTGTAATTATACATAATATTTTTCCTTCAGTCTTGGCTGATGTGAACAAATACCATGCACCATCATCATCCAACATCCCCTCCTGCCCCCAAAAAAAATCTCCATGTAAAATGATAGTTCAATAATAAGAGCATGGTGTTTAATTCACAGTCAGGACATCTGGGTTCTGGTCCCCTTGGCATCTGCATTAGACTAGACAGAGCCCATTTATTCTTCCGGCTGTCTTTGTTTACTCTGATGCCCAGAAATGGATTTTTAGAAGCTCTGCTTTGCTATCAAAGTGCAACAAATGAGGAACAGACTCTTCAGAAGTGATGTCTCAAACAGAATTTATCTAACCCTGCCAGTTCTGACATTTGTCTGCCTATTTACAGGTCCCTGGTGCCCTGTGCATCTCCCGTGCTGGTTTTGGTCATTGTTTTATGGGTCTGAGACATTTCTGAAACATAAGAATCTCCATGTAGGCAGAGATCATTGACACCCCTACCCAAGAGTACAGTAGTCACATGTCGAAATATAGTAATTATTTATATTTTATTCTCCAAGGAAAAATCATGCACTTTGCTCATTAATCAGCAGTCTTTTATTAAGTAGAAGGATAACTCTTTGAACTCTAACTTAGTAATCCATGTAAAACCAGGCACATAAGAACTGATACCACTAGAAATTCTAATCATAGAAGCATTAATAATTAGTATACCTGAGGGTGATGTTTATTCCCATGTGATTGAACAATGCTTCTTAAAAATGCATTACATTGCTTAGTTCAGTATCTGTCTGTAGTTTGCTGCCTAACATTAGGAAAATCACTGAGTAAAATATACTTTGCAAACACTTTCAAATGTGCTGCCCTGTATTTCCAGGATGCATGAACAGGTTGTATGTGTAAGAAAAGAGATGCCAAAAAATGTGGGTGAAAGTACCATGGAAGATATCGCAGTTTTTGCTCAGACTAGATACCATTTCTTTCCTTAAATATTTTCTGCCAGATCTGGGGACCATCACTCGCGGTATGTAGCAGGTGATGTAGCGAACATTTCTGGGGTGTTTGCTCAATGGAGATGTACTACTCAAAGTGAATAAAAGAGCAGTTGCATCCATCCTATAATGAGCTGAAGAGACAGTAGGTAGTATAAAAAAAAGGCAGTGCTAAACCAGCAGAAATGTCATGAGACAGGTCCAAAATATTCAAGAATGGGGATGATGGAGCAGCGAGATGCTGAAGTGATGGAAACCCCGAGACAGAAATTAAGTTCCCAGGGAAGCCAGGAGTGTCTTGGGAGCACATTTTCCCTTGGAACACACACAGCAACCAGATTTGTACTATTGGAGTGAACAGAACTCTGCGCCATTTCCACGAGGGAGGAATTGCAGCATAGTTTCTGTCTTGTGTGGCAGGAGACCTGGTGCATGCAAGGAAAATGTTCCCAAAGGTAGTTTCTAATACTGTCCATTACTGCCCCAAGGATACCCATAGTGTGGACCTGCACTTGACCTTAGTGTCTCTTTAAAAGCATTTGTCTTTCCCTTTAAAATGACAAATGGATGATGCAAAATAATGCAAAATTGCAACGTATCAGCATTATGTTCACAAGCGTTGAATCAAAGGATCCTGCTGCAAGATATGATCAAGAACAAGCTGAGGTATGAAGTCAGTCACCAGTGATTTGCAGTAACTATATAATGTGGGAAAAGAAACAATAAATACGGACCCTGCTAAATAGCCTGTGCCTTTGGTTCTGTGTTTTCTCCAAGATATTTCTGGTTTGGTATCTGTTCCCTCCACTATGCTGCTCTTGAGCCCTTCTTAGAGCAAAAGGGAACAGCTGTTGTCCACCTCGTTCCACCATCTAGAGCACCTTCAGCTTCTGCTCATAAAAGATCATTAAATTAGAGGTGAGAAGCTGTGTCACATGAGTTAAGTGAACAGCCACATACAAAAAGTACCAAATTCTCAATACTGAATGTGAAAAGCTTAAAAGAATCTCTTGGCCTTGACACAATTATCGAAACTATTAATCAGACTGTGAAGCTTAGCCAGCACACTTGCAGATGTACAATTCAAAATATAGGGGGGAAATATCCAGTGGACAAATTAATGACAATTAACAGACTGTTCAGCATAGGTCGTTTTTTTTTTTCAATGATCTGAAAGCAAAAGAGAGCATCAGCTGTCTGATGAAACCAGTGACTGATGAGACTCAGGACTGAGGGAATGTCTGTTATCAGAAAAACCCATCTTCACACAACCCTCTTTGAGGCTATTAGGAAGCCAAAATTTTTCTCATGTCTTTCAGGTTAATGGCACCCAATCATTTGCAGTGATTTTCCTGTATAGAAGCCTGCTAATTATGTCCCCACAATAACCATTTGTGTTGGCATTACACTCCAGTACACCAGCCTGATCGGATGGCTTGCTTGCAAACAAATTTCATCACTATCACCCCAGAGGATGGCACAAGTTTGTAATGATGACATGAGCAAGGCTGAGAGGAGAGGGTGGCAGGTGGGAACATAAGAGAAGTGTGTGTTCTTGTCCCACGTCTATTCTTTACCTGTAGCCCGACAACTTTTTGTGTCCTGCCCTCTCTTCCTTAGACTGAGAGGACACAGATAACAGCCAGACAACCCCTACAGAAGTGACAGACTGCAAACTGTTCAAAACAGCAATGCTCCTACAGTGAATGTGCAACCCCAAGCAAACCAGTACCTCTGCGTGAATGGGGCTGGTTAGGTGTCATAACTCTTTGACTCAAAGACTTAAGCAGCAGATTAAGTCATTTGGTGACAGACTAGGCTGTTTCTTTTCAAAGAGTGATGAGAAGTGCATAGTGGAAAGGAGTATGGAGGACAGAATAGTAAGAAACCGAACAGAAGAGTTCTCTGTTTTCAGTCTACTGGATGTAAACTGAAGAGAGAAATTTTCCTCTCTCTTTTCCCCATCCTTTGCTCCTATCTCCCATCAGCTCTGGTTATCAGAGTGCTGCTTTCCATATAATAAAAATTTTTTTTACTTGTTTGCATAAAAATATTGCTCTCTTCAGTTAGGTATTTAAGTATAGAATTAATAATTTTTTTTTTAAAGTAAACGTGGAGCAATATTTGCAAAATCTATTCTTTGAAGAGACATCAAGGAAAGAAGTATTTGATTTTCAGATTATTTCTCCAATTAATCCTTTCATTCCTCACTGTGTGACAGATAGCAGATAATCATCTATGTATAAATAGCAATAAGAGTAACTACATGACATTCTATTGTGGAGAATACAGAGTATTTTGCAGAACTTTTTTTTCTTTTGCCCCTGGAGAGATGTAGGTAGTCATTTCAGCAAGCAGAAAAAGAAAAACAAAAAACAGATAATGTATCAAATCCCAACTATTCATGAGCTGAGCTAGCTACAAAGTGTCTGGTGCTGCACCATTCAGAATGCAGGATGCAGGACTGAACCCATAGGCGGGATGACGTACATAATTTCCTACAGGTACTCAAATAGCTACGTCGTTGTTTTGTAAATTTTCTTGGAGAATGCTTGTCTAAGCAAAGACCAGCTCTCATTTTCCTCACTGTGCAATTCAATACTGCGCAATTCAATTCAGACTTCAAGAAACAGTGGGAGAGCAGACAATGTGCAGCCCTTCTCCCTTCTCCCCAGTGGGACGTACCCACCACTTTAAGCAAAGACAGTGATGGTCTCACTGTCTGGCTAAACAATTCTACCTCAAAGGACTGACATCTTAGCACAGCAGCACTGAGAGGTAACTGGAAACAGACCTTGACTCCTACCAGAGCAAACAGTGCATCTGAGTTCTCTGTGAGATGCTGTCTTGTTTTAGCACCTCTCCTCCTGCTTTCATGCATGTCTCATAAACACCCATCAAGCCCCAGCTTGTCAAGCCCTGGTATCAGAGAAAACTGCTGCCAGCTGACAAGGACTGGATTAGCCTCCTTCTGAGGCTGCACTTAAAGCACCCAGAGGGGTTCACTGCAGAGCAGCAAGAGGTCTGACACTCAGGATATATACTAATCCTCTCATATCATGGCAGGGAAGCACGGGCTGAGCAAGAGACAACAGTCTTTAAAATCCATGTGTCTGTACATACTTGGTGAGACCATGTCCAGGATGCAGTGGAATCAGAATGGGCTGTGCACAGCCTGAAGGCCTCCCATAACCACTTGTGGCTGCTCATTGCAACAGAGTAGAGAGGGTTAAATCAGGGTAGGGGACAGAGTTGGCATGACAACTGCGGAAGTCTTCTGTGTGGCCTGTACAATAACTAATCATTACAAGGTAAAGGGTAATAATTACTTCTTAATGCTGCAGTGCAGGAACTGGCCTCATGGTAGAGCACAGAAGGTTGAAGGTGAGGGTGTTTGTCAGTGCAACCAAAATAAGTTGGTGTGATCCCTGTCAAAGAGGTCTTAGTAGACCTCCAAAATAAGCAAATAATTCCTCTATATTTGGTTATTATCTCTTCTATGTCTATGTGTTCAGCTGCAAAATATTTCTTCCTTCCTGGCTGTCGTGCCTTTAGTTTTGTTCCTTTGTTTATGAAGCAATAATGTGCGAAAAACAAAATCTTGATCTGGAAATCTTGTGAAATAAATAAATTCTAAAAAAAGAAGAAAAAAAAGGCAAAAAGAGAGAGCAAGCTCTCCAGGGCTTTCCTCCTTGTTCTTATTGTTGTGTTACTTTGACACCATTGGCCAGAGGGTTAGGAAATAAGCTCAACCCCAGCCTACTCATGCCCTGAAGGAAAGGACTGAAGACCTTTTTGTTTGCTCCATCTACTCAAACTGGAATAAAAGTTAAATTGAGAGCTTTTCACCTGCTAGGAGGTGCAATCAGAAGTCTCTGATGCTCCCAGCATCTAAAGCGCATCAGAAAATGCAGAGGATGCATTTCTCCTTTGCTGTTCTGCTGTAGGCATTTGTTACACTATTATCCTTAGCACAGAATCAGCACATCCTTGACTGGTCTTGTCTGCTGGCCTGCAGTGGGGAAACTTGTTTCAACTGTTATTTAAATGGGGGAGAAGAAGAAGGCGTAGGGAGGGCAAGGGGTTGGTTCTCATTCAAGTCACAGGATCATTGAATCATGGAATACATTGATCACCAGAAGAAAGATCCCCTTTGAGAGAGGAAGTGACCAGTCAGCCTATGCTCCAGATAACACAAGGGAAAGGTGATTGAGACAGCCTCCAGTGGGAGTGAGTCTTCAGAAACTACACCTTTTGTCCAAGCAGCCAGATCCAGGGACTCTCCCTGAACAGCAGCACACTTGATTTCTAGGGTGCCACTATGTCACACACTATGTCACATTTTCCCATACTAGGTAAATACTGCTGGCACCAGTCTGTGTGGCCAAGAGCTTTCCCTCTGCAACTTTGCAGCCTGCCTTTCCCTCACAACTATGAACCCTCCCATCCAGGCTGCTGGGGCAAAGTTTTCAGTGTCCCTGGATCAGCATTTTCCCCTCACTCTTACCATGCTGTTATTCTCGTGCTGGTCTCCTTATAACCTTGCACCTGCACACCCCAATAGTCTTTCTGTAGGGGGTTCTCCTGGGCAGTGATTGCCATCTGAAACACAACCAGATTTTTTTCCCTAGTTTCACTACATTTTGGCTATAGCTATCAGTTTAAGCGAGGGACACAAAAATGCTCATATGTGCACAAGAAACTGGCCTTGCAGTCCCTGCCCTGCTCAGTGCTGGCTCCAATCAACACTAATGGTAAGCAGTGACGGTCAACTGAGGGTTCTATCATGTTCTGCTGGAAACTATAGTTACTGTGGGAAGAATATTATGGGGGGGAACCAGCTGCTGCACAGCAGAGGATACCCAGGAGAGGTCTGGAAACCCTGATTGTTTCTCTTCCGAGCTGAGTGGCAGAAAGAGAACTTTCCTTTTCACTTCTGTATCTCCTCTTTTTTTATGTTTTTCCAAATTTTTCACAGCTAGACACATTGTGAGCCATCAGCTGCGGACTCCACTAATAAATCTTCATGTATATGAACCTGTCTCAACATGTGCAAACCAGCCATAATGGGAGGGAATTTCTATTACACTAGCATTTATAACAATATCATGTATTGGTTTCCATTGTTTATTTTGTTGACATACACGTCTCCAAATATGATAAGAAAATCACCAAATGACTGAAATGAGTTGTGAAAAGTAAAAAACTCAGATCTGGTCATTGTTCAGGGGAACTGAAAATTTTTAGGTGAAAGGCAGTGCTGAATTATTAAACAATCTAGCCAACCCTTGCAAAGCAGGGATATATGTCCCTAAACTTTAATCTCTTTCCCTTGTACTCTTTTCAGAGTAACTTGAAGAATGACATTGAAAGATTTGTCAAGAGTAAAACTCCAACTCACCAGGGCCTGCCATAATGTTATATCACCTACCTCCGAAATTATCCTCTGGTTTCTAAAACCCACAAACACTGCCTCCAGAAAAAAAAATGCATTCCTAATATGTGTGGTATAGGCCTAGCTCTCCTTTGCCTCCAGTATTTTCCAATCATCTGTATGTACATAAAATAGCTTTGAAGTGTAACCCAAGCAGAACTGCAGCTTTTTACAGCCTTGTGGGTAGCAAGGAAAGAAATTAGGTTTCAGATAGCCCATGTTTTTCTTGAGATCTATTTCGCTTTGCTTGTTAAAGGTTTTGGCTTGGAGTTAAAAATATAGTACCTATACGCGGCTTTCTAAATCCATAGGCAAGGACACACACTAACAGCTTGATTTTTAAGCAAGCAAAACATTCAGAAATGATTTTTACAGTTATTCAATAGAAAATATGGGGACCTCAGCTATTATGACCTTGGAAATGTAATTTTAACACTACTGTTGTGCGGATTTCTTAATAAACAGAAAGCTTGTCTTCTGCGGGTTTCAAAGTTTCCCAGCTCACCTTTAAGTCCATGCCTTTAAATTGGCACGCAGTTGCAGCACAGAGCAATCCTGCATAGGTGAATGAATGATGCTGTGATTCCTACAGGACCACGATCATAACAGAAGCTCTGACCTACAGAGCTTTCCAGTGAACCCATGTCCCACCACTTATACACATAAAAGACATCAGCAAAGAAAAGATAATCTTCAGAAAGTATCTCCATCGTAAGTTCAGTTTTAGTTTTCTATTCTTTAAGGTTTGGGGGGATTTTTTTGGCTGGTTGGTTATGTTTTGGTTTGCTTTGCTTTTTTCCTTAAACTCCTTAGTTTAAAGGCTGTTGTCTGAATCCTGACACAACATACGTAAGAATACAGCATATGAAATGACACAGATTTGAGACATATATGATTTTTGAGCTTTTGAATGAAAAGCAAGAAGAAGGAGTCTTGGCATTTGGGAGTTGCATGTCTGCCCTAATAAGGTAAGAAACTGCTGAGGGATATTTTCTCCTGTTCCCTTTACATGGGTGCAAAGATCTCTCTCAATGCCTGCCACATCCTTCCTCATTTTTGTTGTTCACAGGCTGTTTGTTCCAGTTTTTGCTGGAAGTAGAAAAATGAGAAGAGATACTAAAGACAGAGCTGTGACCACATTTTACCTTTCTCAACTCACTGTTTCTCTGTAAAGAGAACACCTATAATGGGAACACAAAGGCCTTAAGCTGAAAGAGAAGTGTGTCTGCAAGGAGGTTATCTCAGGATCTTATATCAGAGTTACAGACAGTAGGGCAGGAAAGCACACTCTGTGGTTGGCATCAAGATCAGCCTGGAAACCAGGTATATATTAAAATTCTCCAACTGCTACAGTGAACAAATAAAACAAAGAATCTTTGAATTTATTTGTAGGAGGTCTTTCTGGGCAATCAGGGATTAATTAAACAATTTTCTAAAGTTTCCAAAGTTTTCTTTTGGTTGTTTTGATAATAACCTAGCCAAGAAGGGCAAAAATTTCTAGTGAGCAGAAAAAGTAAAACAAACCCCCAAAGAAGGGGGCTACTCTGATGACTCTGAGCGTGACTCTGAGTGCAAGAGCAACTCTCCTAAAGCCAGTGTGCTCACAGTTCTCTCTCAGAGGTGTCTGAGAGCAATGAGTGAGCGAAGGAAACGGGCATACACTGTTACCACCCCAGCATAAATTCCTTAGGTTGAAGCAGTTGGTTGTGTGGGGAGTTCCCTCTGACTTTATTTGCATCACAAAGCTTTTGGTAGTGTTTTTCTTGCAGTATCCTGTCTGGTTTGATCATTTATTAACTCATTTATAACTTTAGAATAACAAAACATTGTAAGCCGCTAAGTGCCACAGCTCAACCATGCAGGGATTTTTTTAAATTTATGGCTGTTAATATCTACCTGAGAGGGCTGGATTGGATGTTGGGAAAAAAAAATTAAAAAGCTCCCTGTTCACCTTCTCCCTCTCTTCAAGCTTGCTTAGACCTACATGTATTCTTCATAACTCATATAATTTCTTGTATGATGAGTCCTACTCTATTGGACATCTCTCT
This sequence comes from Neopelma chrysocephalum, assembly GCF_003984885.1. Taxonomy (NCBI): domain Eukaryota; kingdom Metazoa; phylum Chordata; class Aves; order Passeriformes; family Pipridae; genus Neopelma; species Neopelma chrysocephalum. The sequence continues at coordinate 25,772,170 of NW_020897714.1, forward strand.
AGAAGACGGGTAATTCTCACCATTTTGTCACCTTCCTGTGTATCTTTTCCAGTTCCTCTGTACCCTTGCAGCATTGGCACATGCAGAACTGCTCATGGGGTTTAAGATCTATCATGGATCTGCTTCAAATGGCATCTGCTGAGAGGTATCCTGTGTACGGTTACCTGTACCAGCAACACCCGGGGTAAATGGAAGGGCTCTTACTTTCTAAAGAAGAGAAAGCTCAGCACCAGGTTATTAGGTAATTTTCATGTGGATTAAAAAGCAACTGATTGTTTGAAAGATAATGTATGGTTCATTTCTTTCTATGCATGCTCAAATTTAGGCAAGGTTAAGGTTAAGTTTAGTGCCAACTGTTACAGAATTGCTGCCAAACACTTTAAAATTTAAATAGGAAGAGTAGACACAGCTTATGAGAATGAAAATGTTATTTTATACAATTTCCATGTTAGAAACTGAGGTAAAGGAGGTTACTGAGTTTGTCCAAGGCCACATAAGCAATCTGTGGTGAAAGTAGGAATTCAGCCCTTGTCACTACTTTCTGAGAGCAGTAACAAGAAAATTACTCCTCTTTTTAGCTATGTGTCATTTCCACACCTCACTTTGATTTTTTAGAGGCAATAAAGACAATAATGTGGAATATTAATTGTCGAATTTGTCATTCAGAAAGAATGGCCGTGCTTGAGTTATCTGGATTTTTTTAAACCAGATATTTTCCATTCCCCTATGCCTCAAAGTAGGCGATACACAGTCTCACTCTTTGCTGAAGAAAGAAAGCAAGAGAGCTACAGGCTTTCTTCAGACAAAACATACTAAATGATTTTCTTCATCTTCTTTCTCTTTTCTTTCCTTGTTTTTTCCAGTTGTACACTTTGGGGTTTTTTTCCCTTTACTGAATCATGTGGCAATAAAATTAATAACAGTAGGATATTCCTTGCAGGAAGCTGCTTCTGATGTCAAAACCTTTCAGTAAAGATCCCTACATTTACTCCCAGTGGATCAGATTGTGAAAATGACTAGCAGACATCAAACAGACATTTTTAATGAGAATTTAACAGTGAGTGCTTCATGTATTCTTTCCTTCTAGTTCCAGCTAAGTGTGCTGGATATCACAAATGTCAAAAGGAGAAAGGTATCTTATTTTACCCTCCTTCTTCCCTGCTTTTCCTCATTTGTAAGAGCCTTCTCAGGCTAAAGGAAGAAACTTTACAACCAAGATGCCCTGTTTCAATTCTAACTGCTAGGGCTCAAGGTCATAACTGAGAAGGCATGACATTGCCAGGTTAAATATAGCACTTTGTTTTGTGATGGCCTCTCCTTTCGTGTCACTCGTGTTCTGACAGCTTTCATCAGTTGAGAATACACTGCAAGAAAAGTGAAAATAGTGTGGGTGAAAGGTGCCAGTAATGGATCAGGAGACCAGTTTGAACTTAGCCTAAGCATGGAAAAGCAACAGCAGAGAAAACATTTCTACTTTTGCTTCTCACCAAGATCTGGAGTAGCTAGGAGCTTCAGAACCTTTTTATTTTTGGAGGGAAACAGAACATTTTAGCTTATCCTCCATTCTCAACAGAAACTTTCCCTAATAAACATCTCCTAAAAGCTCAATTTTCCAGCACTCTAGAACAAAGAAACACCATGAGGATGGAGTTTGTCTGTTCCTTTTTTCATTTGACAGCAGCACAGTTTAACCTCAACACCCGACAACCTGCAGAAAGTGAATCCTTACAACACTGTCATGAGATCAGGAAGAATGATTGTCCCTACCTCTGGATGTCAAGCCAAAGCCTACCCAAGGTAACAAAAATTGGTCTCCGACCTCAGCAGGCTTTGTGTCAGGCCATAGGAATGTGTCAAAAATCAGGCAGCAGGTTGATGGCGTGGTCAGGAGATTATCTGTGATGTCCTTTGTCTCAGTCCAGTGTGCTAAGTGAAAAAATATCCTTCTTTAATTAAATCCTGATGTTTGCACAAAGCTTTAGCACCCTTAGTCCAGGAAATGTCCAGGATAGTCAATGAGCTATATGGAGAGAGATCAAAGAGGTATCTAAGTCTAATAAAATAGTAACCATGGGTGAGTTCACCCACCTGGATATTGGTAGGTCAATTGCTACAAACATATTCAAAAAACCCAAACAATTTCTATGTGATTTCTGGGATAACCGGAGAACATAACAGTATGTGCTCTTAACTAGGAAGCTGAAGACATAATACAGTCAAACCACTAAAAAGTAACAGACTTATTACTGCATTAAGAGCATGAGGTTAAAACTGACAATAATTAGTGAACTGCTTAAAAAGTGCTGAAGGCAGAAATAAAATAAGTTTAAAAAAAGAAAGCAAAGAATGAAAGAGAAAGAAAGTAAAATCCTTGGATTCAAAACAACAGGTATATTAACAGGCAGTTTCTGATTCAGTGAAGTCATGCAGAAAGCAAACTAAAGGCAAGATAGGAAAAAAAGATATTGTGAAATGTTAAGGTCCAAGAGGTTGTTTGAGCCAAGCAACCAGCTTTCAGGAAATGACACTTCATCTCTAGTGAAGCCCATGGCTAAGGGAGAGAAATTATAATAAAACACAAACAAAATGTCAGTTGTAAATGAAGAGAGCCAAGGATGCACAAACTGACAAGAGCTTGTGGGAGTGTGTGCACAGGGGGGAACTGCAGGACATTTCTGAAAGGTCTTAAATTCACCCAGTTTAAGAGGGAAGCAAGGGGATCTGCTGCACATCCAGGGAATATTGGGAATAAATAATGAGCAAAAGGACTTTGCAGAGGTTCAGAATTATTTGTTTGGTTATACCTTCTCTGCAAATGATGCTGCGCCAAAATCCATGTTAGACCTATTTTTTTCAAAGACAAGAAAGCACATGAGCTGTCAGAATGTGAAACACTGAAAGAAACATTGGAACAAACTGATAAACTAAACAGCAGCATATCACAAGGACTTCATGGTTATATATGCAAGGGTTTGGAAAGCATTTGAAAATGAAGTGGCTGTGCTGATAGCAAAAAAATGGAAGTTATCACTGAAGTCAGATACACTACAGAAGGACAGGAGGGTAGAAGCTAGCATACCTATCTTTAGGACGGGCACTGGATTAGTCTTAGGTATTATATACTGAAAAGCCTTGTTTCACTTCCAGCTAAATTGGTTGAAACTAACAAAAATTAGAACCACATATAGGAGAGAAAAAAAAAAATCATAGTTTCTTTTAAGAAGAAAAGTTGTCTCTTCTATATATTCTATATATTCTTTGAAACATCAAGATAAAAGACCAAGAAAAACAGCCTGAAAACAACCTGATAATTCTTTCTATATAAGTATTTATATATCATCTTAAATTCTCTGACAAATTTAAGTCATCATAAATAGGTGGATTATTATTAAAGTTGGAAGCTGATTAAGGAAAACGGAAAACTACACATGAAGGATCCTTTTTCACTGTAAATATTGTGTTGTCCAAGAACTTAGAACTTCTTTACTGAAATTACTGCTGTTAGGAAAAGGGAATAAGGATTGAAGTATTTCATAGTGTGCTAATTAAGTTGGGTGAAGCAAATGGATTGCAAATGGAAATAAGCGTTGTCCAGTGTAGAACAATCACAGGTGGAGTGAATTACTTAGAAGCCTTTCTGGTTCTAAGCCAGCTGTGGCCACTCAAGAAAAGGTATTGACATTACTGCAGACATAGGAGGGGTAATAGGTGTTAAAATAGAAACTATTTTATTGTATAAGCCATTAGTTCTCACCCGGAAAACAGTGTCCACATCACCAAAAAATAAGAGAGAAGAATTAGTAGTTTTTAAGGTATACAAAGTGACTGGGAATCCCAGGACTATCTGAGAGAAAAAAAGACCAAGAGGATTCTCAGTTGAGTAAATAAATGGCACCTATACAATGTACTGGCTGCTCCTGTTGATCTTTTCATGTCATATAAGAGAGAGGTAGCAATAACATCAAAAGACAACTAATTTAAATAGATCAAAGGTTGTTTGGAATGTGATTTTCCCAAGAAAATATTTAATTAACCTCCCGAATTCACTGTATCGTGCTATCACAGTGAACTTACTGGGAGGCAAAACTGGATTAGCCGCTTATCTGGCCAGTGAGTATATCTGCAGCTTGTCTAAAATTGCTACAGATTTCCCTTTGGTGAGAGAGGTATTTTTTTTCATTAGGAAATTATCTCCTGGTAGTGAGCAAACACAAGCTGGTGGGTATAAAAACATTTTACCTGGGGGCAGTGCAGATAGCTAGGGCAACATTTCCTGCACCTGTTTCTTTGGTAGCTGACATTGATAGAAACACTACACAGGACAAGAAAAACCACCTGTCTGATGCAATGCTGTAATCATTATGTTCTAATGTTCTTTAACTGGATGATTGATGCCTTTTTGAATAGAAAAATAATGAGTAATGATAACAAACAACACAATTTCTGTTAATTATTCAAGCTAACACTCATGAAACTTTTGAGATGTATGAATATTTTCATGAATAAATCATTGGTCACCAGCTTGCACTAAATGACTTCAGAAATAACAGTGGAATAAGCTTGTTGCCATTATTCATGAACAAATTTGTGAATAATTTTTAATATATGACTACTTTGCTTTCTAATTGACTATACATGAGATAGATGAGTTTAAAATAGACATCACTAATTCATTGCAAAGCTGAGAGAAAATTTCTCAGGAATCTATGAAAATGCTATAGGCTGTATCAGAAACTTAATTGTTCCCATACATGGATTTTGCTAATTTTTGTTTCTCACATGCTAGAATGAATTATAAAACTGAAGGGTCTAATCCAGTGTTTGCAGATCATCTTATCTGCATGAAATAAAGAAATTTTTACATATTCAGACACCTGAAAATCCTGAGCCAGAGAACTCACTAAGCAAGAGAATTCTTTTAAATGACTAGGGTTTTTTTATCACCTTAGTTTCCAACACTAATTTGACAATGATTCACAAGAAAAATCTATGGAGATATTTTTGTCTCATTACATCTCTTTCAATTGAAAAAAACACAAACCAAACAACCAAAAACTAACCAACCAAAAAACTAAGAAAACCCACACCTGCCCACAGTTTACTCAGAGCTTTTCTAAGAGCTTGAGGAAAACCCTGAGAAATGCTGATTTACAGAATTTCTTGCCTATTTGTGTTGTGGCCACTCTCAGAGATCTTTATTGCCATCACTGTGAGAGGTGCCCGTACTCTTCCCAGTGCCCATTATCACATTGTATTTCCTTTTCAACAGAGTCTGATGAAACAGAGCTGTTCCATGAACAGTTGTCAAAACACTGGCATATTCTAATTACAACACTTACTATGTTTCTGTGAAAGTCAAATTCTGAGCTCAGTTGCACTAGAATAAACCAGACGCAATTAAAATCAGTGGAAGCACCCCTGATTTGAAAGAAGGTAATTAAGATCAGAATCTAGCCCGTGGAGTCAAAAGAGATACAGGAACGATGGGAATCAGATAATCATCTCATCAAAAAGAAAACATGCAGAAGACTGAGCAAAGCAGCTGGACCTAAATGAGGTTCTGTTTCAGTTTATCCTTATCATATTCTTAAAAATGAATCCATGAAGCACATAGACTACCGAAATCCTATTGAATATCTTAGTCTCACTGGCAAACATTCTTTAGGAAGTGCTTGATGGAAATGACATGAAACTCACTTCACCCTGTCCTATCTTCTTGGGCCTTAAAATTATGTTATACAGGAGATGTCTCTTTGGAACACCTGTTGATACATATGCCCCTCTATGGAGAATAGGTGGTGTTAGATATAGGTAACAATATAGCTTTAAAGGTAGGACAGACAGTCCAAAACAACATGCAGCTCCAGAGCCTAAAGCATTCATAGGAACAAGCTCGAGGTCCATGGGAAAACGAGACAACCCTTTAATACAACTTCAGAAGTGGTCTAGACTTTTAATTCTGCCCACTTCAACCAGGGAAATGCAGGAAGGCAGTGGGATAAGTCATCAAGAGATCCCTACTCAATTTCATACGGAGAGCTAGGGAATGCAATCTGCTAGACACAAGTGGTGTGCAGTCAGCTGGTGGGATATGGACAAGAGAGGAGGTAATGGTATCTTTTGGGCAGCTCTGACTCAGGAAAAACTGTGAAGACCCTGGCAAAACTGAAAGCTATCTTTGCGAAAAGATAGGAACTGGAAAAGGTGGGTAGGCTAGTGTGTGGGGAGTGTGCCAACTGTCTCGTGTCAACTCTCACAGGAGTTCTCAGTGCTTGGTTCTTTGTGCAGCCTGGATCTTAGAGATGAGAATCTCTAAGATGGGTTTAACAGGGCTTGAAAAGCTGCCATACAAATTAATGCTACCATATATTAAATACCAACATACAATTTAAGCGTTTTTAAGATTTAAGGCTACAAGCGTTTGTGAAAAAGTTATTCCTGTCATTCATATGAGCTGGATCTAAGCTCCATCAGCTTTTCTTAGCCTGATTACTGTTGCCTAACCCATCCACCCACCAAAAGAGTCTGTGGAAGGTCAGGGCAGCAGTTTCACAAGTGAGTAATCCTTTCCTATGCCTTCGAATTTCTCAGAATTAGCTGAAAGTTGCTTCAAGCTGTGAAGCTCAAAGCCAGAGAGATCCGAAATTTCTGAATAAATGGCCAAATATAGTCTTGGCTTTCCAGCTCTAATTTCTGCTCACTCATTCCTCTACAGTTTAACCCATCCACCCGGGTGACCAAACCAGGATCAGGTGAACCCCACCTGGTTTTTTTTCTTTTTTTTTTTTTTTTCCCCTCAGCTTGGGATTTAGAAGAGGGAAGATCTGGCTGGAAACAGACATTGGGAGTAATGGTCTTATCTCAGACCACTTGCTTTTCTCCCTCTCCTGTAGTTTGATGTGAAGACGTTCCCTGTGCCCAGTGGTGCTCTTCCGCGCCTGCCTCTGGCACTAGAGGGCGCGGAGGTCTGGACTTCGGGCTTGAAATCCAGCTCTCCGCGGATCCCTACTTTCCCCTTATATTGAACTCAACTTTCAAAGAGGTCTTGATTTCACAGAAGGAGAATCTGCTTCGTTATTACTGGCTTGTCGGCGTTCCCCATGCTGCATTGCTATGGAAACAGGACTAGAAAATAAGTCTTTTGCATGTAGGTCATAATATTAGTGGAGAAGAGAAAGTCTGGGTGAATGGGTGAGTGGGTTATGGGAGTGAAATGGGGCAGAGTAACCTCCTGGGACTTTATTAACAGCAGTGGGGGATTTCATAGTAGATGTCTTCAAAAGACTATTGAATGAGACACCCAATGGGCTTAAAGAGCCGAGCATTTTGAGTAGCTGAGAACCATGAAACACATACAGGGAGTCAGCTCAGAGGTGACAACCAAAATGACAGTTGGACACTGTGCTGAACACTCAGAGAAAAAAAATAGTTTTGTTCATAAATGCTTTTTTTAATTGATGGCTTCCATTTCCCCCTTTCTGTGTCTTGGTCTCCATCCTGGGCAATAACAGAGCATGGCTAGATTGCTGTTCCTTCCACCTCCTGAGGACATTCTCGATCACACATGGTGCAGATCTCCCTTAACTCTGCCCAAATGCAGAGTTAAAACCTTTTGTGTAGAGAATACTCCTTAAAATCTTGGGCTTGGATGGGAGAAAAGCATGACCTCTCCTTTTTATAATTTTGCCCTGCATCCAAAGCAACTCGAGGATGTCCTAGACCTCCCCCTCCCTGTATTCTGGGTCTCATTCTCGAGCACACTGCAATGCAGAAATCACAGCGTGCTGTGGGCAGGGGCAGAGAGGCCAGTTCAGTGGGGCACATGTTCATCAAGTCAGAGAGCCCACTGCACTTCTCACTGTCCTGATAAAAAGGCAAACAGGGCTGTTTTTGCAGTCCAGGGATCCTGCAGGGAAGAAGTTCAACCAAACTTACACTCAAAAAGATCCTAAAGGAGAGAGGGAGTGTACTGTGTGTAGCTTAAAGAGGTTTACAGATGAGTCACTGAGAGCGGCTGGTGTCATAAACCATACAATCAAGGCTGGTGTGTATTTAGACAGGGGCTGTGATTGCAAGTGATGCAATACCATAATAGCAGACAGCACGCATACTTGTGATCTCCTGTATTAACCTTCCTTATTGTTGGTCTTTTCATTTGTTTGTAGATTTGGTATTTCCCCCCCAATCTGCAAAAGGCAGGCTGTCAAGCAGAGGTTAAACCTGGTTTTTTTGCCTTTTTCCCTTCTGCAAAGAGAAGATCTTCCTTAAGGGACAAGGACAAGCCAGTGTCTGCAAACACACTGGTTGACACATAAAAATGGAGACAGATGTTATTCGGGCTAGATCTGTAACAAGAATTACCCCTTTCCCAGTGTCCTTTGCCAGTTGGAAAAGAGCTGTCTCTCCTTGCCCTAAAAGGAAATCTAGCAAATGTAAATAGTACGAAAAAACGATCTTACAAGGGTGGGAGAAAGCATCCCTCGTCCTTCACCCAGAGAAGGAGTAAGGACTCACCTCCAGACCAGTGGGAATGAGTCACAAGCCCTAACAACCTCCCCTCGGAGTTGGCAGCGGGCACAGCCATCCTCCTGGAGCACCTCTGATCAGGGCCCTCCGGCAAAGCCAGCCCTGCAGCTCCCAGCCTGCCTGCTCCCCCATCACCCTGGCGCTCGGGCTGGTGCGGGGAACCCACCGAGCATGGCACGGGGCACGGAGTGTTGAGAAGGCGCGAAGTGAAGAGTGGCCCTAGGTGGAGGGATGGCCAGGATCGACTTTTGCCCGACAAGAAGCGGAAAGCACTTTACCCCTTCAGAACCCCCGATGCAGCCGTACTCTGGGGCTGCACCAGGACCTCGGTGTCCCAGAGCTGTTTCTGGGAAGCAATTTTTCTCCCACAACTTGATCTGAGCTCCCTCTCAAAGTATCAGCTCGCTCCTTCAGGCCACAAACACCCCGTGGCGGCGACACGGGCGAAAGGGAAGGGAGCCCGGAGGCACAGCCGGGACAGACACAGCCCTGCTGGGGTCTCAACCGGACCGGGGCAGAGGGGCGAGTCGCACCCGGCCCTGGAGCATCCTCTCCCGCAGCAACCTACTTCCTGGTCCGTGGACCGGACCCCAGGGGGAAGGATCCGGGGAAGCGGGGCCGGAAATGAGCCGGGGAAACCCCATTCCCTTCCCACCTCTGGCGGCGCCTCCAGCCCGCGCTCACCCTCCCCGTGGCAGGACATGAGACCTGAGGCAAAGGAAACGGGCGCTGATCCCGAGCAGAGAAGGGATTCTGGGGGAGGCGAGGGACCGCACCGACACAGCAGCAACCTCCTCTCCTTATACCCCGCATCCCTCCTGGTCCCCGGCGGGGCAGGGATACCCCCCACCCCGTCCCTGCCTGCTCGCCCAGCGCACTCCACGGGCGGGCTCCGCTCCCCGGGGACGGCTCCGCTCCCGGTGACATTTTGCAGGAGTCGTCAACAAACATGTCACAGCGCAATTTGGTAAGGGTAGTCCAGGAGATGTCTCTGTGTCGGAATGTAGCATTTATAATAAAAAAACCCCCTGTGGACAGCGCTTGAAAAATGTCAGGATTTCTCTAATCAGGCTGCTGTGTCTCTCCTTCCCCGCTGTACCATGTTAGACTCGGTTCTGGGATTAATATCGCAACTGTAACACGACAGAGAAAGGCAGTCGATTGCTGGGAGCAATCGCTTTGCTTTCTCTGCTCTCGCTGCCTTTCCCCAGTGACCCGCACAGCTGTGGACCCATTCAGCAAAAGTTTCCCTATGGTCTGTTCTGCTTCTTCTACCAGGAAGCAAAAGCTCGTTTCTTAGACATTATTTCCTTGGCGGGAGCTTTCCTATGACAGCAGCGGATGAAATCTTATGTGCGGCGAGGAAGGGGCGGAGGGTAGAGGACGTGAAAGAAAAGGAAAGAAAAAAACAAAAGACAAGGAAAATAGATGGAAGGAAAAAGGGGAAAAAAAAAAAAAAGCGCGAGACACACAGAAAGAGGAAACGTCAGTAAAAACCAAAGCTTTCGTACCTGTGATCCAATTAGCAGAAGTTGCATCCCATCCCGCTGCAAGCGGCTCGCTCCGCAGCCCCGGCTGTGGCGGCAGAGGCATGCGGGCTGCACGGCGTCAGCACCCGCAGCCAGCCGCTTTATCTTCCTCTTCCATATCTTCCAAGAAGAGGGAGGGGGGTTAGGGTGGGGGAAAGACAGATTACTTGGTACCGTGATAATAGGGGGAAAGAATAACAGTTTGGAAGCTTTAAACAAGAGGTGGCATTGTCCGGGCTGATGGAGTTTTTGTCTCTCCCTCGCTTCCTCTCTGCCTCCCACACCCACAGGCACACACATAGACACGCACACCCTCGGTGGCTCCGACTCTTGGGAGTCTCTGCTTCAGTTCAGCCAAGCTGAGCCTTTAAAAAAAAAAAAAAATTAGTGCACTAGTGCTATCAAACCTGGCTTAAAGGTTTGGACAAAACTGAAGTAAATAAAAACAGGTGAAGCCGGGACTCTCAAGTGAGCTGGTAATAATTCATACTTCCCCCAGAGCTCCTGAGGAAATGGGGGCAAGCTGCCACCTTCGTTGAGGTGGTGGCGAGCGAGGGAAGTGGGATGCCTAGGTGAGCATCTCGGGCGAATGTCCTTGCTGGGGTGCTGCGGCTGCGGGTCCGCTTGCTGCCCGCCTGTGGGGGTGTGCGGGGGTGTGTGGTGTGTGTGAGCGCGAAGTGGGCTCGATTAGCTGCAATGGGCAGGCAATTTCTGCAGAGAACATTTACAATTTTCTTTCAATATGACAGGATTAGTTGCTGTTGAAGGCTCTCCTCCAATAAGATCAGCACTGCTCTCTGATTTGGTGGCTTTGCTGAATAGAAATTACTGGTTCTTGTTATCTCTCAACACACTCTCCCCTCTTCCTCATCAGGCACTCCCCTCTTTCTCATCAGAAGTCTTTATCTACGTTTCGCACATCAGAAACGCTTTTTTTTTTCAATTACCTCTTCTCCATCTTTCCCTGCAATATTCTTCTTTATTTCTATTTTTTTTTCCCGTTCTATGATAGCTATAAGTCTAAAGCAATGTAAGAGAGGAGAAAAAGAGAAAGAGGTCTTGCTTCTAGATTATTGCAATCATCAGAGTCTCCGCACATTGTGGAAAAATGTTGTTACACTAAATCCAATTCAGTTTTTTCAACTGATTATTGTGCTGAAATATTAATGGAAAGATGCTTCCCTAGCACAATGACAAACGAATTAGGGGAAACAGACACATTTTGAGAACAAGAGTTAATTCTTATAAGGTGTAAAGCATTCCTCTTTAATTAATAGTCACTAAGCTAAGAAGTATTTACTTTGCCCAAGACAACTTGCCAGTTCTATGGACATAATCTAGATATGAAAATATTTATATTTCCTTTGGTTTTGTTCACCTCTCTCTCGGACCAGAATTGATTTGTGGTCTGAAGGGATATTTTTTCCCTTGGGATAAGGACTGTTGGAGTGGGAAGCAGGAGAATGCAACTCGTCTCATTTGTTGTCCAAAGAATAGTAGGGGAGAAATGGTAAATGAATGAGAGAGAGGTGCACTTTGTGTAGCTGACCCTGGCTTTTGCCTACTGCCTCCATCTCTTGTCTTGAGGGGCTGAAGCAGCCACAGACCAACCACTTCCCTCCTCTCCACTCCAAAAAACTCTTCACTTTGCAGAAAGTATTTCTTGGCCTGAGATTGCCTCAGGCCAAGAACTGTCTATACTACTCACATACATTTAGCTGTTGCTCCTGGAAGGATCTTAGGGATGGATTTACCCCAAAGAAGGTGATGTGCCTTCAGAGTAGGATACTTCCTGAAAGTGTTCAAGGCCAAGCTGGATGGGGCTTTGAGCAACCTGGTCTAGTGGAAGGTGTCCCTGCTTATGGCAGAGGGATTGGAACTAGGTAATCTTTTAGGTCCCTTACTACCAGCTAATTTGGAGGTGGCCAGCTCTGAATTTTGGGTGTACGTCTGCTTCAGTGTTACATGAAGCTGTGTTTCTCCACTGGAAAGCACTTTTAAGGGCTGGATCACCTGTAGCTCCTCGGGAGCATCAAGGCAGCTGGGACCTGACTTCTGCCCCTTGGTTCCTTAGCCCTCACAGAAAATTTTGCCTGGACTTCACAGCAGAATTAGGAGACAGCTATCCCAGCAACTCAGATGATATGCGGTATCGGGAGGCTGGAAGCATGCCATGAGCAGTCTGCGGCCCCATGGGAGTGCTCTGCCTCAGGTGCAGCCATACCGGGGCAGCGGACAGCCATCTCCGCAGTCTGGGTGCCCCTTCCTTTGCCAGACGGAGCCTCAGCCGCCCCCTGCACCTCCCACGGGCCGTCTCTGAGACCTTGGCACTTAACATACTTAAACATTCATTAATCAGGATGATCAGCGGCCTCAAAGTGACAACACCCACCTCCTCTTCCTCTTATTATTGTTATTGTTGGTTTTTTTTTCCCCTCCTAGAGAGGTCGCGAGTGTTTGATTGAGCATGTTGATTTCTGGAGATTTAATTAGAGTTCAGTCGCTGCGAGCACGAGTCAGCCTTTCCCTCAGTGGGGAGCAGGGAGGGCGTGGCGGCCCTGTCCCGAGGTGACCCTGGCAGTATACGGCAGACTTGGGGACTCCCCTTCCTCCTTCTCTCTCTCCGCTGCAGAAGAAGGACAGAGGTGTTGGATTAGGGTCCACGTCCAGCAGCACTGCTGGAGCCAAGGCGGGAGGTAGCTCCAGGCTGGGGCTGGGGCTCGGCGCGGCTCTACCCAGCTGCAGGGGGCTCCCCAGTGCCACGCTGCTCAGCGCCGTGTGGTCCTGACGGCTGCAAAGCTCGGACCGCTAGAGGGGCATCCCCCGCCCTGCAAACCTCATCCGAGCCGGGGGGCACCTCCCTTCCTCGCAAGCATCCCCCCTGTGATATCCCACGGAAATAAAGCCCAGTGCTGAAAACCCTGCCGTGTGACCCTCACCTCCACCGTGCCGTGCCTGCAGCGCCCGCCGGGGGAGAGCGGAGATTCCCCCCACCGACACGCGTGAGCAGCGCTGCCTTCCTGAGCCCGCGGAGCTCGGCTCTTAATCAATCTCAGCAGATACATCTTGATGGCACCCGGTGACTCCGTGGTAAGCGGCACCTTTTAAGTTTGACAGAACATCTGTTATTACCGGCTCCTCTCTTTAGAGCACTGCGTGCTAGACACACCTCCTGAGGGAAAAAAAATGCCGCTTCTCAGCTTAAAACATTTAAAATGCATTTTCCCCCCGCCCCCGGCTCATGCAAGAGGAGGGAGGGCGGGGGAGCCGAGCCATTTACAGTGCACTAAACAGCTGTAGAGATAAATCCTTCGTAAAAGCACAGAACAAAGCACTCAGCACTTCGCTGGCAGAAAAAAGGAAAGCGTGTGAGGAAGCGAATATTTGCTCATGCTGATCTTCCCCTCCCGCGGAGGGACCGGGAGTCGCTCCCGGGGAGGGCAAGCAAAGACAGCAACTTTCAGAGAAGGATTTCCAAAAGAAACCGTATCCGTATCCAGTGATGCTGAATGATCTCCAGTGAGACTTTACTTGGGGGGGTCTATCTCTGTTTTTAGCTACACGTCTCCCAAATGTCTCCTTCCCCCGGCTTGGAGCTGCCCCGTTGGTGTGTGTTTGCTCCGGCAGGACGAGCCCCCTGTCCCGAGGGTTTCATAGCTTGGATGGAGAAGGGAGGAGGGTTGTCTGCGGGGACCATTGCCAAAGGAAACTTTTCTAGCATATTCATAGAGGTGCCGTCTCTCTCTGATTCAGCTCTCATCTGCACCTGAGGGTCACAGAGATATTTGCAGAAACTCAAGGTACTTTCAAAGGTGAGGGCGGCTACTGAGGAGCTGGAGACAAAGTGCCCTGGGCAGTTCTACGGCGCCTACTTCCACTGCTCCTACTTCCCCCTCCATGACTGTTTCACCCATTACCACAGGGTTGGTGTTAGAGGGGGTATGAGAAAAGGGCACTGTGGCTTCCCTCGCACTCCCAGAGGTTCTCATGTCCACCTGCAGCTACAGCAGATGGCAGCTTCCCTCCTGTTAGCCTCTTTTTATCCACAGATGGATAAGGACGGACAAGAACAGTAGTCCAACTCCCCTTGCTTACTGTTTCCCACTTGCTAAGTTTCCTAGAAGGAGGGAAAGAGGGAGGATGCAGATGGCCAATGGATGGGCATCCAGCTCAGCTCCCTCCCACTATGTTTGCCATGGCTTAGGTGACTGGCTTCTCAGCCAGCAGACAGCTTTCTTAGTGGACTGAGGGAGCAAACCCAGGGGACTGCCAGCTCTGCTAACCAAATGCTTGATTTCTCTTCGGAGGTCTTGTTCCCTCCCTGGTCCCTGCTGGAGGTGCACGTCACCTCCCAGGGGAAACAAGTAGGTCCAAGAGCCATGTTTATTCAGAGCACCTCTTCCCTCCAAGGTTTTGCCATCAGTTTTATGCCGACAGGACTGAGAAGAGCAAGACAAAGCCCTAATTTCTTTGTGGAAGAAGACACCTATAAAAAGGTACACAGTGTAAGCAGTGCAAGACTGTTAAACAAGGTGCCAAGTGAGAGGGGGAGGCAGCCGCACCCCCGTGGCTGAGCTGGATGCCTCACTCGCAGCAGGGCCCAATGCAGCTGCCATGGCTGCAGCTCCCTGCCCTGCCCCTGCCCAGACGACAGCTTTGGGTTGTGCTCCCCACGGCCCACCACACGGCTCACAGGTGATTCGGTCTCTTTTGGGTATCCATACTCGTTTACCTCCAGCTCTGAAACGGATGGCTGAGTTCATTGCATGGGGGATTCAGGTGTCTGGTAGATGATGGGGAAATGCTGGTCAGAATGGGACAAAGGAACTGCAAATCATCTCGATAGTAAGGACCACAGAGAACAAGAAGAAAGAAAGGAACAAATCCAAACTGAGTCAAAGGCAAGCCAGATTCCATGAAAATGAATTGGTAATAGACACATATTTTTGTGTCCCCTTTAAGTCTCAAAGCCTGACATACTATGAATTATTCAAATCATGCCACACTGACAAAATGAAAACTCCCTGCAGGTTTAGATGGGGCTCAGGGTCTAATTCTATGAGTCAAACTGACCCCCTCTCTTGTGGAGCAGCTAGGTGGCAAACTGGAAAATCAAATCTATTGTTTTATTAAGGATAAACACAATATCTGGAAGAGCATCCAGGTAGGCACAGCAAAGCTGATAGGGGACCTTTTAATATAAACAGACAAGTTGTTAACCTATCAATAAAGCCTTATAAATTCAAGATCTTCACAGTGGGTTTTTTTTTAGCTTTTTTGTTTGCTTGCTTGCTTGTAGGGTTTCGTTGTTGTTGTTTGGTTGGTTTTCTTGTTTTTTGTTTGTTTGTTTGTATTGTTGTTGTTGTTGTTGTGTTTTGCTTTGGTTGGGTTTTTTTGGTAGGAGTAATTGCTCCTTGCAAATGTTGCAGTGTCTCACGTGAATGAGCAATTATAAAGATGGGCAAATCTGAAAACAGTTGCAGAACAATCTGCAAAATATTATTTGTTGAGAATCAGTGTCACCTTTGTGATCTCCAGATTTGGGAAGATAGCAACTGAAAATCACGGTTATGGTAAAGGCTGTCAGTCATACTTCTGAGTACAGACAGAAGAGTGATTTTCATGAAACATAAAACAAGAAGGAAATATCAAGTTATGTGATATGGGACTTAAAAACATTAACGAGGGAACAAGAAGTGCTATGGGTTTGTTTATAATAGGATATGTTTTATAGCTGTGACACAAAGCTATTAAAAGACAAAAAGTTAAGCAAAATTCTCTCTGAACTGTGTCCAGATGTGTGGAGTGGGTTATCTGCCTAAGGCATTAAAGTTTTACTTGGCATTGACGACAGAAGCACAGACCCTCTTTGATCTGAATCTCAGGGGTTTATACCCTGAAATGTCTCTGATGGGGAGAAAATGGGAAAACCCTGAAACGGGCAGAGACACGCCGGAGGAGTGCGGAACGGCCGCCTGCAGCACCCTGGAGAGCGGCCGGCCCGCCGCCGGGTCTCTCTCCCTGTTTCCCCTGTGTCCCTGTGTCCTTATGTCTCGGTGTCCTTGTGTCTATGAGTCCCTGTGCGCTTGTGTCTGTGCGAAAGTGTCAGTGAAACTTTTCTGCAAAGAATCTCAGCCACTGGAAACCTGCCCACTTCCCTTGTGTTGTACACAGGGATGGTGTGTGGACATAGGAAAGCAAGTGTCAGGCAGGCCTTGCACTTCTTTTTATTTTAGTTAGCTGGGAAAAGACCAAGAAGTATTTCAAATACATTTTTTTCTCAGAGCAGGCAGACACTTGGCAGCTTTATGTGCACTCCAGTGACTCCAAAGGGGCAACGAGGACTGTTGGTTTGATGAGGAGATTTAAAGAGGGTCACAGTTCTGTGGGAAATATTTACCTCCAAATATTACTTCACAAACAGACTCAAGAATTCATCTTCACTGGGTATGAAGTCAAGGATTCTGTCTGCTTTTTAAGCACTTCAGCCCCACCTACCAAGCTCTCCTGCAGTGCAACTCTGCAGGTACTTTCCCTTTGAACTTCTGATTCTACTATAGGGTTTGTACAAGGTCTCTCTAATACTGATTCTGCTCACCCAAGGACACATAAGGAGCGAATGATTACTTGAAGCTCATGCAAAGCCCACAAATCCAGAAACAGAATTGTTAAAATAGGAGTTCCCAAACACTTTTTTAGCAAGTTACTTCTTCAGGCAGCTCAGATCCGTCCTAATAAAAAATACAAAGAGAAAAATGAATATAGTTTTTTTGGGGAGAAGGGTATTGGAAAATACACCTTCTAGGACCCCAGTGAGGGTTTTTTTTAATGGGATACTTGTTTTCTCTGGTTTTCTCCTCCTGAAAACACTGTCTTTTGTGCCTATCATCACTTACTGGAGCAGTGATGCTTGCAGGAGAAGAACATTGCCTGATTAAATGGCTTAACTTTGGGCTGGTCACACACACACTCAGCTGGGATGAGAATTCAAGCAATAATAGTAAGAACAACAGCAATTTCACTTAAAACGCAGCATTAACAATAACCTTCTATGAACTATGCTGGATAGCACTTTTTCCTTAGTGTCCAGTGAGCTGCTGATTTGAATCAAAGTAGTTCCATTTGCCACATGTTCTGGGGCAGATAAAGCTCATCAGAGTCAGGAACAACATGACACTGTTTTATCCTTTTACTTTTTCCACTGGTAGTGACAGGAGTAACACACTCACCAGTGCCAAGAGTCCTGAGCTGTCAGAGTCAGAGGTGTTCCTGCAATTAGGCACAATATTTTCTAATGATATCTTCTATGAATCAGGGCTCAAGTGCTTCGATGAAGCTCCATGTTATTGTGTCTGCTCTGTTTTTAGTGCCTGAACTAATATCTCCCAAGGCATTGTAGTGTACTGCATGGTGTGCCAGGTCTCTAATGGCCAGTTTGGTAGTTTCTGCATTAAAATCCAGTGTCCTCTGTAGAAACAAATCTTCTTTTATCTACTTTACTCTTTAACCTGAGTTTCTTGTTCATTTTTTTCTACATTTTCACTTCCTTTCCTTCACAGCTTGAATTTCTTTTAAAGTTTTTTTTTTTTGTCTCAGGCTCACAGCATGCAGAAAGGAAAGGATTCCTAGTCTGTAGACCGGCAAATTTAGCAGCCTTTCTCCAACAATGGCAGAATCAGGTATTTCTGTAGAAAGGGCAAAGCAGAGACATGTCTCCTAGACATAAGATAATCTGTCTCCTCCTTGAAGGCTCCTCCTAATCACAGAGAATTACAGGTGAATAAATTCTCCTGCATGTTTTTTGTTGTCTCTTCTCCTGTTTGTTTTAGTGTTCAATACTATAACTTAGGATATTGCTGATATGTTTAGAAACACCGTGTTCTTTGAGCCCTGTGAAGTTTTCAGAATCAAGGCCATTCTTGGCTTTGAGAACTACAGTGTAAATACATGTTCTACACTTCAAAGTTTGGGAAAAAAGTATTTTCTTTTATGAATTTTGAAGTTGATACTTATTACCGCAACTGATGACCACCAGCATATTTTGGGGTTTACCTGAAGTGGCAAAAATAGTGATTTGCCATCTTGGAACAGTAAATTCTCATATTGGAATTATTCATTGTATTTTTATTTTTTTCACATTCTTTCCTGTTACCCTCCTCTCTAAGGGTAAGGTTTCCATTTTTTATTTTTTTTCTTCACCCTCTGTTCAGCCAAGTGTCTGTGTTTTTCTTTCCTCATGGCAATTTTTTTTCACTTTCTGGTCCCCCTCTACAGCATCTTTCTTGAGACAAGTTCATTTTATAGCAGGTACCATTCTGGATGTAATCACACCACTTAGATAGATGGGCTGTATAATGTTCTAATATGACTGCCTAATAATATTTCATAAATCACCATAAACTTTGTGGCTTAACAACCTTGTTGCTTAACACCCTTATGCCTCATTTACTTAGCTGAACTCTGAACACATCTTTGCTAGTCTGTTTTGATTTATACCTGTGTCACTGGTATGTTTAACTGAAAAACTCAAATACAACAGCACATACTTTATTCATCTTCAGCATCTGCTGCTTTGCATTTTTAGACACTGAACTTCATTCACTGTCATGTTGTTCAGGCACCAAATTTTTTAAATGCATTCAACTTTCTCCACTTTTTCTATTGCTTCCAGTCCAGCACAAAACCCCATTCTCAATTCACTGCACTGTTCTGAACTGCTACTGGAGTCCCTTTGGCAGAACTTATTTGCAAACTTATTACTAATGGTTGAGTGTTAAATTCCCACTCTTACCTTCTCTATTATATAATTCCTATCTTACCTGTTTATTCTTTAAAAGAAAATAAAACTCTACCAAATGGAGTAGCTTAGAATTCCTCTCCTTTCTATTTCTAGCAGTTGCAATGAAGTTGTGCTGACTTATATCAGCTGTATCCCTAAAGATTCTCAACCTTCAGTTTGCAAATCAAGTTAAGATTAGTAACAGTTACTCTCACATATTCCATAACTCAATTTTTTCTCTTAAATACATTTTTTTTCCTGTGCAGCTTTGAACTGTAGGTAACATCTTTCCATGAAGTTAAAAATTCTGCCATGTTTTTTTCCTTCCTTGTCTTCATTATCAATACAGAAAGAGCTTAACTATATTCCTAAGCATGCTGGAGAATTTACTTCGGTATTTTGCTGAAAGTTACGCACTATTCCCACCTAGAAATGGTGAAATACGCCTAAGAAACATGACAAGAAAAAGCCTTTCTTAGGTTCTTTCTATGATTTTAGGTTATTTCTTATCAATAGGATATATTTAATAATTTATTGTCAATAGGATATATTTAATAATGATAATATTAATAAAAAACAGTAAGAAAATTTTCTGATTCATTTGGACTTAACAAACATAAAATCTATAGACCCTCTGCTGGTATTTCCATATTGTACATCTTGAAATTACCTGGTTTTGCATTCCTATGCATTAGCTTATTAATCAAATTTCTTTGAATTGAAAGGAACAGACTCTTTTGAGGAGACATGACTACAGTTTTGTAGCTCAGACTGGTATTAAATCAAGTATAAGCAGCCTTTCTAATAAACCTCTAAATTAGAAAGAGAAAGCTCTCCCGTGAAGTTCCACTTTGCTGCAGTGATTATTAAGAGCAATGAATCACGTGGTCAAACTCAGCCAGCAAACCAAATGAGCTTTGGAGCACTTTAAGAATGTGCCTTGCAGGCACACTTTTACTACTAGTTGGTGATCCAGCAAGACTATAGATCACAGCATGTGGCAATCTTACACAGAAACAGAGATTTGTATCCACTAGTGTCTGATTCCCGTGTGAACCATTAGAATGAGAAATAGCTAAAATCCACTGTCTTTCATATGTTTTTTTTCACATTTCAAGTTATCACTGTGGACTTCTGCTAGGTCAGTGTCTTTTCATCAAACCATCTTTTCTACCACAAATACCAAATTATTAAATTTATACTCTTCCTCACTGTACCACGCATTTCAACAACTGAATTGCCTTTGTTAAGACAAGTTTCTTCTTGGATCACTTGTAGAGATAACAGACGATGCAGTGGAACTTTGTACACCATTTCTAGGAAGAAGAAACTATATGTTTTCTTTCAGAGTAGATAGACAGACCCTTTTTGACATTAATAGGAAACATGGTGGGTAAATATAGTTGTATTTAATTATGAGCCACTTGGAATATTGACATGTCTAAGTTTTTTAGAACCTGTAAAAGAAGTCAGTCCCTAGTGCAAACTTAATAAAGTACTGAGACTGTTAGTATTCTGTACCTGATTTTTCTCTTCAGGAAACAACCATACCTGACTACCCAAACTGCCAAGACCAGTGTAGTATATTATAGCTAACATTAAAGCTGAATCTATGCACAGCAGCTGGCCCAAGTAAAAGGGCTACTTCTCTAAGCCATTAGAAAGGCTTTTTCATTCCTATTTCCATATGAAAGACAAACCTAGAGTATGTGTGTATTGATAACTTTTGTAAAATGATGTAATCAGAGTTATTATTCTGATTGTTCATGAAAATAGTTCACGAAAATGCCTGAGTGTATCAGTTTGGCCTGGCAAAACTGTCACACTGAGTGCTCAGTGTTCGGCACAAAAGTATTGGTTCAAAGGATAACAGATCTTTGGTTGCTTTCCTGAATATGGATCTTGTGTTTTAACCTGGACCTCAGAACGTAAAGAATAAGGGCAGGAGTCCAGATTATTACTTTAATGATCACTTAAGTGCCAGTTTTCAAAACAGTTCCTTCAAGTACAGGTATACAACACTTGTGCTCCAAACACTAGGCTGTTCTGATGGAACTGCTGAATCTCCCATGTGTGGATGTTGAGCAGAGAAGCTATCACTGAGAATCGGGGCTTTTCTATGCCAAGTTAGTTGTTTAAAACCTGAAGAATTCAGCAAAAATATAAGCTACAATCTGTCTTGGCTTCCTTTTCTAATCTATGAATTCACTACAGTGATTATCTCCTTCAAAGGAGTGCTGGCGACATTACTAACTGAAATCTTTCAAGTCAAATGTGGAAAGGTACATATGGCAAAGATGCTATAGCACAAATTATTAAGAGAGCAGCAGAGAGGCACAAATCTATTTTATTTAATGGGTGGGTTATTTCTTCCTCCTACTCATGTCTCTGATTCAACAAATTTAAAATTTATGTGCCTAAATACTCATGAAATAGTGTTAGATTCACACACACAGATTTGCATCTCTGTACTGGTGTCTCATTGAATTAGGGCCCATCCTCTGTGCCAGTAAGCAGAAATATAGATAATGGAGTTTATACTGTTCTTTAAAATCAAAGAAAACTTCATCAGAAAAACATCAATATGTTTTAATCTGTTAGGTAGGATGGTTTGGGATTTTGTTTATTTGTTTGTTTCAGCACATTTTACAGAATTCATATTGTTATTTAATGGTCCTTTCTGACAGAGATTTCCTCCTCTGATCTACATTGAGCATGATTTTATGAAAACAAAATGGCAATACCTAGAAAAGCATTCCTTATATCAAGCCCAGTTTTTTTGTGCAAGTTGTTACCTGAACTGAGCGTAAACAAAGTATGCTGGAGAACAAAGACCAAAATCTTTTCACTTCCAGGCTACAATAATATACAGGGAAAGACGCACAGAAAAAAACCTCTCTTCTATTATCCCAAGCCACTCTCTGGGTCTCTGAAGGATAAGGTGCTACATCTAGTCCTGCAAAGTGAATTAGTTTGTACCACATTAACTTCCAGACCCCAGAGCCCAGAGCCAGGTCCTTGAGTCTTCCTGTAGAGGTTTAAGACTTAAGATTCATAAAACATCGTTCAGTCAGCAGACAGCTTCAGCAATTAACTAGTAAGAGTCCAGACGAAGAATGATCATTTATGCTCAAACTTTCTGGCTATTCATAAACCACTAGATTAAGTTTCAGCCTTTGTGTTTGTCTATAGACAAGGAGATTTGGGGCTTTTTGCCGATCAGTTTCTGCCCACATTATGGTTAACCAGTGTATTCGGCTGTGGTAGAGTTAGTTTTCTTCATAGTAGCTTGTAAAGTGTTATGTTTTGGATTTGTGATGGCAACAACGTTGATAGCACATGGATGTTTTAGCTATTGCTGAGCAGTGCTGGCACAGCATCAAGTCTTTTTCTGTTTTTCACTCTGCCCCACCAGTGAGGAAGCTGGGGGTGGGCAAGAAGTTGGGAAAGGAACAGCTCAGACAGTTGACCTGAACTATCAGAGGGATATTCCATACGATTGCTGTGCTCAGTAATAAATGCAGGGCAGGTGAAGCTTGCCAGGGTTGCCACTGCTTGGGGGCAGACTGGGCCTCTGTTGGCTGGTGGTGAGCAATTGGATTTTTTTTGCATCACTTGCTTTTATTGTTGGGTTTGGGCTTTTTTGTTTGGTTGGTTTGTTGTCATCGTTTTTGGTTGTTGGGCTGGTTTTTTTTACTTATTAATCTGTCTTTATCTCAGCCGATGAGTTTTCTCACTTTTATCTTCTGATCCTCTCCCACCCCTCCGGTGGAGGAGTGAGATTAGCAGCTGTGTGGTGCCTAACTGCCTGTCAGGATTAAACCACAACACTGGCCAGCCACAGTTTTCACACTGTAATGCAGAACTTCTGAGCTCTTGATGTCTGCTGATGTACTTTAGACTACTGGGCTCAGGTTGTCCAGACTTTGGGTAGGGAATCTGATTATTTTTTTTTTTTTTCGGTAAAAGTGATAATGAGCAGGAAAGTGGCTGCATTCACAAATTCCTGTGTGTTCACTTTTTTTTTTTTTTTAATACCTGCTGGCTCCCAGGATTCCCTGATTAGCAATTCTGGCACTGGCTTCCAGTGGGAAGCCATCCTTTATGCAAGTAAGAGAGCAGAGTTCTAGAGGTAAATGAATCCCCATTTTATGGCAGTCAGATGCCCACAAGTTAAATTCAAGGATATTATTTTATTTTTTTATCACAACTAGGGGATCTTCAGTATTTTACTAACCAGAAAAGAGAGGCCATTTGTCACCAGCTTATTGGATTCACAATGAGTGTTTTGCTGTCCTGTTCTCATAGAGCGGAAGAGTTGATCTGTAGCTGTACCAAAGCAATGCTTGGAGAAGCATGTAATAGAATGTGTCCCTGCCCACGGCAGGGTAACTGGATTTATAGGATATTCCAGGTTGCTTCCAACCCAAACCTGTCTGTGATTCTATGGTTCTATGATTCCTGCAAACATTACTCACAGAAAGTGGTAATTCCAGGATTAACCATACAGTACAGGGCAATAAGCACTCACAGTGATAAAGGACTCTGTGCTTCCATGTAAGTATTTGGGGGGCAGAGGCAGAACTCACTACTGCTTTCCAGTAGAGACAACCTATTTGTGAACATGTACAAACCTACTGCTCTGTTCTTCCTGTTGTATAATTACTGTTTACCTCACCAAGTTACATCCTCTTTAATAGACAGTACCATTTCAATGTCTCCCTCTCATCTACAATGCAAGCAGCAAGGAACAATCATCCTGTTTTTGTCAGGATGATTCCAACTCTGAGAGAGCAGCAGCAGAGCTATTGTTATGTTCTCTGTCAGGTCTATTTATACACTGGCATATGGAACATTTTCCCTGCATTGATACTTTTCTGCTTAAGTGTTATGGTTTGTTTTTTAGGATATTAACAACAACAACAACTACTGTAATAACAATAATAATACTTCTACATATATAAACACTTGCAATTTCAGTTAAAAAATCTCTGTTAGAGATGAGAAAAAACCCATCCGCCCACCCTGAAACTCCTAGGAATATCTGTTCATATATCTTAGGGGGTAGGGAAAACTACTAATTCAGTGGGTAAATGGCATTGAAGCACATAGTTGCTTTTAAAAAAAGAGTGAAATCCCACCTAAAATCAACAGCCATCACAGCTTGTTCTAACCTTATTGGAAATTAATTATTTTAAAAAGGACACAGAATAAGATATATATATATATTCATGAGATGAAACACAGGATCACTGACAGGATCACTGAGATGCTTGTTTCTAATTTGAGAATTTACTGGATCTTACTCCTTCCAGTTACATTCCTTTTTCTTGTTAGTTGTCTTTCTTCCATATACTACCAAGTGTCTAAAGTCTAGACTTTAAGATCCCAAAGCAAAACTTTTCAAACTTTTGTGTTTTATATATCCTAAAAAGAATTCCTGATGGAGCTGCAAATATAAGACCAGTGAGTACAGATTTATTTTTGTTATCTATATCTCCTGCCTTCCCTAGAAATAGTCAAAGTATCCCCAGGGTGTTGTAGACAAACAACTGGAAAACAAAGACATAAAAGATGAGCTTTCTGTGCCTTGAGGTTAGAGTCAAGCAAAATTTCAGGTTTTATCTGAGCAGAAGAATTTTGGGGTTTGAGAAAGCTCTTCTGCAGCATGTATGTAGGGATGTGGTAGCAAGACATATTTTGTGGAAGAGAGTTAATGCAGTCTGACATTCAATAAAAAGAGAGAGAAACAGTATTTTTAGACTAAGGAGTATAACAGGTCTTGTTTAATCTGGCAGGAGCAGATCTCAGTTTCTCAGGGTAGACAATGTACAGTAACATAATACACAGAATCCTCTACTGGAAGAGCACAGGGTACATATTGGGACTCAACTCTAAGCAAAAGTATACCATTCTTCATGACTTTTCATTCAGAAAAATGCAGTGGAAGTTGTGTATAGATGTGTATGATGTCCTAGCTGGTTTTAAGACAAGCACTTATTGATCAATGTAGCATATAAAAATTTTTTCCAGTGAATTATTTAATATTTACATTTCTCAATAGAATATCAGTGACAATAACAGCTGAGAAATAATTCAGTGATTATGCCACCCTCAGAAGATGGCTCTTTGCCATAGTGAAATAGATTTATGGAAAAGACAGTGTTTGTTTTTCCTATTTCAGCATATGTCTGAATATAATAAAGCATTGCTTGCATTTGTTTTTTGGAAAGAGTTCACACTTGAAGATTTAATATGCCTACAATTCATAGAAATTAAAAATTAGATTTTCAGACAGACTCAATTTTTTATATTTTTAATTAAATTTAGATAAATAAATCCAGACTCTTTTAATAATGGCTTCAGAGAGGCAAATGTATGCATTAAGGGATCCTTGGATAAAATCCCTGTGGTCTCTCTCTCTCTCTGTGAACATATACACAATATATATGTATAACTTCAGTTGTCTGTATGAAGAAGAATATGTTCTTTTTACTTATAATGGTAAATGTATTTTATGACCTCAGGTCTTCTGTAATTTTCCTAGTCCTGAATTGCTTCTGACTTTTCAGTAGACATTTCTGAAGTTGGACCTTGTCTGAAGTTCCCTTGTAATTTTACAAGAAATAAAAAAATGTCCATGGAAAAATAATGCAGACAGCATGTAAATTCTCATCAAAGGGAAAAAAAGGAGCCGTGAAGGTGTAATGACTGGACTGTTGTTGCAGCTGTAGTGGAACACACACATTCTGACTCATAAACCAGTTGCTCTCCCTGTCTGTAAATGTCACTAGGTGGGCTAGATCTTTCCAGATTTATTTTCTTTGTGCTGTATTAAATTGGGTTAAAAACCTACTGCTTTACACTTCAGATATTGTAAGAGCTTGGGTGAGTGAAAGAGAGAGATTAAAATCTGTTCTTAACAACAATGCTTCTTCCTCTGCTCCTACTTCATCTCTCCCTACTGATGCTATTAGTCACCTCAGAAAACCCTAAGGAAGCCCATCCTTATCTGGTAGAATGACCTCACTCATTGAAATAGCTACGGATTTGGATTGCTTTAGATTACCTATTGCTTATCTCAGTGACTGCACCGAAGAGGAAAAAAAAGAAAAAAAATAATGGTCTGTAGAACACTCACTCTAGAGTGTCCAGACTAAAATAGTGCTTAATTGTACCTAATAAGCGCTATCCCTTTTCTTGCTTCTGGCTAAAAAACAAAGGTTACAGTCTTCCATGGTGAGCCAAAAATCAGAGGACTGGGTTACTGAAGAGGAAAGTGGTTTCCTCGTGTGAGGTATCATCTTTGCTTCCATTTCACTTCCCATGGATAAGCTGAAAGTACGCCATTAAACAGGTCCAGAGATGATATATAAGACAATACTTTAATCAGCTACAAGTTCTGCTGGAGGAGTGCATATCCTGGGTGGATGAAATGCCTCTGGTGGGGGTCAATGGTTACAAATCCACCCAGGGAAGAATGTTACTGTCCAGACCCCCTGAACAGCTCTAGGTAATGGAGCAGGTACAACAGACCCAGCTCGGAAATGGATGGCTCCAGTTAGGATACACTTGAAACCTGTGCTGCAAAGCCTTTCTTTGTTAGTATTTGAGAAAATTGTATCAGTAGCCATCATTTGAGTGACTAACCCTCACTGTACATCTCACACCAGTGCAGCAATCTGTGCCTTAGCACACACAGACCAGAGGCTTTCAGGAGGTTTCTAGGACTCAGAAATTGCAGTCATGACCAGGTCTAGAAAAACTTATGCGGTCTTCTCCCTAGGAGGAATGTGCTTTAATTTCATGGAGCTAGAGGGGTCTTAACTAATCTCTGCTTTACTTAATTAGATGTGCTAGCAGAAATTTCCATGCCACCTCTCGAGGAAACAACAGGAGGGAATTTGAAAAGAGGTTGTTTGTTAAAATGAGTAGAGATGTTATACACACCTGTTGTGCCTGCTTAATTACTCATGACATGAACACACACAGCTATGACTAGGATGCACCAGAACAAACTGTTCTATAAATACACAGCAGTTTCTGTGAATTCCAGAAAATACATGAGCACCTGCAGAAAATGCAAAGTGTCAGTGGCCTCTCGGCGTCTCCCTGCTGAATAAACTTATACAAGGACTGTAACAGAGAATAAAACCATTCACTTAAAAAAAGATTTTCATTCCTTCTAAGATGCTGAATACTTATCTCCCAAGGGATTAATTTGTTAAAGGCAGATACTGAATGTTCCCAAAGCCTCATGGAGAATTCTGCTGAATGAATGTAAAGCTTCTGAAGCTTGTGCCAAAGCAGAGATGAGTAAGAAGTTTGTAGCTGTGTGTCTGAGAAAACATGTTGGATCATTTTTTTCTAGCTTTGAAAACAGAATCAGAATTAAACTAAGATCAAGCAATTTTATTATCAAGGAATGAACATAAATATGTGGAATTTGACTTCTCTGCCAATTACACTGGTTTTGCACAAGGGCATCAGCATGTATTTTAAGGTAATTATTCTCAGTTAGTGCTGATGTAAGTGAAAGGAGAATCATGGCCTTTGGCCTGAGAAGATTGCAATAAGCACTGGATACTTGCCAAAGACAGCATTTCGTGTAGGTTCAAAGAAATTCGTAAGACACATTTAGTTCCATTTTAGATTCATCAAAACTATATCCCTGTTGCTTCAATTTGCAAGGAGGTTTTTGCCAAACCCAAACACCTTCATAAAGGCTCATGAAAATAATAACTAACATGCAGGCTGGCATAGTGAGTCTTTATAGTTACTCTTCTAAAAATTCTTTTACTTTTTAGCTCCTTCAAGTACATAGGACAAGCATCATCATATATTTGAAGCGAGTAAAACCCAAAAGTAAAGAAGAACAGATTTAATAAAAAAATGAAAATTTATATACTGCTTAAAGGTTAGCACATTCTGATAATGTCTTCAAGTGTTATCAAGTAGGGATAGTTCCGTGTGTTGGCACCAGGAAACGGGAGACAAACTCCTTCTTGTACTTGTTATCATGTCATTATTTTCTATATGGAGAGGAGAACAGAGTCTACATTGCAGAAGTCATTTGCAAAAGAGGGGATTCCTGCCCACTTCGAAAAAATGAATCTGAAGAAATGGTTTATTCTATTCAGAGAAAGAGAGAGAGAAAGAGAAAAAAAATTATTTTGCTAAAATGTAAATAAAATAATGTGATTTTTTTTCTTTCCTGCCCCCCTCACCTCCTTTTTTTTTTGGTTTTTTTTTTTTTTTGGTGTGTGTTTTTCAGAAAATTTACATACAGCAATAATATGACAGACTTGTAACATCCTTTCATGATTTTGTTGTCAGAGGGCCAAATCCTGGCTCTGTCAAAGTGAATTGCAAACATACAATTGATTTATACAGCGTCATGTTCTCAATGGGACTCATGGAAAAGATACTTGATTTTTTTTAAGTTTTGCAGCAAAGGATTACTTTCAGTTTTGTTTCTAAACACAAGAAATAAATAGTTGTTTTTTTCAAACCATGATGAGTCCACTTGTATTTTTATTTCTTTGTTTTCCATAGATATAATTTGGAACATTATAAACCAAACCTTTTTATTTATAATCCCACACAGTGTTGCTCATACCAGGAGGACTTAAAATTTATGCATCCTTTTCAGTAAGTTTCACTGTGTTTAGTCTTCTTTGTTCAAAACAATATTGTAAACTTTTTCATTGAATTTGACTCACATTTTCAGATCAATAAACCCATCCAGAAAACTAGTTGAATATATTCTTTAGAAAAAAAAAGATAGTATCATGTCAAATTTTTAGGATTTTTTTTTATTTATTTATTTCTGAAGAAACTTTCCTTAGAAAATATTTTTGTACACTCATGCATATTGTGAGAAAACCTGGTCACAAATATTCATTGTGTAGATGTCACCCCTGGATTTATCTGGGAAGGAAACAGCAAGTGTCTGCTAGTCACAGGTCTCTTCAAGTAATTTCTAGCAATAAATTTCAGCATATGATGCCTCCACACATAGTTGTTTTTACTTGCATATTATTTGATGCTCACAGGAGGTGAATAGTTAAGTCACATGACAAGGTTTCTGCTCCCCAGTTGAATTAGCTAATGTTTTATAATTGGCAAATAATGTGCAATAAATTGGAAATGAGAGAGCGAACACTTTTACTTACAAAGAAAGATCCTAGTTTTCCTGTTTGGGTGGGTATTTAAGTGGTGAACATCTAGACCTCAAGCATCCATGTGAAATGCATGAAAGACAAGGCAAGCAAACATGACTGAACTGAGAAGCCTCTAATAAACAGATTGAATAATTTGGATGCTGTTTATACAGCCTGCAACCAGTTCCAATACAAAGTGCACAGACTAACAAAACAGAGCTAAGAGTCCTAGAAAGACTTTCCCTTCTTGCAACTGCTGAAACACAGCTGGGATCACTGAAGGACACGTTTTTCACAAGTGTCAGAGCTTTCCATGGGAAAGTGGGATTGTTACCATTGTTGATGGGGTACAGAAACACATGGACATTTTAACGAAGTAGAGCATAGAAGGCAAGACGGAGAAAGGTTTTTGAGAGGCCAAGAGAATGCTGTGGAAAAGCATAAGGTTGAATAATGCCAATACTGCTGAATTGATGGGAGAGTCCTTCTGGGTGCCAGCTTGGAGAAGCCACATGCAAGAAGGAGTATCTCAGTGCTGCTAAAATTGTGTGCCATTGCAGAGCTAAGGAAGGGCACTCAGACCATGGGATTTCTATCTTTTAATAATTTTAAATCTCAGTTGAGAGATAAGAAGTATTTCAAGTAGGAGTCCGACTCAAAACCTCAGATCTACACATCCATCAGCTTGAGGTAAATTTGGTTCTAGAGCCAAATGCTGCTGCCTGGGCTCAGTGCCAGTGATCCAGTGGTGACTCATTAGTTGTATGTCCAGGGTAAATGAAGGCTTTCTAGAGGTATGAGCATATTGATTGAAAGCCTTGTAGTGCCAATGGAACGACTCCCTACCAAGAGCTTTAAATCAAGCTGTTAAAACTGGATTCCTGGGGATATTATTAAAACTCTGTTATACGTCTTGGGCCCCTGAAGAAATGTAGCCATCTGTCTAATTGATGAGTCACTGAGATTTCTGGTAGCAATATCTAATCTGGTACTGATCCTGCCAATTTCTATCTGGTTTAAGTTCCAGTAGCCCATTACAATCCAATACATTATAAACTGAGCCATATTCTTGCAGGTATCTCATGCACACCAGTGATGCTGTCATATATTTTGCTCACACTTTACATTTATTTAAAATGTAAATGTAAAGGTTGAAGCAGATATCCATGGCATCAGGAAGGCAGGAAGCATTTGAAGAAATAGAGTCAACTTTTCTATTGCCATTTGGGATGCAAAAGACACATCCATATCACCTTCATCTTCAAAGAACTAAATCAGTCAACAGAAAAAGTGTTTAAGATAATAGTGTTAGCAATTAATCACATGCCTCAGAGACCTCATGTTCCAAATGTAGGTACAATGGCATTGAAAGTTGAATTTATAGAAGCA
This sequence comes from Neopelma chrysocephalum, assembly GCF_003984885.1. Classification (NCBI taxonomy): domain Eukaryota; kingdom Metazoa; phylum Chordata; class Aves; order Passeriformes; family Pipridae; genus Neopelma; species Neopelma chrysocephalum. The sequence goes on from NW_020897714.1 coordinate 25,802,556, forward strand.
AATAATTAAATATGCAAATTCTTATGTTTAAAATTGAAAAAGGAAACTTCCAACATCAGCAAAATATGAGAAAAAAAGTATTTGCCTCTGATTTGCAGTCTGTGCATCTTTACTGGAAGGGTTGAAAAGAAATCAACAAAAATACTTTGAAGGACCTATTTATTGCTGGAGTGATGCTGGATCATTTGATGAAATTTGTAGATCAAAGGAATCATCTATAAATGTACATCAAAATGTTAAAGTATGTAAAAATTATAGTAACGTAGGAGGTGAAGATGAGAAGAGTGGAGAAGGACACAAGTCTATCAGTTCTTTCTGACTTGCTTGCGAATTTAGTCTCATTGAGAAGATCATTTATATAAGCCTAAGAAGTATCCCTGAGCCCAAGTTTTCAAGGAAAGCGAAGTATAAAGGAGTAGAGAGAATTTTCAATCAAATGCTCTACTTGTATCATGTAATGGCTACAACTTTTAGTCCAGATTTCCTTCCTGAAAAACCAGTCACATTTTCTGAATAAGTTTGGTATTTCTTGGAAGACATGAGGAAAAGGTAAGGAGAGGTTTTGATGCTATCTTAGTTCTTACAAATGTTCCAATTTGGAAGGGAAAAACCCCTGTAAGTTTCAAAGGCATTTAAGTATTTCATAAAAAACTGAATGCTAGGAAGAGAGTGAAACGACTTCTAATTTCAAAATTTTGAGTTAATTACTGTTTTGAAAAAAGCACTTAGTTTAAAAACATTGCTAGAATTACCACTTTTTTTGTAGCTCTTTATTGTTTTCAGATTATCACTGTTTTTTTCAAGGTCAAGATAGAGAGCAATTTGAAATAAGATACTCATCTCTACATATATCATCTATTTATAAAGATGGGATATGTTTTTTCTGTGATCAACCCCAAATCTTTCTTAGTTGTATCTACTAATACACTTAATCCAAAATTTAGTTCGAAGTATTAACTAAAACCAGTTAAGTGTCAAATATTCTCTTCTTAATCTGATCTGATCTGCTCTTTTTAATCAAAGAATAATACTGATACCGATACTTGGATAAAAACATGTATGTTGCTTTCTACGACAGTTTAAAGGCTACTGATAAAGACTGACATACTGATAAGTATTTTTAATAAAACACCGTGGAAGCACAAAAGGACAAACTGTGAAGGATCCAGTAGCAACAACAAGTAAGTCATTGACTCCTATGACTTCATAATGACTTATTACCCTTCAATAAATTTGCTAATAGGTCATTAATAACACTGTAAGAGAATGGGACTTTAATGGTAAAATGTGGTTAGTAAAATATTCAGATTACAAATTAAACGAGAGCACAAAATCAAGCAAATCCTCAGAGATCACAAATTAGTCAGAGTCCATTTAAGTCAGGAGAGGTGGACCAGTTAATGCCAACTGATCATATAGTTCCACAAACTTCCTTCTGTTGTCTTCTCATTAACAGTGAAACAGCTGCTGATCTTAATGCACTGAACTGTGCAAAGCCTTTGCACAGTGAAAAAACCCACATCATTCTTCTGGTATCATAAATGGAATTTGGAGGTGTAAAGAGGTTAAGTGATTTGCAAAGGTCGCAGGACAGATAAGTGGCAGAGCCAGGAATAGATCTGTTATGTCATGACTCCTTGCGGTAACCACAGAACCATCTGGCTTGTCAGAATAAATCCACATTTAATTAGGTGATGTTCTAAGGGCAAACAAAAATGCCAGCATAGGTTAAATGTCATCTAATAATTTGTTCTCACAGCAGTTCATCCATAAAAAGCCATTGTGTAGCCCTATTTCTAAGATGTTGCATCACAACTTCTGCTACATGACTATTAAAAAAACCCTTAATCTTTGTTGCAAATCTGAAGATGTAGTGCTGATTAGGCTGTGCTTTGTCTGGAGATATAAACAAGGAAGTTTCTCGATGTATTCCATGCAACATTGAAAGCAAATACCAGATCATTGTCCTTACTACTCTTTCATTCATTGAATGCATTAGCCAACTGGGAAAGAACACCCACCTGATTTTATTGAAGGCAGACCTCCTAAACTGAAATTCTGTGTAGCTCCTCCTTAGCAGCAGTCCAGCACTGAGTAGAGTGGGGAGCAAATGGGGCAGCTCAGCTGGATCAGAATCCAGGACTGGCCAATACACTGGCATGTCTCTCACTTACTTTGGCAGAGTTTGAATTTCATCTACAAGTCCTAAATTCCTTAATGACAGTCTTCCTTTCCCTTCTATTTCCCTACCTTCTGCCTCTTTTTATGGTCCTCTCTAGCAGCCGCCAGGTACAGCTAGTGGTGCTGTTACCTCCAAGCCTTGGCTTGAAGATAAATTTCATAGTGGGATAACTCTTAACCTTCTCTACATTAAGACACTAAATATCAGAGCGTGTTTCACTCAGATATTCTCTTTGGCTGCAATTTAGTCTTTGCACAGCTTACTCCTACATTCTCCTTTCTAGAAATGTTACCTTGATGAGAGAAATTTTTTTTTTCAGTTTTCCCGAGCATCTCAGAACATCTCATTTACCTGCAGAACATAAAAGTGTCCATAAAATATTCTGCAATATTAACATTGCAGGAAAGGCTGTACATAAGAAGAAGGGAACAGAGCCTTAGACATTGTAATTCACTTCTAGTAACCCAAAGTTGCAATGACTTGCCTCAGCTGAGGACCTGACTTGTAACCTACGACAACAACTGGCCTCTAGACTAAGATGACTTTACTGCCTTTTATTGTGAAGGAATTTGAGGAAAACTGTATATTATTTCTCAGGGAAGAGAGAGAATTGCAGACTCTTCTTTTGGGGCTAGCCATCATTACCTATGCCAATCACATCCTACTCCAGTGATAATTACCAGAGAGTATGAGAATGTACCTGTAATCATAAAGTAAATTAAACATATAAATAGGTTTCATGCAGGTAATTGCAAGCAAAATGAAAGAAAAAAAAAAAGACAGAACTTGAGAGAGAAACAGAAAGGCAAAATGAAAATAGAGACTTAAAATGAGAAACTGATGAAAGACTTTGAAGATCTACTTTAATTGATGACTTATATTTGTATCTATGCAATTCATGAAGAAAGAATTGGAAGGGAAATTAAAAGAATAAATTTAAAATATATTTTAAAATTATTCTGCCTGACTGTCTTTGCTGTTTCTTTGTAATTATCCAGCTAGGTTGTTCAGTTGACTGGAATGACAAGATTCATTCACAAATTTCATTCCCACTTGGCACCCTCTTCCTTTCTGTAAGATGCTTTGCCAACTTTTTAAAGGCCTGACACTGCTGTGGGCAATAATATGACTCCAAGGTTTTTAGTTAATACTTCAGACACGAAATCTGCCAGGTGACTGTTGTACTATGGAGACATTGGCACCTCCACCATGCTCCTCAAATATGACCTTTAGGAAGGAGGAAGAGATTTGTACTCTTCATATTTCCTTAGTGTTTATTAGGTCTGTGATAGTGGTATATATGCAAGTTAACAGATTTTACTGTCAGAACCTCCTGCTGCTTTCTTCTTTCTCTGTGTCCAGTAGTGTCACAATGCACTTTGATTCTCCAAGGCCGTAAACCCCTGAGAATTACATTATTTTCCCCATTTTCTTTTGGTGACCTCTGTTTCAAAGTTTCATTCTTTCTTTGAGGTGACCTGGACAGGTACTTTTAGACCCTACCAATCACACATATTTAACTCTGTGAAGATATCACTGTTCAGATAAAAAGAGATGCATACTCTAGAATCAGATAAAATTCCTGGGGCATGTGGTGGGCTCTAGCACTCCGAAGAGTAGAAGAGCAATAGGGGAGTAAGAAACAATGAAGTTTTCTTTGCTGGGAATACCGCAGGCTTTCTGGTCTCCAAGTGAAGCCATGGACAGCTCATGTCCAGTATTTTATCCACCAGCACTGCCGAGTTCTTGGGAGGGCTCTTCTCAACCCCTTTATCCCCCAGGCTGTATTGATACCACGAGTTTTCTTGACCCAGATACAGGACATTGCACTTGCACTTCTTGAACCTCATGAGAATCACATGGACCCACTTCTCCAGCTCATCCAGGTCCCTCTGGATGCCTTCCCATCCTTCAGGCAAGTTAACCACACCAGCTTGGGGTCATCCTGGAACTCGCTGACAGTGCCATCAATCCCACTGTCTATGCCACTGATGAAGACATTACACAGCACTGGTCCCAATACAGACCAGTCATCATTGATCTCTGCCTGGTTATTGAGACATTGACCACTACCCTCTGGATACAACCATCCAAACAATTCCTCATCCACTTAACAGTTCACCCATCAAATCTATCTCTCTCTAATTTGGAGAGAAGGATGTTGTGGGGGATAATGTCAAAGGCTTTACAGAAGTCCAGACAGATCACAGCTGTAGTCCTTCCCTTGACCACTGGTGTAGTTACTTCATCATAAAAGGCCACTGTGTTGGTCAGGCAGGACTTGCCCTCGGTGAAGCTGTACTGGCTGTCTCAAATCACCTCCCTGCCCTCCATGTGCTTTAGAATAGCTTCTCGGAAATTCTGTTCCATGATCTTCCCAGGCACAGAGGTGAGGCTGACAGCTTGGTAATTCCCAGAGTCCTGCTTTCTATCCTTCTTAAACATGGGTGCAAAGTTTCTCTTTTTCCAGTCAACTGGGACTTCACCTGAGTACCATGGCTTTTTGAATATCATGGGGAGTGGCTTGGCAACTACATCAGCCAATTCCCTCAGGACTCTGGGATGCATCTCATCAGCTTACACACATTCAGGTTCCTCAGGAGGTCAAAAACTCAGACTTTTCCTGTTCTCTTACTATGAGAGGAACTTTGCTCTCCCGGATCCTGTCTTTTAGTCCATCTAATTTGAGAAGTGAAGGAACAGAGACTGACAATGAAGACTGAGGTAAAAAAGTTGTGGAGTACCTCAGCTTAATCCTCATCCATTGTTACCGGTTTGCCAGTCGTGTTCATCAGGGGGTCTACACCTTTTTATCTTCCTTTTTCTTGGCTGACATATCTGTAGAAGACATTCTTATTATTCTTTCTTTGTGAAGTTCAGCTTCAGCTGTGTGTTGGCCTATCTGACCTATCCCTACACAAATAGGCAGAATCCCTATACTCTTACCAGAATACCTGTCCCTGTTTCCTAGAAATAGAGTAATTGAAATTTGCATTCTTTACAATTCAGTAGAAATCAGAAAGTGTATGAGTGTGTGGGTGTATGTATGCTTGCCTGTATTTAAAAAAGTGATTTCTCACAGAGGGAAAGGAAGGAAAGGAAAGTAAAAGGGAAAGGGAAAGAGAAAGAGAAAAGGAAAGGGAAAGCAAAAGGGAAAGGGAAAGGGAAAGAGAAAGAGAAAGGGAAAGGGAAAGCAAAAGGGAAAGGGAAAGGGAAAGAGAAAGAGAAAGGAAGGGAAGGGAAGGGAAGGGAAGGGAAGGGAAGGGAAGGGAAGGGAAGGGAAGAAAAAATAAGAAAAAAGATGGCTATCGAACAAGTTAATCTTAACAGACTATCAATAGCTCAATGCAAATTTATTTTTCATAGCTCCTTTCAGGTGGACTCTTATCCTGAAGTGCTTTACGAGGTTAAATAATACAAGGCCATAGGTATTATAATTTAGAAATCACAGACCAACAGTGGCAGAAAGATGCTGCCTGTAGAATATATTAAAGAGAGATGAAGGCCAATAACAGAGAGAAGAGAGTGGAAGAAATTGAGAGGTGCAGGCAGGGGAATGAAGAGAGGTTTGCAGATGAGATCTGAAAAGGGATGGAGAGTTGATGAGGCAGAGAGATACTAGAAGGCTGTTGCAGATGGCAAGAGATTATGCAGAGGAGCAGAGGAAGCCGATGTTAAACAAGTGGAGGAAGGAGGCGGGGTAGGCAAATGTGAGGTCTGGAAGTGCATTAACAAGGCAGGCATTTTGCAGCCATTGCCTGAGACAAATGGGATGCTCAGGGCTTTCTCTGGGAACAGAGGGGTTATGAACTGGTGGTTTCAGTATGACAAGTACAAGAGAGTGGACAGTATTTTGCTTGCTGCCAAGATGCAGAAAAGCCTGGGGGAGGCTGTATCATTAAGTCAAAGAAACTTGGAATTTTACAGGAGGGGAAAAAGGAAAAGCAATAGTCTATCTTCAGATATAAATTATTTACTAAGTCCAGGTGTAGTTTGCATAAGGATAGGTTCAAATGATAATAAATTCCCCTTAGATCTTTAAGTCCAGCCATCTGGTAGGGCTCTTCAAATTCCCTTGCTACACCTGCTGTGCCTCTGACCTACTCCTCCTAGTGGTTTCCCATCCTTTCTAGCAGACAAAATTGATATTCAGAACATTTTGTGCTTTAGAAATGGCTCCCTTTCAGCATCTGCACTTTTAAGGGTAACAGATGTTGAACCTACAAATGTAGCTGTGCACATGAAACTTTTGCTCACAAATGTGAGTGATATCCTCCAGCTGATTTGTTTAAGGCTTGGTTCTACCTGTGTAAAATTAGTTGTGCACAAATTACAAGTTGTGCACATTCATTTTCCACCCCTGAATACTCATGATCCCTAAATGTACTTTTTTTTCTTCTAACACTGACTGTTGTGCATTTGATTTGACCTTGGTTCTGTCCTGTTGGGGTTATATCTGAACTCTGAAGAATATTTTAGTCCTGTGATAAAGGGTTATCCTGTGGTGTATCTTTGAGCCTGAGGCCTTATGACATTTTATTTTTCCAGAAGTAGTGAAGGGCAAATATTCCTATGCCACTTCCTCCATTTCAGACTTACATGAAGTCATTTCTGTGCAAATGAACAACTTGAGAAGAGTTTAAAAGTGAATTTATTTACCTCAGAAATACTTACAGACATAGAATGACTTCTCCAATGGCTGGTTTGTGGGCCATTTTGGCTCACTAAACCTATAAAAGTAATAACTATGAAGCCAACTGGCTTTAAATTAAACTAGTTGCTTTTGATCAAAAGAGAAAAATTCTAAGACTTAGAAAATTGTTAATAAACTATTCCCTTGATCTTCCCAAAATTTCAGACAGCAAAACAAAACAAGACTAAGTAATCAACATATTTTCTCTCCAGAGTTTTCAGAGATCTCTCTGTTCCTCTTCTCAGACCAATGTAAAAGTAAGTTAAGGAATCATGCCAAAATGAACTGCAAGCAGATGCAAGTGAACAAAAGGAGCTGAATTCCAACTGATCTGCAGAAATCCTCCACAATTTTAGGTAGATATAATCTGCACCAAAATGCTTCTTTGTTTTGTCAGATAACTTAATTTTAATGAGATTTCAGCTAAAATGGTAAAACAGCAGTTGTTGGGCCATCCATTTCTCAAGGGATTTTGCTAAAAATTGTAGTCATACTCCAGTAAAATTAATTTTCAAAGCGACAGCCAAAGTGTGATATTTTCTTTAAGATCTGTCTCCCTATTTTCTGCCCTCCTGTGTTCATCCTGCAATTGTCCATTTTATGGACAATTAGTTTTGATTCCCAACAGTATCTAACAGTTGCATGCAATATATTACTGATTGACTTGCAATGTAATGAAGGCAGTAGTGATATCATGGTTGATTTTTATCTAAGAAAGAGAAGAAAGAATATCAGTGTAATACCTTAGGCAATTTTTTAAAATATTTTTTTAAGCCAACTTGATAAAGTGGCCATCTGATGCAGGATTCCTGCATGTACAGGGAAATGTTTTAGATAATAATCAGGTGCAAATGTATCCACCAAGCAGGGAATGTTTGCATTGCAAAACTATAACTGCATTTCAATTGCTTTTTTTTGATGACCTGAATGTGCATCTCAGAATATGCATATTTTTAACTATGAATATGAAATAACTAGACACATAAAGAACAATTAGCTCAATTTTTCATACCTAGAGACAGCAATCTGGCAAGACCTAAGAGTTTTGCAGTGTTCCTTAAATACTATTTGGTTTGGTGTCTCACAGCCAATGGGAAAAATAAATGGAAGAAAGTAAAGTGATCCCCAGAAGATGTTTGACCACCAGCTCTGAAGTCTTAGACCAACAATATCTCTGATCAAGATGTGTCAGTCTTCTGAAAACTACATCCGATGTAAGTGGTCATGATGTCTTAAAATACTTTTGTCTCTGAATGAAGTATATCACCATTTTCAGAAAAGAAAGCTATTATGGTTCTGATGGATGACTTGATTTGGACAACATAAACTAGCTAACCTGTGTGTCTAGTATAGCACTGAAATGTTTTCAAGTATTGTCTTGTGAAGAGAACAGAATACTCTGACCCTTTGTACAACTGGCTTCCACTAATTAGTGGAATTTGGGCTAATAATGTACCAACCAAGTCCATACTCAGCGGACATACAGAATTGCTTTGTTCTAATTTTTCTAGCCTGATCACAATAAGTTTAGGAAGAGTACAAACCTTCCTTCCCTGCGAAGGACAGCCCAGAAAATATCAGTGAATTTCTTAAAGTTCACTTAGACTCAAACTAGGGTACAAACAAGACCTAAGTGGTATATAAGCTATTTCTTATGGATTATTAAATTTCTAGAAGTGTGAATTAAACATTCTGAGTTCAGTCTTCTTAGAACTAGTCCCAGAAAAGGAGAAAGAGCACATGGCAGTAGTGAAAATACATGGAAGCGCTGCTAAGCAGAACAAGTCAGTACACTAGAGAGGGATTTGGAGGACATACAGATGTTGAGCAAATCACAGTATTGCTCTCAGTGTTTTCATTGAATGTCTATATCCCATAGGGATAATGAAACTGCCCTGTTGCCTAAAGCTCCTTGAAAAGCACTGTCCAAAATCTTGATTACAGAAAAGTGAATGTTATCACAAATGGAGAAAGATGCATTTGGGGAAAAAAGTTACAATCTTTGAATATAAAAACATAAGTTTCTTGAGAGGTATTTGTATATTTTTCAGTAAGGGTATCTTTGCAAGGAATTGTTTTATTTGAAAGAAGGTTGTCAGAAATGATATTGTCACAAATGCTCATAGAGATGTTGCTCAATATCTCTGGGACAAAGCAACTGTATGATGTTGCGAAAAAGATGTTCTAATCTAGCTCCTGGATTGTAATGCCTCTCTCCCCCTTCTCACTTTGTGGAAGCTTGGCACTTGTTGGACTGCTCTGTGAGTGGTCAAATCATTAACTGAAGAAAAAAAAACTTTGCAAACTAACAAAGAAGAGAAACCCTTAAGCCTGGAGAGCTTTTTGCAGGATTAGTGGGTTGAATTGGGTCAGGAAGGGCCTACCAAAGATGCAAAAGCAGAGCTATAACTATGTATTCGAGAGTATGGGAGGGAGGAAGAAATAATTGTTTTCCATTTTTATGGAGGTTGAATTTTAGTTTCGTTCTTTATCATGTAACTTCTCTTACTCACATCACACTGACCAAAAAAGACTAACCTTGGTAGTCACGTAGCTGCAATTTTGAAAATTCTTCAAAGGCAGAGGCAGAAGGATTGCTACTATCAGACCTAAAATCTTCTTGGATCCAGCCTGCAACAAAATTCTTATGACTGTATATCAGCTCTGTGACTAATTTTTTAGTGAAGAGTCGATCCTGCCTTGGTCATTCAAAGCAGATCACACAGACCCGAAAATAGAGAGCAGGAAGTAAGGCTTACTTGCAGGAAGATGAAAGAAGTTAATCTGTGTCACCTATAGTCTCCACAAGACCAGGCTGACTCAGAAATAACACATTTTTGACCCAAGAATAGAATAGTCACAGTGTTTATGGCAGAGATATTAGAAACATCAAATGATAGTTAATCCAAGCCAGTCCATGTTACCACCCCTACCTGAACAGGATTCAGCTGTGAGGAACCTGTCTGACTGTATCATCTTCAGAAACAGAAACTCTCACAATGCTTCAGGTCAGTGATGAGCCTGTGAAAAGAGCAGACTGAAGGGGCAGAATGAATTCCAGCTCCAATCCTTCATTCATGTCCATTAAAAGCAAATATGCAACTTTAAAGAGGCAAATAAAGATATGAAAGGAGACCAAACAAAAGCAGTAGCATCAACATCTTCCCATAACCCTTTATAGCTCTCTGGAGTGATCACATTCTGTTTACTTCCAGTTCTTGAAGCTCTGTTATTGTGTCTGCCACAGGAAAAAGAAAAAAGAAAAGCCTCTTTAATTATTCTTCAACCGCCTTTTGCCAGCCAGGCCCTGTGTCCTGGATTGAAATCAATGTTAATGGCTTTTGAGACTCCAGTATAGATATATTTTTTAATTGATGTCTCCTCTTCCTCCTGCTGACCCAATTCTCATTTTCATTATATTCAAAAACACATTGATGATCCGCTCAGAACTGATAAATTATTTTAACTCCTTTCTGCAATAACTAAATTTAATAGTGCTTTGCTGGCACAATTTAATTACTGGCACAAACCTCTGAAATTTTTGAACAACAGCTGAGCTGCAGTGACAGAAAGCAGGTGGTCTGGTGGCTGTTAGGAACCAAGTAGCAAGCAAACTAAGACAGGTTACTGAGTGGACTCATTACAACAAATTTACTGTTTGAACCTCTTCCTTACCCATCAGTTGTAATCTTTATTCCATCTGACAGGGTAATTGCCATTACAGACTTCCACTGTGTGACTGTAGTTATGGAGAAGGCACATACTTCGGGATTTGTCAGACTAGGAAAGAAGGAACAGAACAACAGCAGAAGATGTGTTTAAAATGAAAATAAAAAGATTTGGGATGCTGGAGGTAAAGTATGGAAGAGTGTACAAAGATTTCCCCGTAAGCAGATGGTGAAACAAGCATTCCAAGGGTCATTACAACTGAATGTCTATTGCATTATTTTCTATTTGCACTATTTTCTATTGCACTATATTCTATTTTCTGATGCCCCATGAGGGTGGAGCCTATTCTGCCATGTTTCCATTCATGAGGGTACCCTTTCCATAATACCTCTGGATTTTATAGTATCCTAATAAGATGACTTTGTGTCTTCTTTTTCTCCATCATGTGTGGTTGAAATACTACTCTGAAACAAGGTTTTTTTATCGTGTGGACTTCACTGATGCAGGAGAGAGGCAGAAAGTTCTACAGCTCAAAGAGAAGAACAGGCAGCTAAATTTGGCAGAGTGAAGGAAGCAAAGTTCATTAGATGCCATGCTGTGATATTTCCTACAGTTTTGCTTCTTACCAGAGGTGAATTACAAGGCTGCTATCTGCTGTGTTAGCACTTCTCCCTGTGCTGGCTACGATTTCATGTGAAGAGGTGGGAAATGTGGTCTCCCCGGAGACTTCTGTGTGCACTGTGCGTGCGCATAGCTGTGCTCACAGCTAGTACAGAAACCCCAAGTCTAGGGTTTTTTCAGTGTGCCAATCTGTGTGAGGCAATGTGAGTGAGCAAATCTGTTGCCCCTGTACTGCCAGGCCCAAGACACAAGGACATTCGTAGTTCTCCACCTGTTCTTTCCTGGACTACATCGCAATGAATCCCATATCTCAAGAACTGAAATATTCAAACACGAATCCTATAGGAGTCTTGTAAAACAGTTTACTTGACACCAATGCCAGCCAGAGAAGCAGGAGCACTCAGTCCTTCAGTCTTTCCCATGAAGTTTGCTGCCTACTGTAAAAAGAATATACTTCACTGGAGGAAAAAACAAGTTAAATAAAGGAATTCTTTTTTATTTTCTTGAAGCATGGTTTAGAGAAATTTCCATTGTTATTGCTACCATTAGATACAGAGCTATGGTCCAGCATGAATTTTTATTAGATGTTGTCTAAATACAGGGCAAAAGCATCTGATCTCTGCTCCAAGCGGTTTTGCAGTCTGCAGCAGGAGACAAGAGGTGATTCAGGAAGCCAAGGAAATAGAAGGAAAAATTGCAACAGCCCTGTGTCAGTGGAAAAAACAGTAGCCTCAATATACCAGAGTCAATCTGTCTTTTCCAATAGCTCACTTGAAAGCTAATAGACAATTGTAGGGGAACTTTGTGGATGTTTCTGGTTGGTCTATTGCAGCACAGAAGATCGTAAGGGAGAAGGAGATTTTTGCCTGAAGAATCAATAAAGAGGCCCTGTGGTTTCTAGCTAAGTTTCTGCTCCCTTTAGTGTTCATTTAAGATTGTTGTCCTGGATCTGTATTATTCTGACTAAAGAAGTTCACACTTCAAAAACCTATTTAAACCTATTTTCCTTTTTTTTTTCTTTTCTCACTTTGGAAGCTAGATTTCACTAACTCTATTGGTTGAGGCAAATTCTAACTTAAGGGCTCAACATAGACATACCATGGTGGCTACTAGATGGAATGGAATAGTCATCAGAAAAAAACTCGTTGATATTCTTAAAATGAAAACCTCGTCACAAACTCTGTGCATATGAAAATGCTGATGGGATATTTCCGGTTGTTTGTGTAACATTCAGAATTGCTGTTGGAGGGGAAATGTCCTTGCTTGAGGAGACGTTATACATCAAAGTCATGATTCAAACCAGTGAAAATGAAGAGGTAATCAAGGGTGCTAATGGCCACAGTGAGGTGTGATAAATCTGGACAAAAGTGGTGGTTGTGGGCAATAAATCCAACAACCTGCTGGGCCTGGCACAGAGCCACCTGAGACAGGCTGATTGCAAGTAGTTTTGAAGGCGAGCATAAAATGAAGCATCCTCTAAGTTAATAACACTCACATAATGAATATAATCTTTTATTAAAGCACTAGGTCTATGACCAATGCAAAATTAGTCTGCCTGAGTGCATGAACACGCGTGTTCAGAAGAAGTTAAGAGGGGGAAACAGGATAATGAATGCACCTACAGGCTATTATTTTCCTTCCCTTTGGCTTCTCCAGTCCTTGTTCAGCAGCTGTATTCTCAGAAGGCTGTTAAGCCCAGAAACTGTGATGTCTTATCATAAGATTATGCAGTTCTACTGTGTTAGAAGTGAGTGGAACCTGGCTGTATTAGGATCAAATAGAGAAAGATTCGGGAGAGTGTATCCTAAGGGTGGTTTGGATGTCAGTGATACAAAATCAATCATTATTGTCTAGTCTGAAGGCTATAATCCTTGCAAGCATCAGTGTGAGCTTCCAATTCTGAGATGAAATCAGGAAATCATTGAAGTCGCCGTATTTGTTTTCCAGGATGCTGAACTCCTTCCTGATCATCAGCTGGTCAGAGGAGGGGGAGAAGAAGGACTTATTAGAGGAAAGTCAACCCCGAAGACTTGCAATAAAGGCCTAATGGAGCTATAGGCTGATCTCAGCTCTGCTGATAGTGTAACTAAATATTGTTGTGCCTGTGATCAGAACAGGTAAACATCCACACAGGTGTAGGAGATGTCTCACTTTCCTCCTCTCCAAAGACAACCTTCTGCCTGCGATGAGGCTCCTAGTGCTGCACAAGCACAGTCCTCTTGATAATCTCCTTAAGTGCTCTGTATCCTGGTCAACAATGGCTTCCTGCCTGCAAAATGGGAGTGGTCATTAAGGCCTTTCAGTTCTGTTTGCTATTAATTTTTACACCTTTAAACTGCAAAAAACCCTAGGAAGGCAAACAGGATCCTTGAGGTGTTATTAAAGCACTACAGATGCAAAGAGTTTCTCTGTGAAAAAATTTTTGAGCCATTGGAAAGCATTACTATAGTGATGGATCTATCAATTCACAGAGTGATTTATAGGTAAATAGGGATTACGTACAAATCTCTGGAAATTTCATTCTCCCTCGCTTAGCTGCAGTAGTGTAAAACATCAGTCTAATGGAATTACAGTAATATAAATGAAGGAGAATGTGATCTGGACTTTCCAGTGTGGGAGTGACAGATATCTAACCTGCCATCAAAGGACAAGAATCATCTAGTTAAAAGGTTATTTTTAAGAGTAGGTGAAAGCGCACTTCATATTATTAAATAGGGCTTTGTTGGTGTTCTGGCAGTGCAGATCTGGCAGTATAGTGAGTGTCTGTAACAGCCAGATAAAAATGGGCAAATGACTTTGAGTTTTCAACTAGGTTTTTGAATCAGAGCAAGTGACACATTGACCCACAGGTTTCTGAGGATACTACAAGTGAAATCAATGGAGATGAGTAAAAGGTTTTAATGATGGCATTTTTAATGATTCCCAGCTACAACAGCTACAAGTGAAAGTGGAAAAAGGTACCCATTAGCAGAAGAACGAGGATGCTTTTGGGGTTTAACCACTTCAGTACCCATGCCAGTCATGGACTCTGCGTTCACAATTCTGTGATCTTTATGAATTTCTGATCTTTATGAATTTATTTTTTCTGAGCACCCCTCATTAAGTTAGCTAGTGTGATGCCCATCTACAAGAAAGGCCAGAAGGAGGATCTGGGAAACTACAGGCCTGTCAACCAGATCTCAGTGCCAGGGAAGTGATAGAGTCACCGTCCCTATAGGTATTTAAAAGAAAAGGTGATGTGGTGCTTGGGGACATGGTTTAGTTTTGGACGCGGAAGTGTTGGCTTAATGTTTGGACTTGATGATCTTAAAGGCCTTTTCTAACCTAAATGATTCTATGATTCCATAAGTGGTAGCTGGTGATGTTTCTATCCTTTTTCTTCTTAGGGAAGGGAAATTCCAGAAGTTCAGACTGGGGAGCTGTTGTCCTTCCTCAGTCCTGTCCCACATCGAGCTCTCTGCTAGTGGTGACAGATGAGGAATAACATCAGGGCTGAACAGCCTTTGAGGTGACAGGATCAAGCAACTCCCCTTGAAACTATTTTTTAGGATCTCTTCAGGTAGACAGATGTTGCTGTAAGGTATATGGAGGTGGGAGGTGGGAGGAGCTTTTTCAAAGAAGGAGTCAGAAAATTATACTTGTGTTTGTGGAAAAATAAATTGACCAGCACATGGGGCTCTAAGTGAGGCTCTGTGACATCTAAATCTTAGCTTGTTTCTGAATAAAGTTAAATACAGATTGCTGCAAGAAGGAAATTTTCAAAAATTGGTTGTCAAGAGCTGGTGATAACTGTCTTGTTTGTTTTCTTCCACCAATCACATATATTGATTCTTCTAATAGAACCTGTACTTAGGAAGCTGAGCTAGACCTCAGATGGAGTAAACCCCTTGGGAAACTGTATTTTGACAATTCATTATAGAAGATTGTTAAGTTAGTCCTGTGCTTGATTTTGATTTTCTGCTTTTTCCTCTCTCTCTTTTTTTTTTTTTCATTTGCAGGATATTTTTTTTAATGTCCTCAGTTGGAACTAGGAAGGCTGCTTGAGGTGCCTAATTACCATTCACTTTGGTAGCATACAATAGGATCCTGCAGCTACCCTCTCTCTGCAGTATTTACCAAGGCAGATGCAGGAGTTATCAGAATGCTAATAGAGCAGAGAGTTTCCACATCCAGGAGACTGAGAGGTAACTTTTAAGCCTGTGATGTCTCTTTCAGTGTTTCCAAATTAACATCAATGCACCTTACTGTACTTGTGCATTTTGCTTTGTTCAATGCAGCATTTATATGCTTGCGTTCATTTCGACCAGTCACTCTCTGTCTAACACTACTTAGCCTTCTATTTTTTTCAGTTTGGCTAAAAAAATTATCCCTTGCTTAGAAAAAGGAGAGGTCTAACTCCTTACACTTTGCTATGTGGAAAACCGGAGAAACACATGAGGTAATGTTAGTTCTGCAACAGAACTAACTAGGTAAGACTAACTCAGCATTTTTAATGAATCTTCCTTTTTCTTACTGGAAAAAAACCCTTGTGCACTAAAACAGAATTTTTTCTTGGGGAAGGAATTATTTGTTCTGGTAGAACTTTCCTCATAAAGATTTTGCAGATCTAGGGCACGTTGCAGATCAGTCCAAGTCCAGGCCCAAGTGCTGGTTCAGCAAACTGTGGAGCACAGCATTTCCCAGTCTTCCTTGTCTCAGGAATATGTTTTGGCTGTTGGGATGCAGAGACAAGGGTCCTGGCAAAAGAGTATTGCACTGTGGGAGAGACCCTGAAAGCAGTGGTTCTGGAGGGAAGGATGTTCAGTGTGCTTACCAAAAAGTTGCAGAGTTCTGACTTCCAGTCTTCTTTAGGGTTCCTGTGGGGTGTCTGTCTCAGTCTGTTTAGTTGTTTGTTTCCTTTACCTCTTAAGAAAAATACAAAGACCCAAGTAGCCTTCATTTCTTAGTTTTTTTCCTAGGAAAGAGGAACTTTAAAATATTCATCGAGGGAAAATCATTTCCTACTCTGTTCTGCATGGTATAAGCAATCACTCAGATGACCTCAAATTGAAGGAAAGTTTCCTTCTCCTTCAGTTTTATCATCTATGTTTATAAAGCAGAAACTGTTTTAAGGGCTGCAAACCCATAAAGTTTAAATCTGTAGGGGTAGGATTTCCCTTTTCTAATATTTATGTACACATAGCATAGTAGAGTGGAACTGTAATTCACGACTGCAGCCCACCAGCACTACCACAACAGACACAAAAGAATGCTTAAATGTACAGCCACAGAGAAATTATCTCGGTGTAGCTATTATTTAAATGAAGTGTGAAGATAAGGACCGTGGCTTTCAGTAGTCTTCCTTATAAGATTTAGCACCAAAATCCTGCCTTTAAAATTTCACAAAGTAAATCTACAGAACACACTCAGTTGAGTGAGAGGAAGTATGCAAGTAGAGCTTATTCTTTTGGGAAGAGAGCAAGGGTTCCCCTTCCTAAAATCTCCCCTACCCTCCTTCCCTCTGCTGAAGTCTGAGTTTTGCAAGCTGACAGCTTCCATGGGTTCCTATGACCTGGGATGTTTATTTACGTATTTTATCTATTTTCTGTTTTCTTCGGTGTGGTTTGCTGTGTCCATCCTTAGACAGAATCTCCTCAAAGTCTAACAATGCATTCTTTTGAGAGAGCTAATCAATTGAACAGACAGCTAGACAGTGTGAAAAGGACACCTGAAATAGCTACAGAAGGTGAGTTAATGGCAACAATATCTTTAGAGAAGCAGAATTCCCCATGCACTCCAAGATGTGGTCCGACCTTCCCATCTGGATGAATGTAATGTTCGACATAGATGAAAAGATTGCAGAGTGGCTGCTGAGAATGTTTCATATGACTATAGATAATCAACACATTTACTATTCAGTGCTATCAGCCACCATTTCTACCAGTGACAATATCAGTTTACAGAGTGAAAGAAAGGTATTTGCAGCATGACTACAGAATACAGACACTTATTTTTGTAACCAGCATGGAAAAGGTCAAGAAAAACATCAAAATATGCAAGACAAAGAAGGCAGCACCTCTCATTTTATAGGAATAAATGAGATACAGAGAAGCCATATAACTTACTTAGCAAGGGAATAGAAGCCACTTCCAATTGGATAGTCTACATTTGCAAACCAACAGATAGACATTCATGCCTGTTTATGCACCTTTTCCTGTTCGGGGTAAGAACTACAGAACATACATGCTATCTGAGCATGAGGCAAGCTATAGGTAAAGCCTGAAAAAGCAAAGTATCTACTCATCGCCCCAGGGGCAACGCAGTGCAAAGACAGAGAGTATGCAACAGACAGGATGGAAGAGGGTAAGGCCAAAACTTGCATTCTTCATTAAGATGAGTTGGTAAAATTATCAAAATACATTGATTTTTCCTACAGATTCATTTTGCATTCCAAGAGCCAAAAAAAGAGAAAGAATCATTTAACAATAAATAAATAATAACCAATTTTGGTGTATATTTTTATTGCACCGTAAGGCATTGTTTGAGAATAGGTAAATGAAAGACTGTGGGTTGCTGACACGTGCCAGCCACATAGCACATGTAAGTGCCCACCGTAGACACTGTTCTATTAATTGGTGTCTTAATTGCCAATTATAATTTTCAGGACTTTTGACAAGCAAAAGGCCTGCAGTGCCTAAACGGTGCATTAGATGATCAGAAAGTCTCAAATGCATTTGTGACATAGAGAGAGAGCTGATGAGAAAGGGTTTGCTGTTCCTGTTCATTTACAGACTAGACAAAGAGAATGGCTCAGGCTGCCTTGTTGCAATAAATTTGGCTGCCTCAACTCCCCTGGGAAGCCAGCTGGCAGCGAGGTGCTTCCCAGAGCAAGGCAGGTGAGGAGAGGGGAGTCTACTTGGGGAAGATTTCCAGAAGGAAAGATGGGGGAATATAAATAGGAGGGAAAAAAAGGAACTCAAAAAATAGGCAAATATGATTTGTCCTCTTTCTAATGAGAAGAGCAAGGTATGAGGCCGAATTCCCTGAAAATGATGAGTGTGTGGCTACTCCTAACTCTATTATTTTAATGGCTTGGATCCTAAGAAGACTGCACTAATGTATTGATACTTCAGAGAAATGGGGAAACAGTCATTTACTTAATGGCTCATAGATTAATTGAGTTTCAGATAGACCTGGACAGAGGTCAACAAACCTCCAGTACATCACCTTGCCAGCAGCATCTTTTGCTCAAGACCTTTGGAGATGGCAGTGTGCAGCTGACATCAGGTATTGCCTTCTCTTGAAACTGCAGGAATGCTTGGGAATTCACCCCAAGGGAGGAAGAGCAGAAAGTAGTGAACAAACGAGAAAAAATGGCAATTGATATAATGTCTCATAGTGACACATAGACGATTTAAAATACTTGGATTCTGTTTAAAGGTCACTTTACTCTTAGCTAAATCGCTTCCTTTGTCTCATTTCTTTGTGATTTTTTCCTTTTTTTTTCCTGCTACTCATAAAAACAGGCCACTTCAGCCCTAAGTTAAGGCATAAAGAAATCAGTAACAGCCAAATCTTCACAGAACTACTCTACCTTTGACACAAATTTTTTCTGGTATGTCAAAACAGCTATAATAATTTTTGGCTAATCCTGGAAATTATTTTCTATTTTTCCTCTTACCAGATGTTTTCTGTCAGTTATAGTCATATCCCTATCTAGCCTATGAACTTGAAGAAAGTTAATGAGACAATTATTTAGGACACACTTTAGTTAATAAGTCACCTATCAGATTTCTCCCCCTTACCTACCAATCTTCATGGAAATTGTAGGAACAAAATAATAAATTGTTATGCATCAGTTCCCACCCTGGCTGCTCTGGGCATTCCCAGCTGTCCCTGCCTCCATGTCACAGTTGTACCAACACACTTGTTTGTAAGCAAGCCAGGTCATGGAATGATTTTTTAATTTAAAATAACAGCCCTAAAATATAAAAAACAACAGAAACCCAACCAACCAATCAACCATGAATATATTTTTGCATCCCATAAAGACTACTGTTTGGTAAAAACAATGTTATCAGATCTACCTTGTATGAACAGACTTCATGCCCAATTAAGTCTTTCTTCCCACAGCAGACATAAGAGCAGAAAGCCAACTTCCACTCTCTGTCAGTGCTTGGGTAATTGGGTACAAACACGACTCTATGCCCTGACCAAACTGGTGCCACAACCTGATCTGATGTTATGACTGTAAACATGGCTCAAGCTTGGAATGGAGGAAAGCTTGAGAGGGGAAAATTGTCATAGAAGGAAGAGAGGTTTCACTTCTAAACACCCCACTGATCACTCCATTTGTCAGTGATAAGCAAATCGAGTTTAGGGATCCTTTAGATTTGTTAAACCCTCTCTCTATTGCCCAGGAGAGCTGGTTGCACTGGGGTATTTTGGACTATGTGGGGTGTAATGATTCATCACATGAAAAAGTTAACTGCTGATGGGATAGAACCTTTTAATGTTAACAGCCTTTCCTTTAATCCAGCATTTCACACTGACGAATCCCAAACTGAGAAAAACCTTTTAAATTCAGCCCAAAGATTTGAGGTTCTGGGTGCATTTGCCAGGGTCAACATGACTTTTAACCAATAAACAACGTCAACAAATTTCTAAACAACGTCAACAAACTTCCACACTCAGAAATTCCAGTGGTGTTGTTTATGTTTGTATTAGAGACAGATGGAAAGAAGCAGACAAGTTCCAAATTACAAACACACTCTCTGCTTTCTTGTAATAATTCTTCTTGGCATGGCAAAAATACTTTTGCCACAGACAGGTGCTGTGCTAAAATGCAAAACTGTTCTTTTTTTTTGCATGTGCAGCTGCTTCTGGTGCCAGGTTTGAATGTACAAATGCAAAAATCAGAGGTTTCAATTATGTCCCCGTATTTGAAAACCAAGTTTTTCATAATGTCACATATTTTCCAAATGAACCATGAATAGGTACCTGAGGTAGGGTCTGGGAAGATGTCCAAAAGACATATTGCTCTGTAAAGATTCACTGGAGATATGACAGAGCATCCGTATCTACTGGAGATATGCACTGGAGAGCTGCTTCTCTCACATTCTTCTCAGGACTGGCATGGACCAACTCAAAATACCCCATCTTGTTTTATTCAAAATGCTCCTGCTAAATAAATAGCAAACAGAAAGGAGAGAATCCCCATGTTCTCTGCCTGATACATGGATCTCAGGTCTTGTTCAGGAACAGTTCATATCTGTAAGGAATCAAGTAATTATAAATAGTACTTTTATGCCACTCATTTTGATGGTCTTGAAGCATCCAGCTCATTGTCTGCCACTGGATTGAGAGGTGCTTCAGTCTTTGCTGAAACTCAAGTTTATCATCATATCTCACTTGAACTTTCTTTCCTCTTATCCTCTCACATTTTGTTTGCTACAATAAAGCTTCAGTAAGCCTGTATGTCTTGCACTTGGAAGGACTATATGACAGAAACTGATGGGACAAAAAAAAAAGAAATATTTGAAATCCTTTTTATTCCCCTTTGGAGAAAGCTCAGGACTGCCCTAACTGTAGAATAAGAACAGAAGTTTCTTGAAACACCTGAAGAAACAGTGTGATAAAACTTCTAAGCTCTGAAGAATTGTTTTCTCCATAGAGATTTTTTTTTTGCAAAGGAACATGAAAGAAATTTCATATTGTCAACTCAATCCCCAACTAAATGGTTTTCAAAATCTTCCTGTCTTTGAAAAAGCCTTTCTAAGCCCCAGAGATGCGAAAGGAAGTTCATGAAAAGTAAGGGCTTGCAACTTTTTAGTCTGAGATTTTATGAAGAGGGTGGAAAGATGGGCAGCAATTCTTAACCCTTTCTTCTAAATCCTTGGCTGATCAGAGGAGAACTACTTTGACCTGCCTCATCCCTATGCAACTTCTTTTTGACTTTTTAAATGTAATCTAATAAATATTATCTGCTTCAGAAATATTGAGGTTGCACCCAGGATAAGCTAATTATTTTTAAATGTCTGTTGAAATCTCTTACCAAAGGCCAAATATCCAGATCGCTAGAGTAATGTGGTTGTCGACATTTTTAAAACTTACAACAGCTGGTTAGGATAGGTTATGTTAGTTTGATACTGGCCTCTTTCTTGTTTTCTGGGTAAGAGGGTAAAATAACCTCCTGGACAAACTCAATAATAAGAGGAATGTAGGGAGCTAAATCCTGCAGTTCCTCTGGCTTGTTTAGAGATGTGATTAAATAAATGTGAGAACATCTAAGGACTTCAAGTTTTAGCCTAGCACATTTTGTTTTCTGCTGCATCATTTTCCATTTGGACTCAGCAAGAGCACAATTGTCTATTGATTAGTAGGTATCCACTATAGAGGATTCAATAGGTGCTTTTGAATATGCTGAGCCCTAAATGCAGAAAACTGAGCTAACAAAAAAAAAAAATGAACACTGCCTTTTCCTGCAGAGCCTTTCACAGCTTTCTCCAGAGAAATTACTCTCTGTAGAGTGAACAGCTCTGAATTCCATTAGGGGAAAAAAAAATCCATGAGAAGGTGCATTATAAATTACATCAAATTATTAGCAAAAGTGGTGAGATAGTGAGTTGTCTTGCAACACATTTTTGAGACACCAGCTAGTATCAGGAATCTTTGGGCTAAGTCATATTTGGGGAAAAGAAAGCAAATTCTGGCCTTCAATTACCTACAACTAAAATAGACAAGACAGGAAAAAAGGTGAATAAAAGAAGTCTCCTTACTACCATCTAAAGACAGGAGGCTGAAGTGAGAGGCTAGAGAATAACCTAGTTTAAATTACTGGGAAAAAATGAAAAAGATGAAAATAAACCAAAACTTTGGTCCTGCATCTCAAAGGATTTACTTTTTCACTTCCATTGCAAAATAAATATCAAGAAATGCAGGGAAGAAAGGATAAAGCTGTTTCAGACACTCCCTTAAGGGTATGGAATAGCATTAAGTGAATAAATTTCAACTAATAACATTTATAGTGATTTCATTTAGTGAACATTACTACTCTTCAGTACACAAATATTCTGTAATATTTAAGAGTTGCATAATAATGTGTTTTTCAAAAACTTGCCATGAACATCTGTTGATCAACAGTCATTTTGTGAAAAAGACACCAAGGATATGATTTTTAGGAAATGAATTCATTAATTTTGTTCAAATCTGTAGTTTAGTTAATTTTCACTTCCTTTGACTGTTACGTGTGTGAGACTTCATACTTGAATGTTGTCATTTTTGTCTAAAACTATGTAAGTGCCTGCTATTTGAAATACCAACCATGATCCATATCCTTTGTAGTTTGTTAGAGAAATACAAAGCTATATGTGCTTAAATAACCCCTTCCTGAAGCAAGAAGGATACATCTTCTGCAGGATGTTTCTCTTTTTGTGCAATTGTTCTGTATGTGCTTTCTCTCTTTTCTTTTCTTTTTTTTTTTTCAGGTGTTTTACGACATAAGAAGACAATTCTTTCCATTTTGTTCTCATACAGCAATTCAACTAGACACTTCCAGTGTAGTCACCTGCTGGACTAAGTAAAATGTAGACAGGGAATAAATATATGGGAAAAAGAAAACTTCTTTAATGGACTTCATAGATCCTTCATTTATAAATAACAAAGGCATTCAGTGTGATGGTAGTAATGGTCTGGGATACCACAGAGATCCTTGGAATCTATGAAAAAAATTAGTCTCAGGGAAAGAGGGTGAAATGTAGATTTTATGCAGAAGACAAAATGAGAGAGAAAGAGTACGAGATGTGAGAAATGAGCAAAAGATGGGAAATAAGCAGCGGAAAAAGGAGAAAGGCAGAGCAGTGAGAAGTGAGGGAAGCAAATCAATAGCTTATCCCTGGCGATCAAGAATAGATAGAGCAAGTAGATGGAGAAATCTTTTTTTACTAGTTCAGACTGCAAATTTTTATGACATGTTCAGGCATCCACTTTTTTGTCTCCCAAATGATGTTTAAAAGCATGTTTAGAAACATTCTTACTTTACAACTTTACTACTCCATTTTGAAACCTGACTTATTACTTTCCAGCATTGAGGATAAATGACACTGTCGTTACTGCTGAGCTCATCTCTACAGACAGGCTGTCTAACATCGTGTCTGTCTTTGCTGTTCTCAGGGCTGTACACCAGCAGAGGAAATCCCTAAGGGTAGTCTTGGAAAGCATGTTGGAGCTTTTCAGCGAGGCAGGTGTTGCTGGTTCAGTATGAACTCACCACCTGTTTTTTTGCATGATTACTATTTATATATCTGATAGGTTTTTGAAGCAGCCACTGTTGCACTTCATTTGGTGACAGTGCTCAATAATTCTTGACCAGCAGAATTACACAGGCAGAGCTGGAAACACACAACAAATTGTTCTTTCAGCCTAGTAAGAAATAGAAAATAAACCTTCTCATTGGCTGACTCATACAAAGATATTAGCTTTGATAATGAAAGCTGGGGAAAAATATTCAGTCGTCTATGAGGAGACTAGTGGGATGAGCTGGCAAGAGGATAATCATAAACTAATCAGTTTCATTTAATGTAAAATCTCATTCAATTATACTAATTTCTTTCCACAGCACTAAACTCCTGTAACTTCAACATATGGATATTTGTCTCTTTTGTAGGCAATAAAATGTTTACAAAACAGGGAGCATATTATTGTTAATCCCTTAATGAAGATAGATGCTTTATTTTAATACTTCACAATGTTTACAGGACTCATGAGTGTCTTAGAATAAAAAAATAATGTTAAGCATTTCATAGCTTGTCTCTGCCTACTGTTGATAGAAACGAAGGCATTGGGAGAGCTCTTAATGTCTCTAACACAAAACTGCAGTCTTTTCACAGGGGAAAGGAAGATACTAAAGTTAAGTCTTCAGACCGTAAATTGTTTTACAGCACTTCAGATCAGCTGAAAGGACCTGATCATTTCATTTTATTTTGGTAATTATGGGTGGATTTTTTCCTTCCATGACTTTATTTTTAGGATCTTAAATATAAATCCTTCCTTGCATGGAGTGGACCATGGACTTTCAAGGGCAGGATTTTTCTGTCTTAAAAATAGTTGCAATCTATACAGATTTCATGTAAATCATCAACTTCCTCATTTATTTCCTAGTTTTCTAAGTAAGCATTATTCATAGTCCATGACCTTTTTTTGTTTGTATATTTTATCTGCTAATGTAAACAGGAGACTGTAGCATCAATAGAAAATAAGGGATCAATCAGCATGGCATGACTTTGATTGTTCCTCAAAAATCCAAAAATGTAATCGATTCAAGTCTCTTAGTGTTTGATAGGCAAAACTGAGGGAAACTTCAAGTATTTGATGGCACTTTCATTTTGTAAACTCACTTGCCCCAGGCAACCTGCAGTGGAAACCCAGATAAGAAACAAAATAAAGTGAGGGAAAAAAACCAGATACTGATGGCTCCACGGTATAAGGGCACAGGGAATTTGTCAATTTGTAGAACATTGTCTGGGAATTACACTCCCTCTACAGAGCTGCTAAATTCCAGCCTTAGTGCTTCCTTGCACGGTGTGACAAGAATGAGAAGAGCAAATATTTCATTTAGTGATACCAGAAGTCATAAATTTCAGGGAGACTGAAATGATAGTGATGACCTGACTTCACAGGGCGGAGACGGGCAAAGAAGAACACAAAGAAATTTTCTCATGAAAAACCCAGGGACCTGGAAACAGAAGAAGATTCTGAACTCAGAATTGCCTGTCTGTTGGTGTTTTAGTCAGGCTGCCTTGTTCTCCATACTGCCAGACTCAATATTCATTCTCAGAAAACCATTGTAGTGAACAGCCTGGTCACGCATGCACTAGAGAAAGTGTATATTTAGTACATAGCCCATACTGGAAAAAAATTGAGAAAGAGGAGAAATAGATCAGTAAACGGTATTTCTATCTCTGAGGAAAGTTTCTGTGCCTGTTAGATAACAAGGAAGCTTCAAATTAGGAAGTGTTTTTTTCTTCTTTTAGTGAATATTAGCAGCAGTTTGTGGCTAAAATTACATGGGATACCTAAAAAATATCAGCCACATCTATATATTTTTCCAGATATCTTATGTAGAACAAAAAAAAAAAAATCTCTTTTAATGCATCAACTTTTGACAAGTACAGATAAACGTGAATCACTCTGCACAACCACTACTTACACATATCTGTATTAAAGAGAAATAATCTGGCTTTCAAATTTGGCAAGGATCCTTACATTTTGCACCTGAGCAACCATAACGACACTAATGTCCTGGTAACTGTCCATCAAATCTGGTAGCTGTCACATATAATATAGTCAGTTTTCATCTGTGAAAGTCCACTAAAGGGGTTAAGAGAGAGCATTTTCTTAGTAACCTGGAGAATATACACTATAATATCATTCTTTGAAGTCAGCTTGATGACTTCACCCTCATATCCAATACTGAATATATCAAAGCAAGCAGAGCTTTTGGATTTGGATATTTTCTCTAAGGATCTATTTGCTAAATAAAATACTGACAAAATCATAATCAGAGTGTGAAGTCTCAAGTCCTGTCCTCAGTTTCTTATTTGTACTTTATCTAAACACCTCTCCTTTTATACAGAAGAAGCATTACTGTGAATATGTTAAGGACTTGAAGACAACATTAAGATACTATCCCTGCACATATGGGTTCATATTGATGCTTGAATTCTTACATAATATTACATTGTTTGTGTTTAGATACCTGTCTCCATTCCCTAATAATCCAGCATAGGAAAAGATGCAAGTTCAGAGACAGTGAAGCTCTTGAGTAATTTCTCTTTAGTGGTGATGTATTAATATTGGGGTGCTAATTTACCAATACTGTAAGACTCTTGTTCATCTATCCTTGCCTAACCAAGTAGTGTGAACTAAAATTTGCCTTCCTCTAAGATGTTATAAGGATAAAGGTGAGATTTTACTAATGGGGTGAACTGAGAGATCATTCAAGATATAGATGGAAATACAGAGAAAATAAAGAGAAACAGAGGATGTAATGAGATAGAAAAGCAATATGGCAAGGACAATCAGTTTGATGAGAAAGTAGAATGGAAATTCATGCAGAAGTTGTTCTCAGAGAACTGAAAATGAATATGAAACAAATGAATTTGATGTTAAATTCAGAAGAAGGCAGTATGGGAGTACAGAGAGACTGTGATATAGCCTAGGAAGGATTTCTGAAAGATTAATAACCACCACTTTGATGATAGACTGAAAGGTATTTAGAAGGAAAGAGCTCTCCATATATTCAGTCCCTCAAAACACCATTCCACTGAGCAGCAGGGCACTTAGATCTTTCCCAGACCACTGGTGATGATTTCCATAACCTTCCTGTACCCTCCCTAAAGTTTCAATGTAAAAGCTCTTCTAACATTACTAACAGGGCCCCACCTCCATAGACCCAGCCCTACCCTCAAAAAGTTCCTAAAAGGGTTTCCTTTCCCTTTTGTATGTCTCATCTGGACTTTGCTGGGTTATGAAGCTCACTTATTTGGTTCCAGGCTTTTCTCTGTCTAGATTCTACATTGCTTTTGCAACTGATCTAGGTAAAAGCTGATACAAACAGCTAGTGGTTTATGGGATTTGATGCAACTCTTGTCCACTGTGGGGATTAGGAGGACGAGATAGCAGTAACTGTGATGAAAGATGTATGAGAGATTATTTTAGTGGGACCTGAAGAGTGATGTGCTTTCAGGTAGGTTGCAGTGAAAGCACTAGCTGAATTTAGTGGCTTGATTTATGAGCTATAGCTAAAGCAACAGTCAGAGAGAAGAAAAAGAGATATATTCAGTCAAAGTGGCAAGGATATAAGTGTTGGTACTGACAACTAAGTATGAAGAACTTTATTGAAAACATGCTCAATTTTTGCATTTTCTGGACCTAGACTCTTGTCAGATGATTCGTGAACCCTTAACAGTCTTTGCTTTAGGTTGTTCTCAATAAATTAATTTGTGTAGAATGACAGAAACCTTTTCAAGGTTCCTTCAAACAGAAGCATCTTGCAAGTAATGATTGGATTAATCCTTCAAGTGCTTGCTTTCCCTCTTGCTGTCATTCCATTAAAAGGAGAGACCACATGAACATCTCCGTGCTTGACATCTCTGTGGAGCATGTAAACGTTAGGACAACTCAGCACTTCTCATGTGTAAATTAAAAGCACACTGAAAGTTTCTTAGCCAAGATGCTATTATTCACACTCAAAACAACTATTGCTTCAAAATCTGTATTGCTCAGGAAAAAAAAAAAGGGAATATAATCTGGAATATAGAAATAATCTGAGGGGACTTTGCTGTGGTTTTCTTTAAGTATTTGGGCTAAAAGGTCACAAACAACATTGTGTTCAAGACTCCAGAGGAAAACATTCTGCTTTTGTCAGACAGATTTGCAGTCCTTCTTTCAAAGTGGACTACTGTGTTTGGAAGATGGATATTAGGAGATCTAGTGTGTGCCATTTTGTTTTATTATTTTTCCTGTGAAATCCTAACTTCTAGAGGATGACATAAACCTCTGTCTTCCGATCTTTATGAGAGGACACATCCATTTGTCAGCTAATGAATTTTTTTTCACTTTTCTAGTAAGATTTTCTTATGTGTCAGCTGATATTTTGATTTGGATGTGAAAGCTGAACTACTAATGTCCTACTGAAGTATTCCATGAACTTCACAGACTGACCTGGGCAGAAAAGATGGAAAACTTTTAATGCAACTGTTTGTCATTTATACTACTTGGAATGTTGTGACAAATCTTTGGATCTAAATTGACTTTGTATAAAAAATCTGGCTACTCAGCTAAAAAATGCTAGTTGTGCTAAGGCTAATATAAATAACAGTGAAGAGATATTTAGCTAGTTGTGAGAAGCCTATCCAAAATAAAAAGTATTTGGCATTTTGAAAATGCTAGGGTCTGTATCATCACTTTATAAATCCTTTAAAAATGGAAAGCTGGTGTTACATTTTTTTTAATACCCAGGAATAATTTCTATTTCAACCAAACTAGCTCAAACTTTTCTGAAAATGTGTGTATGACTTGTGTTGCACAATGGGCTTTGAAGACTATATTTCTAGTGCTCAGATTTCAGATTTTTTCATTCAAATCTTCATATCTTTCTTCTAGTGGCCAAAGCTGTTTCCCTCTCTCCATGGAATTTATCATCTTTTGTTGTGTTTCCCTGAGTGGTCCATCTAGACATTGACTGAAACAGAGGCATGTTCCAGAACCATGGACTCATGCTGAAAGAGTGAGAAATTTTGGCTAAAAATCTTGTTTAGATGCAAGGTCTGGATCCACAGCATTACTATAAAAAGTTGCAAGGATAGAAAAAATTGTTTATGTACCAGGACATGATGCTCTCAGGCACATGTTGTGACTCTTGGGGATGCTACCATGCAGGGCTAAGAGCTGGACTTGATCATCTTTGCGAGTCCCTTCCAACTCAGCAGATTCTGTGATTCCGTGATCTTCTTTTCCTGTGGGGATAAGTTAAAGAAAGAAGAGATGCATTTTAAAGTTTGAAAAACACTCTGATGAATGCTTTTAATTCCTTTGTATTTAGTATCTTTCTGCTTGCCTCCTATACTTGAAACTGTATTTTTCCTTCAAGATAGCTATGTTCTAATGTCTAGAGTCCTAAGAATTAATATTATTCTATGTTGCTTTTGTTGTTTCTTTCTACTCAAACTCTGGATGAACTTCAGCAACTGCCTCCATCTTCTCAGTTCTTGGGTTTTACATCTGCAGAATGACCTAAAACTTCCTGCATCAAGTGCTTTGAGATCTATGCAAGAAAAACACTGCAAGAACTGGTTGTCATGATAGCAGGACTCAAAGTAGAATTACTTTCAGAGGCTGTGAGCTGCAATTAAGTGAGAGTGGCTCAAGGGCACTCCCTTATGGGTACTAATCCAACTTCTAAATAGAAAAGTTGACAAAGCCAAATACGTTGTGTCCAAGGGAAAAAAAAAAACAAACCAGATCATTGCCCTCTCCTACCCTAGAACATTATTATTAGTTTTTTGACACCATGGTTTGCATGCACTGTATAAAGCAAACAATAGAAGAAGTGCATTGAGGCAAAAGCTATCAGGCTGTATTGTCCCGCAAGAACCATGAAGTAATGCGAGCTCTTTGCAGACTGGTGACTGAAGAGTGGAGAAAAGTGGACTGAGAGGAGAATTGTTTGTAAGGGAAACAGCTCAGCCTATCAACTGTCAATAGAAACTGAAAAGTTGCAGAGAACATCTTGAGTTGTAAAATCACTTTTGTCAGGATGATTGCTGATATTTTTCCTGTAAAATAATGTGGCCATACTGTTTACAGGGTCTGTGGCATCTCCCATACGGTGGGTCTGTGGGTTCAAACAGGTGAGTGAAATAAGTGTTCTCTGTGCCTTTAATTTTTTACTCAACATTAACAAAATATAGTGTGCTAAGAGCAGATTGTCCACTAGTGGTATATTTTGTGCACTTGTTTTCTCTTTAAGATGCTGAACTGCTGCCTTTGACCATAGTAAGAATAATTGATACTTTAAAAGACAGAATTCTATTTTTTTTTTAAACAAGCTTAATGAATTGACATGGAACACAGACATATTTCTAGGTGATAAATGAAGGAAAAGACATTTATGGTAGAACTGAAGGAATAGATGATCAGATTTTATTTTTGGGGGTGGAGGAGGAAGAGGAATTCCTCTACTTTCAGTTTGGAAGATTTTTTTCCCTTTAATATTTGTTCTAAGGAAGAAGCCATGCCCTTTATCGTGAATCCTCTACAAAAACTGAGGATTACGAGAGAACATTTTCTGAGAAATAATATGGAAATACACTTAGTTCGGTAGCTTATAATTTCATGTTGAGCTGGGAGCTACTGCACTAGCGGGGCTGAGAGACACTGGGACAACCAACAAGCATGACAGATTTGCTGTGTTTTGTTTTCCTTTTTCCTCTCAGCGTTGCATCATTGGAAGCAGTGAATGTGTACAAACAAGTGAAACTGGGCAGAAAACAGATGTTTTCCACAAAATCAGTTCACAAATAAGGAGATCGTTCCCGCGCATGCTGTTAGCTCTCCCCCTAAACTATTGTCAGTGGAATACAATAGGAGGGAGACAGTGGAGAACAGACAAATATATAACTGTTACATTGTTGCAAAAGTTGGAAAAA
Organism: Neopelma chrysocephalum; assembly: GCF_003984885.1. NCBI lineage: Eukaryota > Metazoa > Chordata > Aves > Passeriformes > Pipridae > Neopelma > Neopelma chrysocephalum. The sequence continues at coordinate 25,832,908 of NW_020897714.1, forward strand.
TTTCACTGCAGGCAAACAATTCTTTAAACCTACAGGGTTATTTCTAAAAATTCAGAAAAACATTCACCACCCAAAGGATGGGATGTGTCAAAGGAGTATAACAGCATATAAAATACCTTACTTATACCTGCCAAGAGAGACCATACCTATAGGAGATCAATAATTTTTTTGTTTTTGTGAAGAACAGTTGGTAAACAGAAGATATTGATCAAATACTGAGCAAATGTGTGCATCCAAACTATTCTTCTCCTTCTCCTCAGGTGGAGTTTCAGAACAGATTCTCACTAATCTCTCCTGCAGGACACACATCAGCAGTGCTACAAGCTGAGGTGACATCAAAGTAAAGAACATCTGTTACAAGTCCTGACAACCTCTCCTATTTACTTATAGTTAACTACAATGTAACTTCCAAAGTAAGACTTTCTTTTTTATATTTTTTTTTCATTTTAAAGAGATTTAGATTTTTTTTTAAATGAGATATTACTTATAAGCCCCCAGATAAGCAAGGATAAAAAGATTTATTTTTTTTTTAAATCTAAATTGTACCATCTTAAACACAGTAGGAGGTTATAAAAGACCAAAAAGACCCTTCACCGGTTTAATTTCCTGCTGAGGCCTGATTTGTTTTGCCAATGTAGCTCAGTACAGTACAGCAGACTACTTGGATGCATAATGCTTTTTCAGACTGAACACAAAAAACCCCAAGTTTTTTACTGTAATTATACATATTCCAGGCCCGGACTGATTTTCTTCTAATGGTAGTCAATGTAGTTGAAAAGCTCCTGCAACTGAAGACTCATTTTCATTTACATTCTTCTGGTCATCAGGATGGTGAATATAGTAATTCTTGCACTTGTGAATGACATATTCATGAGGAGATAGGAGAAGAATTATTTCTCTGCAGGACAGGACTTGGATAAGTGTGAAGGTTGAGCTCTTAGTGGACTCATGAAGATTTGATCACTACTGTTGAACTGGCAGATAATTTAACAGGAAGCAGTAAAAATATACTAAGATTGTGTTGACAAAGAATTACCTTATTAGAATAGAAGGTGTTGGTGATATAGACTACTTTAAAACAGATGGAAATTTTGGTACCACTGGTGTAATTCTTTTCTTTCAGAAAATGTAGTCACACCTGATGTTCAAGAAACATTTTATTTAGAGAGCCCTTTTTCCAGTGATAGAGACTTTCAGGACAGGCTTCAGTTCTTGGGGCTTCAATTTTAGAAAACCAAATATAAGAGACCAATAAATACTGACCCACTTCAACATTTAAAAGAAAGTCAGTGATTAATCATTGTTCCAGGCTGGCAATTTGTTCTGTAACTTTAAAACCTGGGAAAGAATAATATTACTTATCTTTGCAGTTAAATATTTCCTTTGGGTGTATTGAAGTGGGAAGAGCACAAGGCAGTATAGGTTTTTTTTTGCAAATATGCTGTCTTTAGAATGTAAATTCATGCTAGAAGTGGGTGCCTTTGCTTTTCCTCACGGATGAAGCAGAGGAAACATTAATAAAATGAGAACCCAGCTATCCAGATAAATGTAACAGCAAAATGCTTCATGAATCCTTCCAGAATCTCCATTTACTAAGAATCAGAATTTAAAAACCAAACCAAACCAAACAAAAAACAAACAGGTTTATTTTGTGTCCCAGAAATAATATTTTAAAACCTAGGATCTGATAATAGTCAAACCTAAGAAAGTCTTATGAGTGTAGGAATTCTTCAAGGCTTTTGGATTGCTCTGCCAGGCACAAGCAAAGACAAGGTCCCTTGTCTTCACAGTGACTTTCCCTACAGTTCTTTCTTCCTTAGTATTTGTTTAGGCAACATCAAGTGTTGTTTGACAGCAGGACTTAGTTATGATTCCAGCTTGCTCATGTTTGTTGCTGACCTACAGTTAAAGGCACCACCCAAAGCAGCAAGCTTCAGACCCCAAAGAAGCACCAAAGAACAGATCGAGGCCTCAGAACAAGAACAGATCACCAGCAAAATTTGCCCTATGAGTATTTATGAGGTTGAAATATAGCAATTTATGCCGATAAGCAGACCAAGCACAAACATGAATTGCTAAATTGCTACTTGAAGGAACCAGTAATGGGGGTTTGTGGGTTTCAGCCATGGGACAGAGAGCCAGGCTCTCCAGAGTGCCAGCCAGTCACTGTGCACACATCTCGCCTGTGACAGTTTTTGGGAACAAAACCAATATTCATTCTCTTATGCTGGATGAACATGACTCTGCTTGTCTCTGGCACCAAACTAAACCCCTCTAATTTCATTGTGGAAAGGGCACAGTGCTTGCCAAGGAAGGAACGTGTTTTACATACATGGCACCAATGTTGTGATCTGACTCTTCACCATCAAAATTAATCCATTTGAATGGGCTCAAATTAGGACTGCATCAAACACTATACTGAAAATATTGTTAATGGTAGAAAACCCATTGTCAGTTTAAATAAATTTCTGTATGAAAAATAAGACAATCTTAGTAGATTTTTTCACCAGAGAAAGATAAGAAAATAATTTTGTTTCCAGTTCCTGGTAGGGTTGCATCATGAATAAATTGCGGTGCATGAAGGAACAAGAAAATGAGCACAAGAGTCTTGAAACAAACTGAGCTGAAGGGTTGCAGTTTTTCAGCTGGACTAACATCAGTCTGCAAGTAAATGCAACCCCTTTGATGTTTGAATGTTCCATTGTATATTTTTTTTTTTTTAGCTTTTGCTGTGATTTGAAGAAAGAAAAAAATCAATGCCAACATGCTGGAATTTTCTGCAGTATTAAAAAGTGTACGGGTTCCCAGGGACAAAATGAATAATAGGATGTGTTTTTGCCCTAGGCTGCCTCAAAATGTACTTTCTCCCCCACATCTCATTTTCCCGGGCACGCATATCTAAAAGATGTGCAGAGAACAAAGAAATGACATCCTGAAGGAAGCACACATTTACTTCCTACATGTCCTAGTGGAGAACACGCATAAGATTTGTCTCTCTGGCCAAGCAGCACATCTTGGTCCTGCTGTGTCAAATCAGGCTCTTGCCCATCAGAAATGTCACTGGATTTTTTTCCTTTCTCCAGGAGGCTTTCTTGGGAGTTTCAGTTATTTCTACTGGATTTGCAAGGAGCATCAGAGTCACTCAGTGACCATAAAGGTTAATACAGCAATGTCTCTGTGGCATCCACCTCTGAGATCCTCCTGAGCACTGACTCATTTCAGAGGCCTGTTTGCTTTAGTTGTAAAGGTAATGAAGGGTGAACAGGTCAGTCAATCTTACCATGTCCATCCTGAATGAGAAAAGACAGGGCACAGCTCTAGACAAACAGCACCACTGACTTTCCAGTTTTTCCAATGTGCCAGAGGAGGAGCAGAGTTTATGCTGCAGAGTTCCCTCCAGGCTAAGTCCTGAATCAGATGCAGAACAGTGGATTGCTGGCTGCACTGCAGGCCTCTAGTCCTCTTTCCTTAGTCTTTCACATTATATTGCCAGCCTCTGTACCATAAAGACTAATGATTTTGATAATCACATGTTATATGTACATCTGTCTACTGGTTACTTTTACAAAATCAGAGAAGAACTGGGAGTTAATGCTTTTGGTGACTAGCTAAGAGTTGACTCTGTGTAGAAAGAAGAACCTTTTTTTATAAAAAACCTTTTATATAATTGTTAGTGTTCTGAAAAATTTCATTACTTAGTCAACACCTATTAGCCTCTAGGTAAGTGACCCCCTTCTTCACTGCACTGTGAGCCTTGCAATCATGCAGAAGTACACAATTTACTTCCATGTATGTTTTCAGAGGTTGTGTAGTGAATAAACTAAGAAACAATCATTACCATTCTTGGTAAATAATGTAAAACATTACCAGAGTGTATGCAATCATAGATATGGTAGACATGATTAGTCAGAGCTTAACTACACTTCTTTCACTTATTATTTTTCATTAGTGATTTGAATAGAGAGTGGGACTGTACTTTCATGAAATTTGCTGACAGTGTCACATTGGAAGCTACCAATATTGGTAAGATTTGGCATTTGGAAAAATTAATGCTTGACCTTGTTAATAGAAATGAAATTAAATGCTAACACTACAACATGGAAGGCCATATGCAGAAGGGCTTACAGTAAATACATCTGCTATGAGCTGGGTCTTGCCTATTGGACCCAAAAGAAAAGATGAACCTTGGCACTTTGGTTGATGAAGGCCTGAATCTACATCAATGTGATGTAGCTCTGGAGAGAGCAAATGTAGTCTGCAAATACTGCAGATGGGGAGTATTTAGTAAAGTGTGTCACTGGGAAATTGCTGGTGGTACTATGACAAACACAAGTTTGGTCACCTGCCCTGAAAGGTTCCGTATCAACTTGAATAGATGAAGTTTGTGGGATGAGCAGAAGTAAGGAGAGTTTATTCTGTCAGAGTAAACTTGGTGAGTTGAGACTTAAAGCTTACCAGACTGGAAGGTGATAGAAGATGTGACTGATCATTTTAAGTGTAGTGTGTGCTATAAACAAAGGAAAAGGGGAGGGGAATTTGAGCTAAAGAATGATGCTAGCACAAAATCTGCCTGGGACAGGAAGAACTAAAATTCTAGACCCAACCCAAAGTGGATGACTGAGGTTACACTTTGGCTCCATGCTCTTTCCTGGAAAGCACTAAACACGTTCTGTGGCAGCGATGGTAAGCCTGGATTCACAGTCCTCAATACCTGATCAGCCACTGCAGGACTTTTTTTTCCAACTCAAACTTAATCCAAATAAATGTGTGCATATGACAGAATTTCTCTCCTATTTCTCCTTTGTACACACAGTACAAAGATTATACTGACTTTTTACTTGAATGTCAGCTGTGGAAGAAGCTGCAGTACTTGGTATAGCACAACATTAAAATGACGTAGTGTACCCTAGTCAAATGTCATAATCACAGGTACAAAAGTTAATGAACAAATTTCAACTACTGATGCTAATTTACAGCTGTGGAATACCATGTACCATCATTACCTTTCATTCCACACCACAAGGAGCCCTAAACATGTATTTATTGCTTTGCTGAACACTGATCTGTGACTCTTTCCATCTGGAAACAGCCTGGTCATTGCTGTAACTTAAACAAGTAATAAACAGGTGAATATTCAGCTGTGTTTACTTTCACAGTTTCTGATGCCTTTCATTCTAACTCAGGAGAACAACTGTAGGGACTTTTGTCTGGAAAGCTCTTAATTAAGACACATAGGATCTTATGTTCCCTAAATATGTTTCTATTTACAGTCTTTTTTGGGGGGTAATTCAGTGAACCAGAAGTATTTGTCATAGTAGAATAAAAGGAAGTAGTTCAATAGTAAATAATTGAAAGTTGACTCAGTTTGAGGACTAGGTTTTTATGGTAGCTTGACCCCAAAGTTATACCCTTTTCTTTAGCAAGGAGATATAGTCATGTATGAAGCATTTCCATTTGAAGCAAAATCATAAGATAATGTGCATCTAAAAAGGCTCCTTCATAAAGGAGCTCCCTTCTGATCATGAATAACATCTTTGTCCTATTTAAGTCAGTATCAGGATTTCTGATTTGCTTATATAGCACAATTATTGTTTGTGATCTTTTATACTTGGATGACATCCAAGTTGTTTATTCACAGTATGACATTTATTTAGGGATAGAATTGGACAAAAATTAGCACTACCTAGTGTATTCCTCTCGGACTGCCAGATCCTCTTTTTAAAAATTATCTGGAAATGATATTCTAATCCTTTAAATACTGTGCTTTGTAATGTAAAACTGTGAATTCAGATGGTGTGCTACTATGTCTTCAATGACAAGCAGCCATTGACATTCACACACCCCTGTTTTACAGATAAATTCAAGGAGAGAAAATAATAAAAGAATAATCCCATAAGGTTTTCCTTGCAAAGTCATCCCTAAACACATCATCATAAGAAAAGATAGAAAAACATACTGCATTGTATAATATTTTGTGGCAGGTATTCTTCAAGGAATGCAGCTCTGTTCTTTCTCTTACATGTTCTTTCGCAAAATCTCAAACCTGTGAGCCACAACCATTTTTCCAGTATTATACAGACCTTCTCATACCCATTAAAAGAATTTTGTCTTTATACATTTAACTTCACAACTTCTGTATGGTATACTGCTTCTGGAAGATTAAGACCATCCATTTGGATGCTTTCTCTAGTTTCTCAGCATGTTAAATTCTTGTTCCAGTCTCTGATTCTGGCTAGTTGTTGTTCAGTTGTTTCAGAGAGGCATTTAGCTTTCTTTCAACTTACTATAAACAAAACTTCACTTTCCAAAGAAGCCTGTGTCATCAAATGATATTTTTTTCTATATAAATACAACAACAATTAAACACACACTCAAATTTTTACTTAAAATATGATTATAGCAAGCGGAGGGATTGTAGAAACGAGTATCATCATACTGAATGTATTGGCTCCCTCTGTGGTTCTTTGAATTACATTTGGGGATTTTTTTTTGGTGATAACTGTAATGATGATTTTACTACTGTTATCATTGCAGAGCCAAACACAGCCACGGAAGGCTGAGTTGGATTCAGTTTTGCTTCACACATCATTAATAAACCTGTCAGCTCAGCTCTGATTGCAGGACTTCTATTTCTGATGATGGTGAAAGAATGCAGTCCAATTTTCCACTGTGGTTTGGATTTTCCACACTAGCATTTGGAGACATTCGTTTTTGAGATATAAAATCAGCAATGTCAACGTAGAAGCCTTTGAGAAAGGTAGCACTTGTGAAGAACAACGCTTTTCAATTCCTTGTGTCCTTCTTAATAAATTTTAAAAAAAATTTTAATAATGCCTTTTTGTAGGCTGGATAACTATTTTTTAGGTAGGAATTGTGGCAGAACTGATTAGATATGTCAAAGCAGGAAGATAGAGAGACTCCAGCTGACAAGTTATTTATGTAATTTCTGGCTTGTTGTATGGAATCCATGGGAAGCACACAGTTCTGGCATTCCAAACCGCTGTTAGGTCTGTCAGATACATTACTGGTGCTCTTTTATTATTGGTACATTAAAGGTTACTGTGAAGCAAGTAAGAAGGCTCATGTTGTGTCTTGCTTTGGCTAAGGGACAGGAGGAGCATGGCAGGGAAAAATGAAGGGCAAATTACTGCAGAATGTGAAAGATTTTACAAAAATGTAGATTTGTGATCACAGTGAAGGATATAAAAGGATGAGGAATCAGCACATCAGTGCCCTCTTATTTAACATGAATTCTTGCATAAATGCAAGAACATTCCCATACAGTCTCCTGACACCAAACAGCATCACATGACATAAAGATCATTACACACTGAGGGTCCTGAATATTTCAAGGAAAGAGAGATATTCAGACATGCTTTGAATCTTTCAGGCAGTATATACTCTTCAGAGTTACTTGCACTGAGATACCATTCACGTTCCCTGATGGTTCTGATGAAATAAGTATCCAAACAACAAGCCAGACTTAAAGGGAAAGGACAGAGCAAGGATGTTGTGTCCTGGCAGAGATGAATTTTGTTAGGATATGCCTCCAGTCTAAGGACCAAGCAGTTACCTGAGGGAGAAATCCTTACCTTTCAACTAAGAGTGCAATGAAGTCATAAATAACGTTTTATGGTTTTATCTCTTCATAATCTGGTAAATGCTGTAAATAGGTGCTTAACTCTCACCTGACCTGTTGATCTTGGTTATACTCCCATCAGGTCATAATATGCAACTGGATGAGAATCTGACTTAGATAAATCTGATTCTACATACAGGGCATCCCTGCCCAGGTCAGACTGATGTCCTGTGGACTTGGGCATCAGGTGGCTTAGGGAATGAGAGCAGAAATAGGATATTTCTGTCCTTTGCCTTTCAGGAGCCAGGGAAGATGTGGTCATGCTACAGAACATTCTTCACAGCACCTACACTGGCAGGCAACAGTCAGTCCCTCTTTGCAGGTAGTATGCAGAGCTGAAAACAGCTGATGGTATGGGCTGAACACACGCTATAGGAAGCACAAGGCAAAGGGAGATTACAGGAGGTATTTTCCTGGTGAATTAACCACCCATCTTCCAGAGCCACCTCGCTAATTAATTACTCCCACAACTCCAAAATGTTTTAATCCCTTCTCTTATATGCCCAGACTCCATTTCTTTTTGCTAGTCACTTTCTTAAAGCAGTTGTGGCAATGCCATTAATTGGTAGCAAATTAAAGCAGCCACAGCACAGAGAAAACCTGAGAACAATACAAAGTACATGGAACTGAATTTTGAGCCAGGAAGCAGGACTATTTTTGTGCTCCTCTAAGCTTGTACAACAGACAGCAGTACAAACTTCAAATAAAAAGTTTAACACAAGCTACTCCAGGATTGCAACTCATGGTGGTACGAAAAAAAAGAACACAGATTTCAGGTGGGGAACTGATGTCATGTTTTTCGCAGAAAGACCAAATTTCTGAAATAATGAAAGGAAATAAAGTATTTGAATAAACTGAAGATAAGCCAAGATTCAGCCTCTGGTGCTTAGGTGTCTGTTTCAGTGCATTGAAACTCATAGAAGTCTCAAATTATCATTTCAAGAGAAGTTAGAAATGTACTAGTGGATACAGCTGTATTTCAAGCTCTAGTGTAATGGACAGAGGTTCATTGACAACATTCCAGGTCAATTTTTAGAGTTACTGATGATGTAGTTCCCAGTAGACTGTCCCTTAATGAAGAAGTGCAAGACAATTTTAGCACAAATCATTAGATTGTAACACGGAAAATTCTGAGTATCCCACTGCAAATTCACAGAAAAAGATGTGCTTAGTTCCTGAATTGGTTGTTTTAGTAAGGCAAAAGCATCTGTTTTCACCTTGACTTCAATAACAGCTGCAGTTATTGTTGGTATTTCTGAAAGACAAAATTATTTGTCTCCAGCCCTTAGGGGCTGAAGTAGTGCAGACTCACCAATTAAAGGCTTTTAACAGCTGGATGCTTCCTAACTGCTTAGCAGAAACATTAACTACTTCAAAAAAATCCTCACCAATCTGAAGAGGGCTATGTCTCTCCAAAGCAAAGGATAAGAAACTTGTTGAAAGCAAAAGAAAAGAAATAGTTTAAATTATACATAGTTCTTCCTTCAGACAGCCAGAGTAAGTAAATTTTTATGGCAAAATGCATGGTCGCATTTTCCCCCGTGCTGATTATTCCCAGGAGGGGAGGATAAGACTGTATTTTCATGGCCCATCTCATTCTGTTTATGCTGATTCACCACACCAGATGCTCTCCAACATACAGAAGGTATTAGCTGCTGGCCTGAAGGAGTGGTGATCACACTGTCTCTCATGTGCTGCTATGTAATAGAAGTGTCCATCCTGAGAAGGCCAAGGGCAGCTCATGACCGACACAGGTTTGTTCCTGCTGCTCCCAGCAGTAGATATGTTCCTGGAGCAATCACCAGCCAGCTGAGTTTGTGGTGCCTTGTAAGCTGCCTGAAACAACTGTCCTTGACATGTTTATTGCTGAGTTCTGCATCTATCCAGTACTAGGCTTAGAAATGCAGATGCCACATGGGGTGCCCTTTCTCTCAGCCTCTGCTCAAGGAGAGAAGACATCTGTCTTTTTAGTGTTTTCTTTCCTGTGTGCTTGCTAGCCAAGAGATTGAAGAGTTCTTGTTCCTTTTGACAGAAAGTAGTAAAATTTGACTTAGGCTTTGTTTATGGACCGGTTTTCCAGCATCCTCAGAACAAGAGATAATTATGTCCCTTTCCTTCTGGAATAAGGAAAGAGGGCTGAAGCTGTATGTCTTACCATGGCTCCTGTCCTAGAGCTTCCAACAAACTTTTAGGGCCAAAATGGCACCTAAGGAGTTAATTGACTTAACATTTCTTTCATGTCCAAAATTTCCTAGAAAGACAAGCTAGAGAGAAAAGGCTGAGGTACTCGAATTTTTTGTCTTAGTCTTCATCTGGAAGTGCTACAGCCACACTGCCCAAGTCACAGAAGGCAAAGGAAGGGAGTAAGAACATGAAGAACCACCTCCTGTAGGAGAAGATCGGACATGAAAACTTTTGAGGAACCTGAAGGTGCACAAGTCCAAGGGACCTGAAGAGATTAATTTGTGAATCTTGAGGGAACTGGTGGATAAAATGTCTAAGCCACTACCCATCACATTTGTGAAGTTGTGGTACTCCAGTGAAGTTCCCACTGACTGGAAAAGGGGAAACATAACCCCCATTTTTGAAAAAAGGAAAAAAGAAGAAAATGGAGAACTACAGGCCAGTCAGTCCCACCACTGTGCCTGGCAAGATCATGGAGCAAATCCTCCTGGAAACTATCCAGAGCCACATGGAAAATAACAAGGCAACTGGTGACAGCCAACATGTCTTCACTAAGGGTAAATCAGACCTGATAAGTTTGGTGGCGTTCTATCATGGGGCTATAACATTGGTGGATAAAGGAAGGGCATCTGACAGACTATCTGGACTTGTGCAAAGCATTTAACACATCTGTGTCTCTAAATTAGAGAGACAAGGATTTAATGGATGTACCACTCAATGGATAAGGAATTGGATGGATGGTCACACTCAAAGATTTAGACTTGTGGTTGGCGTCTCCTTGTCCAAGCGGAGAGCAGTGGCAAGGGACATTCCTCAGGGGGCAATGTTGGGCCTGATGCTGCTTAACATCTTTCCTGGCAACATGGACAGTGGCGGTCTGTAAAATAAAAGCTAAAAATGATCCCAGTTTGGGGGAAGTGGAATACTTTATTGGGCACGAGAACACAATTTAAAGGCATCTCTGGCTGGACATGTTGATGAAGGGGACTGGCTATGTTAATTGGGGAGTTGCACAAATTTTTGCTGTAGTTTCCAAATAGTTAATTTTTCTTCTAGTAGGATTACATGAGAGATAGAGGGATTACAGGGGTTCAGACATGGTCTGATACAATCAACTCAAAAAGTCCTTTCTGATTTCTGCTGGAGCCAGGCTTAATCCATAAGGTAGAACTTTAACAGGTCTTGTGAGAAGGGTCCAGCTCCTTCAGATCATGAGGTTTTTGTCAGCCTTTGTTTTCCTTTTGCTGAAAGCTGGGTTTGGGCTCCCACAATGGACAGTGGGATCGAGTGCACCCTCAGGAAGTCTGCCAGTGACATCAAGCTCTGCTTTGTGGTCAACATGCTGGAGGGAAGGGATGCTGTCCAGAGGAACCTTGACAGGTCTGTGAAAACCTCATGCAGTTCAGTAAGGCTAAGTGAATTGTCCAGCATGTTGGTCAGGGCAATTCAAAGCACAAATGCAGGCTGAGCAGAGAATGGATTGAGAGCAGCTCTGAAGAGAAGGAATTGGAGGTATTGGTTGATGAGAAGCTCAACACAACCCAGCAATATGTGCTCACAGCCCGGAAAACCAATTGTGTCCTGGGCTTCATCAAAAGAAATGTGGCCACCACGTTAAGGGAAGTGATTCTGCCTCTCTATTGTGGCCACTCTGGGGCCCCCAACATAAGGAGGACATGGACCTGTTGGAGCAAGTCCACAGGAGGGCCACAAAGATGTTTGGAGTGCTAGAAAACCTATTCTATGAAGACAGGTTGAGAGGTGGGGTTGTTCAGCTTCGAGAAGAGAAGACTCCGGGGAAACCTCATAGAATCTTAATATCTAAAGAGGAACTACAAGAAAGCCAGAGAAGGACTTCACTTATGGGCAGGAAAAGGGGAAATGGCTTTAAACTTAAAAGGGATAGGTTTATATTAGATATTAGAAGGAAATTCTTAACCATAAGGATGAATAGGTTGCTCAGACAAATCGTGGATGCCCTATACCTGGAGATGTTCAAGGCCAGGGTGCATGGGGTTTTGAGCAACCTGATCTAGTGGAAAGTGTCTCTGCCCATGGTAGACCTGTTTTGACTAGTGGTCTTTAAGGTGCCTTCCAACCCAAACCATTCTATGAATCTGTAATTGTATGAAAGATTGTCCAGAATGAGTTTAACGTGCTTCTGATCCTTGAGGTGGGCTGAGGAGATGTGTTCAAGTAGAAGTTTCTGATAGATAAAAACTCTGGGGCCAATCAGGAATGGAACAGACATGAATCTTGCCTTAGCATCAAAAAGATGTACTGCCTATCCCATTTCCCTTGCTGAACGGGAGGACGATCTGATACCAGAAGTATTGGTTAGTAGTGAAGCAAATGCATTTGCAGTCTGATATACACTGGGGAGTCTATTCTGGCTAATCTCTGTTTAACTATTTTATTTGCATCATTTCTGGTCTGATAATAATGATAAGTTCTTCCCTGATTAATATTCTAACCTCTTAAATATGTAAAAGCTACCTAATTTTGACTGCTGCATACCTAAGCCAGTTAGCGTATGTTAATTAGAAGATTTGTTATCAACTAGCATTTCTAATGTTTTTCCCCATAATAGGCTTGCAAGTACATGTTATGGGAGGGCTTTTTTCCCCTGTTTCATTTAAAATAAATATTTTAAACTATTCCCTGTTTGCTTTTCCAGTAGAACACTCTGATCTCTATGATTAAAGTTAAATCATTATATGAAAACTCCAAGAACATTTCTCCATGGTTTCCCTTAGGTTGACTTATTATGCCAGTCATCTGTACTCTGATCTCTGAAACAGTATTTCCATTTTGCTGTAAGCATAAACATCATCATAGGATCAGGTTGCATGAGTATGGCTAAATGTCTGAAGTTATGCACTACTGCCTCTAATAAAGTGAATTATGCACAGAGAATGCAAATTACATTTTTATCTGATGTTATCAGCACTCGATGTTCATTACATAAAACAGAATATAGTGGTCCTTAGTTTGTATCTGTATGTTGCCGTATTATCTTGCAATAGACTGAATTTTAAAGAATTTTGATCATTTAGACCTTATTTCACCATTGATTCTTCATTTTAAAAGGATGAGAGTAAAAAAAGACCCAGTCTTAAATGCAGCCACACACAGCACGTCTTACTATATAGGTGTATAGACTTCTTGCAGAAGCTTCCATAACATATAAGACTAATGAAAAAATCAAAAAGGCATAGATGTAGGGTCCAACCATGCTGAAGAGGTAAATATATTAATTTTCAGCTACATATGCTAAATGTATGCCATGCTGTTTGGTTTCTAGGCTTCACTAAAGACCTCATAAGCTCAAAGAAGAACTGCACATGCTCTGCACCCTGATGCTATATTTGGTTCAATGCCTGCAGGGAAAGACAGAGTGCAAAGGTACCTGAGTGGTATCATTACAAACATCTTGGTTAGGGAATGCCATTAGGCAGCCATTGCCATAAGGAGTGCCCTCAGAGTGTCTCGTGTGCCCATGTTGATACAAGAAGGACTCTAGCTAAAACTGCAGTGTAGAAATGGTTCTTCCACACTTTTGAAGACATTTCACAGGCATTTACTTATTCTGTTTTATATTATTTGAGACAGGCTATCAAGATGCCTCTCACTAAACATGTCATATTTTAAGTGAAGAATAAAATATGCTCCATGCAAAATCAAACACGTAGAACACCTGAAATGAATATTTAGCTTTTCAGACTATGAACTGCACACTGATATTTTAACCTTCACCTTTCATAGAATAGGCTTCTTGAATGGGCATTTTATTAAAAAAAAACTTTCTGAAATAAGCTGAAGAGTTATTGAGTTTTCACTGGAAACATACGTATTTGCTGAGCAACTGCTATCCAGAGAGCTGGATTTTTATTTGAATTTAGGAATCTAAATAGATTTTTGGATTCGAATGGCTATAAATCATTGCACAAAGGGCTTAAAAGGAACTTAGTGTACACGCTCTCTGTATAAAAGCAAACTTCTGTTCATCCAAAAAATTATAAATTACAGAGAGAAATAAATCTTAGAATTATCACTTCCGAGTCAAGAAGTAAAATTAAACCATGGCATGACAATAGAATCTTTTGACTGTTGATGTCATGCAACACATCATGATGCCTGAGAGCTGTACAGCAGCAGAGGATGTAGAATGTGTGCTGACAGAGTAACTGCCTCAGAGTTGGGCTGTGCCTTGACGAATACACTCTTTCTTACTTCCTTCTAAGTTCGAATAAGTTAAGATTTCACTACTACTTTTTGGATTTAATCTAAGTTCCCAACCACCTGTGTTCATTAAAGAGAGTGCCAAGAATAATCATGCATGACCTTTCTTAAGGGCAACAAAAATAACTTTTTTAAACAACGAAATAGTTGTGTGACAATAAATTACAACATTACAAGAACCATATGTTAAGGGGAAAATATTCTCCTAGCAACAGAATGGGAAAGGTGCCTATTAGGGACCACTCGACAACAAAAGTGGTCTGTATCTTAAAACTAAGAATATAAATGGGAGGGGGAAGTATTTTGTAGCCTATACTTCAGATGAGGAAGGGGAATGGAAAAATAAAGAACAGCAAAAAAAGTCACTGAATTTTAAATTTTGCCTCCACTCATTTGCCTCAAATAAGAACGTTTGTGATTGCTTTCATATTTCCCTTCACTTCAGACACTGCACTTTCAGGACACTTGGGTGCTCCAAGGTCACAGAAATCCTACAGGTGCCCACATTTAGCTCATGAGTAAAACAATTTCTAGGCACTGACCATGTGGTGACCAAACATACCCAGCTCAGGTAAAATAAAAAAAAAAAGGTCAGATTTTTGATGTCAGGGTGACTTGGAGAATTGAATACAACCTAGAAAATTTTTCTTACTTTTTGTTTTGTTTTTGTTTGGTCTTCAAACACACTTCTTTAAAAGAAGAGAAGACACTTCAAACTAACTTTCACTCTTTTTCTCTCATAATAACTCTCATAGTAACTTGCACAGTTGGAGGGGGAACAAAAAAAGATTTTTCTAACTGTCAGCTCTACAAAAAACCAGGGGTTTAAAAGCCCAGCTGGTTTTTGTCTAACATGTTCACCATCACCAGTAATAATCTGTGTGCCATGAAACTTGTATAATCACATCCTGTCTTTGTGATTGAAGGCAGACTCTACCCTCAGCACTCAAAACTAGTTAAAAATTTTCTTGAAGACAGGTTTGTTAGGAGAAAAATTCAGCTCCTTTCCTTATATCTGGGATGCAGTGTTAAAAGGAGTGATAACTTTTGGTACTAAAATAAAGACAGCTTTGAGTACACACAAGGAATAGATTTGTAGATCAAGAAACCATAAGTGTAGTTTTGCAGAGCTAAACCATTGCCTTAAGCTAAGTGTAAAGCTATACAGTAGTGAGATGATCTTCTCTTTCATAATAGCATTATGTTGCTTTCTTGGAATTTTTTAGTAGTTCTTCATATCTAGTAGCAGTTTTAGCAATACCCATATAAACAGCAGCTTAGAACATGAAATAACGTGTCCTTTCAAGCTGTTTTCTAATACAAATCCTTTATTATTCTATTTATAACTAATGACAGATGCCAGAAATAGAAGCCTGGTTCATTAATTATGTGAATTTTCTGGTCGTGCACCTGCACATGGGTTACTGTCAGGGCACTCAAGAATTCCCATTGTGCTTTTGATGTTAAATTATATGTCTCAGCAATGATTCCAGTTTTTAGGATTCAGGGATGTAAGATATCTCCTAATTCAAAAGGAAAGCAGATGGTTGAGAACTACTGCTTTGCTGCACATAGCACTGAGCACCCAAAAAGGTAGGTATCACAGAGGGGCTTTATCTATCCACAGTCCCATTTGGTAAAGCTTGTTCCAGAAAAGTGGGTTAAGAGACATACAAGAGCAATACTAAGGCTGCACATAGATGTCAATTAAGGAAAAGTGGTAATTTAAAAAAAAGAAGAAAGCAAACCCCCAGAATATTCAAATTGAAACTCTGTGCATCCCTGTTAGTTTCCCCTTCAGTACATCAATGTTTACCTTAACTCCAGACTAACTACTTTTTAGAAAAAAAAAATCAGGGAATAAGTTTCTATAGCATATGAGGATTTTAGGAGTTCTACAGCAGTCATCTATAAAGTTGTGTTTGAAGCAAAACACCAGGAATTCTCCACCACATGAGCCAGTTATGTCAAGATGGAAAAGTTCAGTTTGAGCCTCTGTAGTAAGGAAAAGAGTTCTGATTCTGTTTCATCTGCAAATGTGTATAATCGCAGTATTTTTTGGTATCTAATTTTTAAGGATATTTAATTCCACAGAATGTCTTCAGCTTGTCTAGGTATGGAAACTAAAGGAAAATCCTAAGATCAGGGCAAGCTTATAATGTTTCCTCTTTACCTACTGACCCAAACCCAATGACATGTGCTTCAAAACCCTCCTAAGCCAGAGGTGGTATCTCTGGGTTTAATAACACTTCGTTAATTGAAAAGTGGGGGAAGAAAAAATCTTACAATTTAGGTGGAACTTGCCTTCTGGCAATTTGAACTGATGGCCTCTCATTTGTGTGTTATCAAAAACAGTGAATAATGGTTCATCATTTATCATCTCCTCGCCACTATAATTTCACAGCCCCATATTCTGCCCAGTTTAATTACCTCTTTTTTTCATGCAGATGAAGCCTAGTTTATTTAATCCCCCTCAGATGTAAAACATTCATACCTTTGGTCATTCTAATCACTACTCTATGCACCTTTTCTAGTTGTGCTGCATCGATTCTTCAAGATGCTACAACTAGAAATGCTTTTAGTTTTCATGATTTGGGCACATTGTGGATTAATATTGCAACAGAGAGTTTTCTGCTTTGTTTTCCATTTTTCTTCTAGTAATTGCTTTTCTTTACTCATGACATTACTCGGTCATGATGTGCTGATATTTTAATAAAATTGTCTGCTACAACTCCAAGACGTTTCTTACAGACAGTTTGGTGTCTATCAGTTTGTATTAAGTATTTAGGATGGGCTTTCTCTGTCTGCATTACTGTACATTGATCAACACCAGATTTTTTTCCTGGCATTTCTTTGCCCAATCATTTAGTACTCTGAGGTGTTCTGCTATTCTACACAGCACTTTTGTCACCTCACTTAATTTTAGGTTATCAGAATTTACCACCTCATTCTATACTTGCTTTGCCAGATGAGATACTACATGGGCTTCAGCACAGGTTCCTCTGGGGCTCCACTGGCAAGTCAGAAAGCAGCTCACTCCTCCTGTTCTTTCCCAAATTTTAATTTCTTCATTAGCTTTTTCAGTAGACAGTTGTCAGAAAAATCCCACTTCACGCTATCAAGCAGATCACATTTGCTCACAGCACTTTGTGGGCAAAGGCCCCTGACTTGTGAGACCTGACTCCTTGCTGGGATAACCAGGTGAATTGTCCTCATTGTAGAAATGCTGAAGTGCTTCACTGAGCTGGAACCTGTCTCCTGCCGAGGTCTGGAGGCTTAGATTTTCTTCAAAGGTAGAGCCACCCTGCCCTTGTGACTGTCCCCTGCATTAGGCTGACCAGCCCACAAGAGCACGCATCACTGAGGTAGCTTTGCTCCCACTGGAACCACCTAACTGGACCTCAGTTAGGAAAGAATTAAACTGCCACAGGGACTTTTGCAGGGCATCTGAAGCGCAGGTGAAGTTTTTCCCTGCAGAAAGTGAAGGATAGGGTATATATGCCTAATCTACAGATCTCCTCAATTAGCTAAATGGAGGATTCAAATTCATGAGCTGTAGCTGATTATCATGTTTCATATTTGCATCATAATTTTTCTAAACAGTGCTAATTTGCTGCCTAATGAGTCTGTAAGATTTCCACCGGATGATGTTGATGATGTGAGGTTCAGTGCTTTTGTTTCCTATTTGAAAGTTTTGCCATTGTGCTGCCAGTGCTAAATGTAGTAATGATCAGAGGGGACTGATTAGTTATCTCCAGTAATTTCTATAGAGAATTTAGCCTCTAACAATACTTCTATGCCCCATAACCATTCCTTGCATGCATTCAGTACTGAACTGAGTGATGCCATTTTACTCTAATTACTGGGCATAAATATTATTTATATTTATTTATATTATTTATATGTTATATTATTTATATTTTATTATATTTATATTATGTATATTTATTTGACAGAGTAACTAGACTAGCTAAGGCTGGCCTTCCAAGTGATTGTCATCTCTCCACTATTTTTGTTTTCACTGTGAACCTTCACCTTGCAGGCTGCTTTCAGAGGAGTGTTCGAAGAGAGCTCCGGTCAGTCAGCTGCTCCATTGGAACCAGAGGACTGCTGCAGAACACGGCAGAGTCAAGTGTAGGTTGAAGACAGCAGAATCACAGCTGGTACCTAGTTCCCAATTTAGAAATCACCATCTGTTGATGTTTCTAAAATTAAAAAAGTTAGTTCTTTTTTAGAAGCAGCAGCTCACAAAAGAAAAAAAACCTCAATTTTATCTATTTGGTTTTGATACAAGGAAGGAATAAATTTTTACCCAGCAGGTGAAATTTCCTGTCTTTTCCAGCTCTCCCATCAAAGACATGTAGCTACTTAGCAGTAAATGCTAGACAAACAACTTTCGGCTAATTTCAAATATTTTGAATATTTTTGTTCTTTGGGTCAAAAGATCTTGACAGGTGCAACATTTTTAGAAGAAAGTCTGATTATGCATTACATTTCTGTTTGTCACGTTCACATGAAATAGCTCTGTGCATGGCTGCAAGGCAATGGCCATCAAGGACCTGTCCATATTACTTGACTTCTTTTAAGTCCTATCTCTTATGATGTCTTTGAGGAATCTTTTCTACTTTTGTATACTATCAAATATTGACTTTATAACACAAAACCAAGTACACAAACAATCTCTGGCCTCCTCTTTGCAGTGCTAGGAGGACTACAAATACAAAACTGTATGACAAATGTAGTTATTCCATTTACCTCAAAACCTCTCTTCAGCTACAATTGGATTAAATATTCTTTTTCAGCCTAAATAATCTCTCATCTTTATGCAATACCTAATGGCAGAGGCCAGAAATTGTTGCAGAGGATGAAATAATCTTATTATCTGTTCTTGGTGGGATTTAGATGACATAAAGCAATGTTGATGTTTCTAATAATTACGTCTATTATGCTCAGCCCTAAACATCACAAATTAAATCCTTATCTTCTGTAGAGTCAAATGAGAAAACTCAGTTTCTGAAGAATTTACAATTTAAAAAAAAGAACTAAGGACAGGGTAAAGAGGCGAGATAGAAATATTAACAACATATGCTTTCTGTTGCTTCTTATTACATACCGACATATTTATATACAGACGGATGTATGCAGTAGATTACTTGAAGGACAGATTGGGATTATGTTTCCTGAACATTTTAGTTTGGTTGTTCAGTTTGAAACCACTCCTACTGACCTCTCTCACACCTCCCCACCACCTGCCCCAAAAAACAAGCCCAAACAAAAAACAAACCACCACAAACAAACAGCTTAAAACCAAAACAGCCAGCAATATTCCTGGACTCAGAGTGAGGTTACATGGGAATCAGGACTACCCTGAACAGGAGAAGGTTTAGGGGACCTCCTCCTTCTGCCTAGGAGGAGGTTACCAAGAAGAGGGAGTTTCATCCTATCCTACCCTCCCTAGTGTGTATGGAAGGGAGACAAAAACAGGGCTTCTAAATTGAACCGGGAGAGACTGCCAGTGAATATTAGAAAAGGTTTTCATTATGCAGATAATTGACCATTATGAAATGCTGAACACAATTTGAGACCCAACTTAATAAAGCCCCGAACAAGCTTCTCTGGCCACTAAGCTCAACTACAGACCAGCCCAGATCCCTTCCCATCTGAATTACCCTATGAAAAGCTACATAAGAAATTTATAAGTTGCAGTTGGATGCATTTGTTATCTAACTTAGGTTCTTATGACCAAGACTTGTAGAAACATTTAGAGGCTCTTCTGTTCAAGAGTCCCATCCTTAAGACCCTAAAAACCAAACCAACTAAGAAATCCTCACAAAGCCTAAACAAACAAGTCAAATTTTGAACTCCTATTCTCAGAACCGACATGGATGTTTAGGGTCCTCTTTATCATTTGCAAATATTTAGCCTAGCATAATGACAAATGGTTGTAGTTGCACATTAAAATGTTTTTTAATTGTATCACAGAGACTATAACAGAAAAGTATACAGAAATAAGCAGATATCAGTTACTGCTTTGGAAATGTTTCCTGGTTTTTATACCAAAATAAAAATGTTCTTAAACTGATGAAGAGAGCAGGGGTGGCTGTCTGTTTTAGGCAGATGTCTTCTGTGAAAATAAACCCCACTACTCTACTGTCTAAAATCATGTGATCTGGTAAGCCTTTCTGCTTTCTGAAAGACAAGGAACATCTCTGCTTGGCCTTCTACTCTTACGTCAGATCTTTCTCACATGCATTATCATTCCCTAAATATATTATTATTTAATTAAAACAATAGCTTGAAATTTTGGTAAATAGCTTACAGGAGAAGTGCCCTTACTGCTGATGACAAGTTTTTTTAACAGCTCCCCAAGAAGTAACTCCTTAAAATTAACTCCTCCCAAATCTACTGATGCAAACCATTCCAGGTAATAGCCTTGGCCCAAATTCTGTCTAACAAAACCAGCTGACTGTTGCTGCCTTCACTCTCTACAAGATGAGTCATTTACAAGCCATTTAAAAAAGGAAATTGCAAGGAAAACCCACCAGACATGAAAAGCAGCAACCCAAATCTTCAGAGGAATCCACCTTACTCTGCCAAAGTCACTGGTGCTGCCCTGATTTATACCAGTTGCCAACCTAGTTCAGCCCATGCAATCAGCTGTTTCCAACCTACTTTAAAACCATCCACATCAAACTGCTTATTGTTATTGTTTTTAGAGCAATACAAAGAAATTATTTAGAAATAGTCATGGCTGTTTTTAATTGCCTCTTTCTCTGCCTCTGGTTATTAAATTGTGATAGTTTTGGCTGGGGTATTAGTTGCCAGATACATAAGTTTAAAGGGTTTTTCTTTTTTTTTTTTTTTTTTGAGAAGTGAAGGTACATTAGTCTAGCAGTAGCCTTTTAATTGAGAAAATTAACCAAATAATAAGCCAAAGCATCTAATATTTTGAAATCTCAGTGACCAGTAAAGAATAGCAGCTGTTATTCTGAAGGAACATTAAAATTTCATCAGGGCTACCAAACTAATGGTAAGGTTATCCACTGGCAGAAACGCAGGTGCACATGCATATAACCCTGAAAACTTTGGGGATAGAGGGCAGGAGCCACAGTTAAAAACAGAGGAACAACCAACCCCTCTCTCCCATGGGCTGGTGATCTCTGTACAGCTACGAGATGATCCTGACACACAGAGGTGATGAGCGAAGTCAGGCTGTCATAAATAAAAGTTAGACATTTGACTTTCAGACATGCTCAGAAATCTGTATTTTGTTTCTTTTCTTCTAATTTCTGTACTCCTGTTTCTGCAAACAGACTTGAACCCATTTCAATCCTCTGACTAGTCTGCTCTGCAGTCACTTCTTGGTACAAGTGAGCGTATGCCTTCACCACATCCTCCCATGACCCAGTGTCTCCGTACGTGTTTTTCTGGTACAGATCATGATTCCACAAGCATTTAAGACCAAAAATGTTAGCTTCGTTAACACACAAGCAGCAGGAAAATTAGAGGAAAATAAAGAATATACTGAAAAAATGAGTTAAAATTTGCAGAGAAGAAATGCTAAAGTATAGAGGTGTATGAAGCTTTTCTCATGCTCAAGGAGATCAGTCTGAGATTTACAGTACCCACAGTTGTGATGCTACTGTAGACAGGTGACACAAACATTGTCATATGATCAACTTCTTACACAGGAAAGAGACTCAAGGCTGTTTTTTGAGAAACTTGGATAAGTCATCTTTTGAAAGATATCAAGGAAGGGGAAAGCTAAATGATTGACTGTGTGGACAAAAATTAAGGTAGTATGTTTCTTCTACACAGGCTGGACACGGTTAAAAATAAGTGATCCAGAAGTCCAAAAGCAGTTGGGTGTCTCTGATCAAGCTCTTCAACATGTTTTTCAGATGAAGGTAGGAGGAACCAGGTGAGACTCAGCAGCTAATGTTTTAAAAGTGCTTAGCTTTGCCTAAAAGCTGTGGCTGCAAGTCCCAGGACCACTCACCTCTTTGCAGGTGTTTATAAATGTGTATATGAAGTTTCATCCTCCTTGTCCTTAATTCTGTGCCAAATTTTCCTTGTGAATATAAATATTGTTCTGGGAGCATGTACCTACTGCAGATTATAAACTGCTGGCTTTTCCTGAGTGTTTTTGCCCAAGTTATTGAGTGGCACTTAGAATTTTCCTTCTCTTTGCAAATCAAAAAGAACTGGCCGAGGTTTACAGTAGAACTGCTGCTCTTTCAGCATATTTGTAAAGGAAAGTACTTCTGGATGCGTGCAGGATGGAAATCCGCTGACTTCACACCCCATCAGACAGGACTCTTGCTGCAATAACTCCACCACCACACCTTGGTATCTCCCAAGCAGCAACGCAGCAGCAGCCACTGCAGAGTCAGCCAGATTACACAGGGAGAGTTACACATAGATCAGTGAAGAGGGGCTCAAAAAAGTTAAAGACTACAGTTCTGGTGTTCTTTTTTAAGCTGAGATTTTGTCCCCAGTGTATGGCAACAGAAGCTGCAAGTAAAAGCAAAAGGCCAGATCTGCCCAGATATGCTGGCACAAAGCTTGAGAAGGAAAGAAGATTTGCATAAAATTAAAATAAAAAGCAGTGAGATCAATTCTTTTTCTGCTGATGTCAGTTCTCTTTCAGAATTGTGAATTGTCAATTTAAAGGGAGGTATAACTTTATGATAGCTTCTCTTTTGCAAATAAACTTCGTCTTCACTGGAGAAGATGGACTGAATGGGCGGATGAGGCGTGTGTGAATAATACTGCCAGGTGGAAAGATCTAAACAATTTGAAGTGATCCTGTGAAGAACAGCTTCTCTTTCCAAGTGTAAGAACTTTTTACTAATGAAAGAGTACATTTTAGGATTACATGCAATTTTCCATTTATGGCAGAAAGGCATTTTCTTTCTTTATCTGTTGCTCTCAACAATTATCACACCAAAGATGTAAAGTCTTTAGAATTCAATTGCTGCATATGCCGAAATAAAGTTACAAAAAAACCTAAATTGCATATCTCGTTGTCATAAATTAAGGGTAACAGCTACAAAATCAGCTGAGAAGTGCCCCGAATGAGTCAGTAGATGTTGCTACCATCTAAATAAAACATATGCATTTGCTTGTGTCCATGGCCAGAAAACCTTACCCACACTTTTTTGCTTTATATATCAAAGCAACGTCTTTTTGTTTCATTGCTCGATCAGTTTTGATAATCTCTTTTCCACGTTAGGAATAGGCAGAGTGCCCTGTGTGCTCATAGGAACGACTAGAGAGAAGCAGACAGAGCAGGATTTATCTGAAAGTTATATTTACCCAGGCTCCACCTACAGCCAAGCTAGGGGTGCAGGTATATCCTGAAGAAAACACATCCCATCTGTCACAAGCACTAATTGAGGACAGGGTGAATTGTCTCGTCTCCCTCCATTGGCTACAGACAGAATTAAGCCACCTCAGCTCACTTTCAAATGTCTGAAAGCAAGTGAGATGAATCTTCATCCCAGATACGCCTTGGATCCATTAGCTCATTTCCGATAACCAGATGCTTCCCAGTACACACACGAGTATTCTTTTTTTTCCCCCCCTCTCATCCTGTTATCCTGAAAAATGATTTTTCTTACAGAATAGCCAGTCTGTATGTAAGGGAAAACTCAAATTACCATTAGCTCAAAACACAAGATGAATTCTCTGGAGAAAGTTTGAAGAAACCATTAAAAACAGGTTCATTTGCCTACTCACACACACATATAAAATTCTTCAGGAAGAAAAAATTGTTCTCTTTTGAAAAGTTTAGGGCCATTTTTCATTCCATCAAGATTTTTTCATAACCTCTACTTGCAGATTTTCTCTCTGAACATTATTAAGAAATCGAGTCTAATTATTATGGATATTTTTCCTCCTGCTAATCACCTTCAGTAATCATTTTAAGAATCTTAATTTTTAATGGTATAAAACTTTGCATAAGGTTTGAAATATAATAGCAATAGAAAAAACTTTTTGCTAAATATTTAATTGGAAAAATCAGCACGTCTTTTAAGATAAAGGCTTTTTGTTCCAAAGATCCAACCGTCTCTAGTAAATTATTTTTCTTAAGTTTTATACCTGCAACAGTAAGAATAAATGAGACATCTTACAGATTTTTAATAAAAGAGATAGAATTATTCTTGTTAATTTACTGATTTTATTAAGAAGCAGATGAACTTCTATAATTGGAGAGAAAACGGGCTTTCAGGAAAACTAAGAGATAAATACACTTCTGGGTATGTAATGATATTTTTTCTCCATTACTACCCACCTCACCATACCAACTGAATTATCTCATTGTTGCTAGTGCAACTATTTTGTATGTAAAAAATGTAGTTGGTCAGCAAATGACATTTCTTTTGAACAAGTTTGAACTCTAAAGGGACCCTAAGACTGTAGAGTTACATTTAGTTTTACCTCTTGGCTTCTTGGGTGGAAGGACTAAATAAGGGGTTTTTTTTCTTTCTTTCTTTCTTTTTTTTTTTTTCTCTCAGTTGTTAAAGTGGTTTAAGTGCTTTGAGCCAAATTTAAAAAGGTGTTTTGTTTTTTTTAATCTAAAGACAGTAGTTCTGAAACTGTCGTTTAGACTTGCATGCAAACACCATTGCCTATTAGCACTATGATCCTGAAATGTGTTTCTGAAGTTTCCAGTAAGAGCATTCTGCCATTATGGAGCAAGGATGATCTGTTACAGCAGAGGGTGAGATGCAGTAATCATGGACTGTCTTCTGCTATCACTAGCAATAACACATCACTGTTGTGTAGAAAGTACAGGCAGGTTGGGTTTTCTGGTGTTACTGTTAATATAAAAATATTTAGATAGATTTGTTTTAGAAACATGGATTTAAATTTCTCAGTCCAAACGAAGTTGTTTGGAACTAACGGGGGAAGAACACGATGTACTGGCTCTCTTTAGAAGCAAGCAAAAAAACAGCCTCTTGCTGTGCTGCCACAAGAAGTATTTATTATTTATTCTATTTCTTTACCCAGTTTATTTTTCAACACCAATTAAAAGCTTATTCCTGCCTCTGAGTCCAAAATACCTTGGGCTTCAGCCATTCTGGGTATTCATCGTGTTTTGTCTGCCTCTTTGTCTGCTAAAAGGATCATCAGCCCAGCCTGCTCACTGCAAATATTGAATCAAGACATCATCAGGTTATTTTTTTTTCCCAAATGTTTTCTTTTTCTGAGGTCGGGAACGAAAGCAACCAACATTATAAACAGAGGGGCCTTTTTGCCTAATAAAATAAGGCTCTATATATTAAGCAAAAATGAAATGAAGACAGTGCATTGCCAATTCTCTGATTCGCTAGGTTGCTCCAACAATTTTTTGTAAACATACTGTCCTGTAATTGCATTTTAGATGCTGGAAATCTGTGACTGGTTTTCTTTTCCCAGCCACTGTTAATTCTGCTTGGCACTGCTGGTTTTATCTTCATCTGGGTATCAGTCTGCTTGTCTCTGGAAAACACGTATCAAGACCTGCATTAGACATTTCAATGGCCCACAGAAAGTGTTCACGTGCCTCCAAGTCATAGCTAAACCTGTAAATGAGTTAGAAACCACCAGGTCAACATGGTGCTAAGTTCCATTCAGTCCTGGTTCAGTCACGAAGGTCTCACTGCAGTGACACCACGTGGTGTGCAAAACCGTGTGCTCTGTCTGGGGCACCTAGAGAAAAATGACAAAGAACCTAAATTTCCTAGTTCTGACACACCTCTTAACCCATGCAGAAAACCTGCAGAGAACAGGATGAAATGGCTGCAGGGATTTCTTTGCAGTGTTTTCTCATACCTGCACCAAACAGAAACACTGTGAAGAGCTTACAATATTTCTTAACAGGCTGGGACATGGAGGGGCCCGACCTGGAAACGAGTGAGTACAGAGGTCCATGGGCATTTTCAGTTCTTATCCTCTTGCAGTTGGCAATAACTCTGAGGCTTGGGAGAAGTAAGTTCAAATCTCTTCTTTGCAATGGATTTCCTTTTTTATTTCAACAAGTAGACACATAACTGCTATGGGGAAGACCCTGCATTGGTCCCAACTCCCCATGCTGTTGTGCAAGTCCTGGATATTGTAGACTGTCTGTCTCACTGGCTCCTTCCTCCTACGTGTCACATTCAGAAGGAAACCTGCTGACCTCTGCAGGCAGACTTTTGAAGCAAGACAAAGCAAGTGTTTCTCTGACTGTGGATTAGGGACACAGCCCTATGACCTCAGGTGACTTGACCACAGGCAGAAAGCAAGAGAAAAGCGATACAGGATGGAAGAAGGGCCATCAAGAGGTCCATCAACATGTCATGTCACTTAATGTGGACAGTATTCCCCCCTCGCATGACATGACCATCACTAGTTTGCCTTTTAGGACAAATGCTACAATTTTGTTTTAGAACTCACAAAAATCCTCTGATGATCACTAGAGTCAAGACTGCAAGGTACTCCTCTGCAAACAGAAAGAAAAGGAAAAGAAAAATAACCAAAATCTGGATCAGGACTGGCTGATTATTTTCCTAAGGGGCAAAAATCATCCCACAGACCAGGTTATGAAGGGAAGAACTCCACAGCTGGATTGGCAGAAGGGAAAAAGCTTGGCACTGTATCCTGTAGCAACATAACTGATCCCATATTCATTATACAATTACAATTAATGACTAGTACACATCCAAGGCCCAGCTGCTTTTTCCACAACTGCTATAGAACTGCTCTCACTGGAGCTACTATCACAGCAGCCCTTTTGATGCCAAGGGGAGTTCCCTATGTAAATAAAGCAGAAAGCGAAGATTCCCAGTGAAAGTGGAACGTGGAAAGCTAAGAGAGGATTCTCTCTCCATCAACCACAGCATGCAAAAAGCTATTTCTTTCTCTGACTGCAGCTGATTAACCAGCACTGGCAAAAGGTACCAAATGAACCTGTGCAAGAACAAAAAGGGATCTACATGTGCCACTGCAAGGCTATTTGTCCTTTCCTGGAGGAGCCACTCCGAATCTGAGCCATCAGGTCAGACTTCCACAAGATTTTCCTTTCTCCAGGGGCAACAAAGAAGTTTGCTTTTGGCCATTAACCTCAACACTTCCCTGCAGCTGCCCAGCTTGCAAGGCCTCAGCTACTCCAGCACATAACCTTGGGTCTGCCCACATCCTTCCAGAAAGGAACATGTCCTCTTCTGCAAGGAAAGCCAAGGGAGGAACAGGTCATCCAGAGTAAGAGATAATCAGTCCTAATCTCAATTCTTTTCTGCATCCTTGTTCTGAATTTTAGCTTTCAATTTTGTGCTTAAGTACTGAAAGCCCATCATTTATATGGCATTTCTCTATGCAGTGTAATTTGGGAATAAGGGAGTGGAATTGCCTTTGAAAAGCAGCAGAGGATATAGAGAATGCAAATATTTACCAACTCTGCTGAGGAAGAGCAAGACAAGAAAACAAAAAAGAGGGAAGGGACACATATAGACATGATTGTAAAATTAAGATTATATTTAATTTCCTAGCATTTGTAGAACAAAGGGGCATGAAATGCCACTCAGTTTAAATTCTCTTGTCTGAGAGGGCATATAGAATAAAGAAAGATTTATCATGCATTCTTCAAGCTCTCAGTTTTCTGCCTAGCAGATATGTACCACCCATTTGTATGTAGCCTTTTCCGCATCTCTTTTACTTTGACATAATTGAGTATCAGTGAGATTGGCAGGAGATCAGTACTACGAAAAGGGCCAGAAGATACAGTAAGTGGGAAAGGTATCTTTGCAGTTAAAATGCTTTGTAAGCCAGTGCCTTTTGGTACTTTCCCTGACCTTAGGACAGACGTTTGTTAAGAAGTTTTTCTTAACAAGGGTTGCAGCTAGATATAGATTTGCAAACTGGCTGCCATAAAAACAAGCTCATTAAGCCCACACTAGCAAGCCCCTGTCCCCTTTTCACACTGTTAATGTTGAGGGTGACAGCCTGTATATACTGACTTTTGGTTTTCTTCAGTCAGGTTTGAGGGTCTCTCAGGGTGTGAGGACAGTTTACCATTGGAGATCACAAAGAACCATCTTTTCCTTCCTCACTGACTTTCAGTCAACATTTGGGCAGCACAAATAAAGTTCCCAGGAGTCCCCAAAATACTAAGAACACAGAGAACTAGGAAAATTGTAAGTCGGTGAGACAAAATCCGGAGTAAAATCTGAGACAAATTAAACAGACATGAAGGTTTTTGAAGGAAAAAATAAAAAAAAGAAAGCAAATCCAAACCCTGTGATTACCTATATTTGACTGTAAAAATCTGTAACATTGTCATTTCTAAGACAGTAAAAGTTCCTTGTTTTGAGTATTTTCATTGAGAAGTTAATTTTTTCCTCACACACAGAAGTGGTAGGGGAAAGATTACTTATAAATTGTTGTGCCCCTTAAAGAAACTTACCCTCACTCACAGGAGGGGTGCTGTCAACACTTGGACTCTCAGGACCTCTAAATGAACAGGACACCCAGAGGCTTTTGCCACACTCTCTTTAATTTGCTGCTCCACAAATGCTAAGAAGACGGAGGACTGCAGTGTTATATATGGCTTTAGTTACATTATTGTCTGCTGCTGGTGGCCACAGGCACTTAGGAAGAACAGAGTATGTTTCATTTTAATGCAAAATCTGACTTCTCTTACAGGTGTGCTGGCATAGAAGGGATTTGGCATTGTGATAGCAGTCTCCCCTATTCCTTTTTGCTGGAAGGAATTATTTAGCCAACATCAGCATGCCTGGCAGTCTCTCCTATTAAAAGCTCTGCTCTATAATTTCTGTGACATTCTTGTATGGCACTAGGCTCACACAGCGCCACTGGAATCCATAAACCAGCAAACACACCAGACATAGGTCAGGAACTCAGTTTGCCACTCGGGAGTTTCCTCACAGATTTGTGTTTGCTACTGTCTTAAGATAAATCTCCTTGAAAGCTCTTCAGTGTCGAAGCAAACTGGATAAAAGGTCAAGAAGAGCTTTTATTCTACCACCCTCTGCATTCAAGTTTGCTTTCCCTCACAACCCTGATTAGTCTGTAATTTTCTATCTTTCTCCATATCTTTATTTCCCTTGAAAAATCTCTGCTTAAGTATCCACAGCCAAGGTGTTTGTATGGCTGATCTATGAGCTCTGTATTACAGATTTACACACTATTTCCAGGCAGACTGGTGCATTCATACAGATGACAAGGATCAGGTCTGGACTCAGCTTAACTGGTGTAAGTCCAGGGTTTGGTGCACTTCATCAATCCACAGCTTTTCTTCCTAACAGAAACCTTCCCTAAACTCATGAAGGACTGTCAAGCCTTTGACATCACCTGCCCTACAATTTCTGGTATCTTCCCCGCAGAGGTGAAATGTAGTAATTCTGGTTCATGATTCAGAATGAATCAGGATACAATCAGGATACATTCAGGATACAGGATGCCAGATGTCTGTGGGTCAGGGCCTGAGAGATGTCTGTTAATATCCTCCAAAAAGTTTCTGGGAACTGAGAGTGCTAAACAAGAAATAAATCTGTAGGTGGTTTGACAAATTAAATTCCTAGGCATGTAATAACAATTAAAAAATTCTCTTTGCCCATAGGGCAAAAAGGGATATGAAGGGCAAGAGTCCACCAATCCCAAGGTGTTTGTTGTCAGTATCAGGATTCTGGGGTCTGGCAAATATATGGGAAGATATCACCCGAAGGACCTGACCAGGACTCCATTGTGACCTGCCGTTAATAGTCCTACTCCTTCATCATTCTTCTCCATTGCTTAGGTTTCATGAATTTCACAGGGACTTGCCTTGTCCACTGCATCTATCCTCTCTTCCCCTACACTGAGCTGTGTAGCAGGAAATTGGGTATTTTCCTGGTAAAATGAGTCCTTCACTGTGCTCGTGAACTTGCTAGAATTCGAATATGCCTTTCAAGAGACAGATTTGGAGGAGCTCTTAATTGTAGCAGAATTGAAGAATGAAAATGATATGGCAATGATAAGGTGGGGCCATTATCTCTCTTTCCCATGCAGACACTGTGGCAAAAGAGAAGTTACCTAGACTCTCCTCTGCTTTGTGTTGGCATAATCCCATAGATTTCAGGAAAGCTTAAATGATTTTTATGGGCCCAAGTAACTCTAATCATTAAAGAAGGACACTTCATTGGCTGCCACCTAAAAATGTGATTTAATACCAAAACCAGTTTTGCTGGCATTCATTGGTGACTGGAGTAAATAATTTGAATCTAAAGCCAAAAAAGATAATGAAGGAGTAGGTCATCAACTGGAACACAGAAATAGTAACAAAAAGAGACCACTGATGCAGTTAATGTCATCAGGACAAGTCAAGTATCAGCTGTTTGTGCATAAAGATAATCAGGGTTTGTAGTGCAGAAGTGAGTATATGTGGGATTAGGTTTGGAACATTTAATCAATTATATAATTGTAAGTTATACTAAAAAATAACAATACTTTGCACTTGCATAGTGCTTTCATCATCAGACCTCATCTCGAAGGACTTCATAAACATTAATTAAGCTACCTGCCCCTGTGAAGTATATTAGACCACTATTATTATTATTATTATTATTATTATTATTATTGTTATTATAATATCAGTTTTTAAAATGGAAAGAAGAAGTTAAGTGATTTGCTCAAGGTCACATCCATCATTTTTAAGAGGGCTATCAGCATATAGTTATCTGAAATGCAGTCTCCAAGCTTAAAGGAAGGATGGGGTGACCTGGGGAGGATAAAGTAATATTGCTTGTCTCATGCTTGTCCTATGATTCTATGATTTGAAGGTTTTCTTTAAAGTGGTGCATCCAAACCATGATTTAGGTTAATTAT
Organism: Neopelma chrysocephalum; assembly: GCF_003984885.1. Classification (NCBI taxonomy): domain Eukaryota; kingdom Metazoa; phylum Chordata; class Aves; order Passeriformes; family Pipridae; genus Neopelma; species Neopelma chrysocephalum. The sequence continues at coordinate 25,863,821 of NW_020897714.1, forward strand.
TGTCTAATTTGTGCCGAGAAAACTCTTCAATTAATTTTTTTTCTTCACGAACCCTATAGAAACTGAATATCTGTCAGGTCTTTACCCCCTTGTCAAAGTGACTTTGAAACTGAATATCTGTGAGGTCTTTACCCCCTTGTTAAATTTACTTTGAAACTGGTTAATGTACTCAACCATCATAGGAAGGAGCAAACAAAATCATAATACAACCACAGCTTTTGTTTCCTATGTCTCTTTCACTTTTGTGCATAAGCAGACTTTCAAGCACTAAGGTTATCCAGCAAACTGATGTGGGTTGACAAATCATGAACTCCCTAACTGTCTCTCTGCTTTCAAGACAGCCCGTGTCATTACAGGCGTTACTTACAGGTTAAAGATATTTGCTTCTATAGAGTCAAAACTCCTAAGGGACACAGGTTACAAGAGACATCACTGGCATAAGGAATGACAGAGAACACCGCTGAGACTAAAGAGATCAGCTTCCATTTAGGCTTAAAAATAGAGTAATAGTAACTTTTTATTAATTATCTTTCTCAGCTTTGTTATTTTACAACTTTGGCTGTAACACTGAGATGGAGGGGGTGACCACGAAGACCCTTGACAAATCCTGATTATTTTAAAGCATTTGTTACCAGGAGATCTCAAAGTGACAGGTAAAAGGAGTAAGTTTTGCTCTCCTCATCTTACCCTGTGTGGAGAGTGGGAGAGCCGAGACACAGAGCAGTGAGGTGAGCTGCCTTCCAAGGCTCAGGAGTGGAGTCCCCACACACTGAGCTGTGTAGCAGGAAATTGGGTATTTTCCTGGTAAAATGAGTCTTTCACTGTGCTTGTGAACTTGCTAGAACTTTGAATATTCCTTTCAAGAGACAGATTTGGAGGAGCTCTTAACTGTAGCAGAATTGAAGAATGAAAATGATATGACAATGATAAGGCTCATATCCTATCTTATTTATCTATTCTCTCTGCCTTGCCTCAATTCAAGAACAAACACCTTCAAACTCCCACTTTGGGGACACCATGCTCTGTGATATAAAACTCTCTTCTGGGAGAGTTTCCTCTATGGATTTCACCTGCTGGAGATCTGAAAACCCACAGAATCTATGGGGTTTTTGATCTCTCTGCTGTGCTTTTGAAGGAGGGATGCAATCAATATGTTTTCAAAGCAACAATAGCTTGCTAAGTGGCTATGGTGTACATAGTAGTATTGGATATAAATAAACTGACACTCTGCATCTCTCCATCTCTTTGAGTTGTGTCAGACTGTACATGGTTACTTCCTGTCACTCTGGGGATTTGGAAGTTGAAAATAAGGCCTGGCATTGGTGAGAACAGATGTAAATATTCTGCAATTCCTGATGAGTTCTAAAGGATGCTGGAAACCTGCTCTACAGCACAAAGTGACCTAAAATCTGCTGAGAGTGATGAAGAACAATCTTCTCCCACTCCTGCATGAGAATGGCAGGTATGGTTAAACAGGGCAAAACCAGAGAAATACTGCCTTGGTCGCTATATCCAACCTGGACTTTGGGCCTGGGCGGACCTCAGATCAGGAACACACTCAATTTCCTCATAATCTGGACTGATTTTTAGAGCTCATTTGCTCAAGATTCTGAACCAGGAAACTATTTTCTCCTTTGCCCTTCTCTCTTGCAACAGATGGGTTGTAGCAAAGAATGAGGTGAAAAAAAAGCAAAATACCTTACTCTTTTGCAGGAAAAACAATGCAGAAGGCATTAACTTTAGGCAAACCCTGTCCATCTCTTCTGGCCACAGAGCTATTCACTCCCAGTTTTCAGTCTGACTGGCTGGGGAAGGAGTGATTGTCTAATTAGTTTCCTCAATAGCATTAAAGCTGGTAGTTCACAACACAACAGGAAGGGATAAACAAGCTCACAGTCACAAACTGATTGATGGGAGACTTTCAGTGGCTCACACAGAAGAGATTTAAGGCCTCATTTAAAGCCCTCTGAATGCCATTTGAAGTTTTTCATCAGTGTCACTGGGGGGGTTGTATTAGTTCTCTAACAAGTGAGACATGCACAGGGTTTTACAAGAAGAGGGTTGGGTTTTTTCCCTCAAATTGAGAAAGTTTCTGTTTCCTTCTTGGCAATACAAAAGATCTGTTAGGTACTTGTTTGTGTGTGCCCAGCCAGCTTCTTTGGTTGATCTCTGTGATCGTTGTTCATACAGATGTGCCTGATATGAAGCAGCAATTTATTTTTTCTTCAAATTTCATGAACTTATAACTATAATAAATATGTGCTTAAATAAAAGAAAGATTAAATATTTTTGTTAAATGTGGTGAGTTCCCTTGGATGCCAAAACTAATTATGTGTTGAAAATGTAGATATCCGTTTGAAATTGCATGAATAATATGAGGCATTGCTAATAAACCAAAACCCCTTGGGGTTTGAACTCTCCACCTCTGCAATAAAAAGCAGAGAATTTAGTTACGAAGTTACTCGGCTGAAAGCCTATTCACAGAAAATGCCTTACATTAAATACATGCAGAATTTTCTGATTTCCTGGATGTAGTGAAAAATACTATACATGGATGTGTTTTTGCAGGTCTTTGAAATACAAGATGGAGCCCAAACGGTTTTGGACTAGGCATTTTGGAGTCTCCTAATTGAGACCTCTCTGACAGGCATGTGACAACTACTCAGTATCCATTGCCCCTGTCGCTGGCTCCCCAGTGTTGTGCAACTGGCTTACTCCATTTCAGTGGCAAAGCAACTCCTGAATATAAAGCACTTGGGATCCAGAAGATGAAATAGCCACTGATATAATTTATTTAATTGTCCTCTTACTACCCAAAGCCACTTCTATTCATTTTATAAGACAACAGCTAAGACACAACAAAACATAATAAAATAGCACAAAATTATCTATGAATGGTTATTTAGTTTCAGAAAATTCTATCCTCAATTAATGATATCATAAATGCCACAAAACCACTCTGGTTAGTACTAAAAAATATTAAGAAGAAACTGTTTCATAAACAGTAATTATCACTGGTAAGGTATTAGCTTAATACAATGTATCATTTAAGGAAATATAACCACCAAAATATATTAGGTAAGATATATTGCCTTGCTTTTTGCCCTCACATTTTATCCTGGAATGCAGAAATTTGACTTGTTTCATTTTCCAGGTAATTTTAAACAACTAACATGAGATTCAACCAGCACGGTCCCCACAAGGAAATATTCTGCCTAGGGAATGCTTCTGCCACAGTTACTTGTAATAGGAAAGGGGATGAAAAGGAACCTGCTTGGTGATGAAATGGTTTTGCAGTTATGCAACAAACTCTGGACTCAAAGGACACTAGCCTGGTGAGAACAATGAAGTTAACAGAAACCAGATATTTTCAAAAATTCAGCTCCTCAACCAAGGAAACAGCTAGATTTTCAAAAGGTCTTACCAGTTTTACTTGGCCTCAAGTTGGCGAAACACACAGGTAGTTTTAAGTCATTTTATCAATGATTCTGCTTGCTCACTTAATGCTGGACACCTGCCAAATGACATATTGAATGATTATAGATGCTGGTTTCAGATGGACTTGGTTGATGAGGCCAGAATTCAGTCAGGGCACAGTGAGACTTCGCCCAAGGGACATTGTCCCTGTTCAATGTCTGTGTCTCTTTTAAGAAGTCGTTTGGTGCAACAGAAGCAAAACAGTAGGTTGGCGTAGCCCTTGCCAAGCTACCTTCACGTCCACTCCTTGCAGTTTGAGGCTTTTGCTTCAAACTAGATTTAATTTTATCCTCTGGGACTGAAAATCACCACTGAAGAAATTGTTTGATATTGTCCAAAGGATCAGGTCCTGTTTTGGACCCTCCTGTCCCTGTGGGAGTGGATTGCATTTTGCGGACTCTTAAAGTGAAGCTTCTGGATGTGGTTCATTCAAACTAGGCAATTTGCTTCAAAATCACTCTACTACTCCAAAGAAGAAGAGTAGTAGATAAAGCTGTGATGGATTATCTAAAAATGAGGGTTTTAGAGAGAGAGAGGACTGCTTTTGGATACAGCATCTTAAATCTCCCTAAGCTGAAAGGATATCACACTGACATGCCGTTAATTGTCCTTTCTCCATTTAAAAGAATCTCCTAATCAGGTGCTTGTATGCCTCAATTGCCACCCTGTTGTACCTTTATCCCTCTTTGCTAAAAGTCTGGGGTGAACTTTCCCAAGGGGTTTAAATAAAAAGATGACAGAAGCTACAGAATCGCTTCTGTGAGATATGGAAGCCAGCTCTTTTCAGAAATTATGGCTGGAACTGAAAGCATTTAGTGAAGGTATTCTGTCTCATTATGAATTGGCACAGTGCCTGACATGCAGAGGACAGCCCCCCAAAAACCTTGTATTAGACGTTTTATTAAGTTCAGTTGAAGAAAATTGCTGCAAAATAGGACAAATAAATCAAAACAATTTTACTGAATATTAAAAAATGCTTTTTTACAATTTAGTACTTAAATTCAGCTCTGTTTTTTTATCCCAAATCTACCTGCTAGTTTGTTTTGTAAGAAAGCTGACATTTTCAGCTGCAGAGGGGTGAATTCCAAGGAGTTTCAGTTCTGTGGTTTACTATAAATTAAAACAGCACAACAATAATTTACAAGAAGTAGAGTCTGTCTGCAGGTTGTTATTATTATTCTGTAGTCTTCCTTAGACAGGAAGGCTGTCAGTTATTAAACAGTGACCTAATATTTTGCTCTCACTTTTGCTGCCAAACTGGAATTCTCTGTGCTGTTTTACCAGGAAATAATAATAAAATATCTTTCAGTACATGTCCCACAATTCATGCCATTATTGTTAGTAATTATCTGTATCTTTTTTGAGGTGCATGTTAGCAAAAGAAATAGAAGCAATTTCAACTTTTCCTGTAGAAATTTTCCCATTAGTGATGTGTTTATTTGTCATAAAGCACTTGCATACATTATTTCTAGTGAGTGCATGAGTTAGTGAGTGTGTGTGTATATATATATAGCTGCTTGCATGCACACTGTTCATATCCATGTACCTTGTCATGCATACATAGATAACTACATGTATCAGATATTTGTGAATGCAATTACAGTTTCTGGACAGTTATGATTATTATAAAAGAGTAATTGAGGATACCTTGAAAGGTTTTTCACATCCCGTTATGGTGGGAGATCTGTCTGTAAATACTAAATCCAAAACAGTCTTGTGATATCAGGCGGTGTTATAAAAAAAACCCAGGTGATTTGAAATGAAAGATGGCTGATAATTCTTACTCCTGACAATTCCTGAGTTTCTTCTTCAAGCCTCACTAACTGCTATGAAAGTCATATAAGCATGCCATATTCTTATTTATAGGCATGAAGCATTTTCGTGTTAGGACAAAATTAATCTGAAGTTCCTTAAACATATCTTATTATCTAGGTCTCAGATAAAGCTGAAGGGAAATTCACAGATTCTGTACCTGTTCTTATGTGCTTAAACCTAGGATAATACCTTCAGCTTTTATGTAGTTATTGCAAAAAAACCACTAAGCAGCCTTCTTCCTCTCTCAAAAAAAAGCTGTTATCTTTGGAATTAATCTCATGGCCTGTATAGTAATAATCCTATCTAGTTTCTGTAAGCCTTTGTATATGTATTTATATGATCATACCTGCTTTCTTCGGGCATCAGTGGATTGATTATGGAATTAATTATCTGGCAGACTTTACAGTGGAATATAATCTAAAATTGTTTACTAGGTTACAGTGTGATTTTCATCCACCAGAGGCTCAAACACAGTGATGCCATCAGTTACAGAAATGAAACAGTGCTCTGCTAGAAAAACTACATATTGATCCTACCCATACTCTGCATTCTGCCTCCAAATCTTGCAAGCTCCCAAATAAACACCTACGTGAATATGGTGGCTTTAGGGTATTATGAAAAATTAAATTAAAAAAAACCAAAAACAAACACAAACAACCTCTCAGATGAAATAGGATAACATTTTTATGACAGTCATTGGTAGTTCTTGAGCCAGAGTATATTCAGGTGTATTGGGTTGCTTGCCCAGAATCTAGCAGTTAACAAAGACATTTGGAAGATAATGAATACAAGTCTACCATTGTACGTATGCTGTGTGAGCAGTTTATACCTTTTGCTAGAGAAGTTATTAGTGGAATCACATTGACTTTGAGCATTCAATTTTAGTGGCTCTTGTCATGCACGGTATTTGCCATTTACATGCATTGAATAAATAGGGAATAAAAATAGTTAAAGAGAGTAAAAATTGCAGCCAAAATAATATATATAAACAGGAAAAACAAATCAACCATTGAGTTGTACATTGTTGGGTAGCTTCAAAGTTAAAAACCAAACTAAATCAAAAGACACACATACACACGACAGTATCCTTTTTATTAGGAAAGTAAATGTCATAGTTTTTATAGATCTTACTTCTAATTCCCTGCTCTGATTCATTATCTCTGGTGAAAGATAGGGACTCCAGTAGCTTTGCTAACCATCTTTGTTGTTTATACTGTCCTGGGTATTATATAGGAGACAACCAAAGTCAGACAGAATTATTTTAATCTTCTGGCATTATGTATGTTTAGACAAGTTTTGTTTGTGCTTTGTGCCATCTTTGTGATGTGTCACATAACTCCTCATTTTGAATTAACTTTTCATGGGTTTTTATGTAACAGGATCATTTTATCATTGACGTTGTCACAAAGGAGGGCCCATCCTGCAAAGCTTTATTCATAGTGGTTGAGGGTGGGGTGGGGGGGAAGAGAAGTATTGAGCTTTGAAAAAGACTTCTCCTGTCCCAGATTAAAGTAATTTTCAAAAGAGATAAGTGGCATTAACCCCACTAATTCCAAGTAAAGTGTCATTAAAATCGGAGGTCTGAACACCTATGAGATGAGTAACTGTATAAAAAATACAATCAAATGTTGGTAAAAGTGAAAGGCATCTCACAGAGAGATGACAAGCACATAACTATTGGGCACAGGTATTAAGAAAGTTGCTGCAGATTGGCATTTAATAGAATAACTTTCATTTGTAAAATGAAACAAATAGGTAAATAAGGAAGCAGGAACAAAATGCTATGAAATTTAGGTTTGTCAGAAAGAAGGCTGAAACAGTAGTTGTGGTACAAGAAGAGACAGAGCTCAGCCAAGCCAAAGAGTTGCAAAGAGATTATTCAGAGATCAGGATCTGCGAAGGAGCAGTTTCTCACTGCATTAACTGTGATTTCTGTGTGCTGGATGACAGCAGGGCAAGATGGAAGAGGAGAGCATCCCATCAAAGAGGCCATAAATCTGACAATGTGATTGTGAACCCTGGCTTGCAGTGTGAGTGCGAGTCTGCCTCATTGTCTGCCCTGGCTGGTCCAAACTAGTGCCAGCTGCTGGTATGGGCTGTGTGCACAGCCTGGGGAGCGGGGCAGTTCTGGCAGCTGCCTGAGTACGTGCATTGGAAGAGGTGCCAGTTGCTGGATTTGTGCATATTTCACTGCTCACCCTCAGCCCTGAGAGCATCAGAAATCACTGCAGGCTGGGTTCAGCCCACAGCCTGGGCCACTGAGGCCCCAAACATCTCCTTTTCACTAAGGTACTACCTAAGTACAGCACAATCAATGCTGTTCATTGGGAAAGATCCAAAACAGGAAGCTGGAGCACATTGCCAGGCAGGACCGAGTTAACTTGGTGGTGATACCTGGCAATGAACTTGAAAAATTAATTAATGCAATAATTGAAGTCAATGCCATGCAAGTGAGGACTTAACACTCTTAAAAGCTCCTAAAGTCAGACTTTATATAGATGTTTGTATTTCTGATCTTTGAGCAAGTTTATTTTTAACTTGTCCCTTCCCCCTTGTGGAAATATGCAGAATGCAACTCTCACTCAGTTTTTCTGTCTTTCCAAAAATGCATTAACTTCATCACTCTTTTCTAGTTCAGAAGTATTCTTCTTCTGAAATCCGTGCAGGCATTAGATATACCAGGACTGAATCTCGGCAGAGAACAAAGCTTGATGTCTTTGGAACAGAAATTGCACTTCATATGTACCTTCCTAGCTGTTTGTGAAGTCTTGAACTGCAATAGATTGGAAACATTTGTGACCCCCTATAGCTTCAATAACAGGTAGTGCTTTTAATATAATTAAATAAATATCAAATATGTATAATTCAGATCTGTAAAGCCTGACCTGAAAGCTCCTCAATCTGCTTGAAGCTGCCTGGCAGTTCTGGTTTTGATCCCCACTGGAAATACCGAGAATTGATTTTGTCATTGTGAGAAGCCTACAAGTTTGTGAGTGCACATATACAAATTAATACACATACATATGCATGTATATATAAAATTAAGATTTTGTTTAAAAAAGGTCAGCTGCATGTTGTAGTAGCAGTGAGTAAAAGTTTTAGGAAAGAGTCCAAGTTTACCCAAAGCACAGTACTGCTTCATTCAAACCCATTTTAAACTTGAACTTTTCTGCTCTTTACCATGGAGACATGCATAGGTAATAGCCTCTCAGGTAATCAAACTGTTGTATTGAATTAACTCAAAATTAATAACCAGAATGCCCCAGAAATGAATTAAAAGCAGCAATGTGTTAAGAATAGAAGGGAAGACTGAGCAGAATTGAAGAATAAAGAGAAGATAAGTAAAAGAAATAACAATTTTGTGCTTTTTATGCAAAGCTCACAGCAATCTCTATCTTGTGGTTTAAGGCTGAAATCAATTTATCTACACTTGGATATGCCTCACAGTATTGACAGGAGCCAGGAGCACAGGGAATCTAGAAACACTTGCACAATAATTAACAATAGCCTTGCTAGCACAGCCCAGCCAGCCCTGGTTCAGCATGTGCTCTGGCCATCACAGCAAGCCCTGAGAGAAATTAAGTCAATAGAGAGAACAAACTGTGCGACCCGTGTGAGTTCGCTTTGTGGAGAGATGCATCTTTTTCCTTCTGAATTGTGTAGTGCCCCAAGCAAAATCGGTGTGCTGCTGTTGAACACTAAAGGAGGTCACACTAAGGCATGTGGCAGTGGCCAGAGAAGGACTTGTGAATGAGAAAATAAAGAAGGCCTTTACTTAAAAACATGCATTTTAAAACCAGCATTGCTGCCATGGGCTGGATAACCGAGAGGTGTGAAGTGGCACAACTGTGTTGATTTCTACCTACACAATTTAAGGTCTGGCTAAACATCTCTAAGGCTCATCGAAAGTCAAAAAAACATTAACTGAGCCTTTGTTGGAACATAATCCCTGGTTCCCAGCAGGACTAGGGAAGAGATCATTCCCCTGTACCTGGCATTGGTGAGGCCACACCTTCTGCGTTCAGTTTTGAGTCCCTCACTACAAGAAAGACATTGAGGTGCTGGAGCGTGTCCAGAGAAGGGCAATGGAGCTGGGGAAGGATCTGGAGCACAGGACTGATGAGGAGTGACTGAGGGAATGGGGGTGTTTAGCCTGGAGAAAAGGAGGCTCAGGGGAGACCTTATTGCTCTCCAGAACTACCTGAAAGATGGTTTAGTGAGGTGGGGGTGGATCCCTTCTCCCAACTAATAGGAGACAGGACGAGAGGAAATGGCCTCAATTTGCACCAGTGGAGGTTAGATTGGATATTTGGAAAAATTTCTTTACTGAAAGGGCTGTCCAGGATTGGAACAGGCTGTCCAGGAAAGTGGTGGAGTCACCATCCCTGGCGACATTTAAAGGACATGTAGATGTGTCACCTGAAGACATGGTTTAGTGATGGACTTGGCAGTGCTGGGTTAATGGCTGGACCTGATGAACTTCGAGGTCCTTTCCAAATAAATAATTTTATGATTTAATAGGCTACTGTTTACACCTGAATGCAATATGGCAAACATTGGGAAATGCGTTTTGATGTCCACTAATGTTTCAAGTTGGTTGTAAGCTATTTTCCTTTCCTTTTTTTTTTTTTTGATGACTGTCTAGTGTTGGAAATTTTATTAAAGTTTCTAAAAATCAGATCCATTTAATGATATATACCAGTTAGTTCATTTGTGTTGTTTAGTAGTTTGGGCTCAGTAAGGACCAAGAAAACCTCCATCAGCAGATTTGTCCCATGTTAGGAAAAGTTTTTATGATGACAAAGTCAGCTGAGATAAAAAGGGTCGTTCAGGAAAGCATGTGGTGACATGCTCTTGTCCCAGTGATAGCAGCAGTGCTTAAGCTAATGCTTAAGTATATGCTTAAATTTTGGAAAAAAAAGATACATTCCAGGATTATGGACTTTGATTACTGAGTGGAAACTTGTTTAAGTAGCATAAGGACAACAGACAGCTTTCTTGGCCCAGTTATGTCCCACATTTGTCTCTGTATGCCACAGAAATTTAACTGCCCATAGTAAAAAAACCCAGAATTCATGCAGGTGATGAGTTGAAACCCACCCTTCCCACACGTAAAAGAAAAAATTGTCAAGGCACAGCTTTCTACTTGTGAGGGATACAAGTTACTACTTCTTCAAACAGCATTTGACTGTCAGTCTCCTATAAGTTACAAAAAACACAGGCTAAATTAACACAGATTACCATTATGTTTGAGTACATGCACTACATATGGATGTGTCAAGACAACTGCTCTTCAGTAACTTAGTGGTTTCTTTTGGCACTCAGAGCGCAAATACAAATCTCTTTATGGGAAGTAAAAATTTGTCTCAGACTATGTTTCAAATTCTTCTCTGATGAGAAACCCATTTTCTACTGGTTTTGCTATTTGAAGAATAGATCCTTATTTTCCATAAGGATAATTTGAAATTTGCAGCAGACAAAATTCCAATTATTATATTAAGTTGAAAGCTCCATTATTATTTTTCTTGTACTGGAGGAGACATCCATAATGCATCCTGTCATATTTGTTTTGGGTTTTTTTAGGCAAGTGATTTGAAAAATCCTAACATGTAGTTTATTTCAAAACATCTTTAAAAGTTTTGAATGCATTTTGAAGAAAAAATTCCCAGATGTATCTTATTACATGGGAGAGAGGGGAGTATTTGACTCATTTTTCACAAAAGCACTTTGTAAAAGTGCTGAGTCTCACTAAATTCTTCAAGTACTGTTCTATTAGCATCAGGGTATGGAACCATATATTCAAGGGGATCGGAATTTTGAGTTAAAATTACTATAGTGAGACTATTTTTAGTAAGTTTAAAAATTCATATATTACTGCCATTAAAAAATAACAGCAACAAAAGAAGATCAAAATGTGGCAAGGAAAGCCATCTGTCACTGGCACCATTCAAATAGTGAGTCAAAAATGGAATAGAGCTGCTAACTCCAGTGAGAACATCTATTCCATTGGTCTGTTAAATATATTTCCTGGAAATGCATGTACTTATTTCATGCTTGGAAAGATACATAAAATCTCATAGAAGTTCTATGAGGGGAACACCAAAAAGGTGTTGTGAGAGGAAGTCTGCAGATAAATGATTAACCAAGCAAGATATTTGCTTGCCTAGCAAGGGGAAGAATACAAAGGCTTTTTTTTTGAGGGGTGTTTTGAGACAGCAAGGGTGGAAAAGGAGCTTATGAAGAGGAAAAAAATCACTGACAGGCAAAAAAGGGAAAGTAGGGGAAGGAGGAGTGGTATTTGCAGTACTGCACCTCCCAAGAGCATTCTGGGTAATGTCACTCTCATCCACAGCTAATTCCAGATGTTCAAAAAGGAGAGAGAAAGAAAAAGCAAGCAAACTAGGCAAAAGCTAAGCTCTCTTTAGCACAAAGATGCTTCATGATTCAGTTATGTAAATGAGTTTTTTGTAGAAAGGATGTATAATATAATCAGCTTGGAACTGTAAGCATCCAACTTACTTCCATTACAGAAAATCACTGCCTGGTGCTGCCAGCCCCTCCTTTGCTTGCCATGATCATCACAGATGTGGATGATCTATTCAGCATCTCTTCAAAAATAGGATCACTGTAAAAGTTATGGGTTGTTTTCTTTAATAACAAAACCCACAGTGTTTTCCTTTCAAGCACAGACATACACCTGTCACTGTCCTCATGGGCAGCTGGGGGGGTGGGCATTGTTTGACAATGACATACCAAGAACAGAATCACTGAGTCCATGAGACAGTTTTGTTTTTTTGAATACCGGTTCTAGATTGGATTTTTAATCCCAGACTTCCAGAGTAAACTGGGATTTGGAAAGAAGACAAAGTCCATTTCTTATCTGTGTGCTTCAGCACCAAAAGTTACTGCTGTGGCAATAGGAAATGTTTTTTTATATTCCTCTACTTCCTGAGGGTATCCACAGTCAAGGACCATTACCTCAGCCCTTGTGAAGCACATATAGCTCATTTGATTATAGAGCTTTACAAGCAAAACTCACCTTAATCAGAAGTTGGCAATGAATTATAATCAATTCTACACTACCTACAAGAAACCTTGAAGCTGTGAGTTTAGCAATGATATCCACATGTCTTCCTAAACTCCGTGTTAAAACTGAGACAAGGACCAGAGACCTGATATACCATCTAAAGTTACACCAACCTAGTGATAGATCAGTTACCTTTAATTTCCACTGCATTTAAAACAGAGAGAAAACCTCAAAACTCATGTTCCAAACATACTTTCCCATCTCTAGAAGACCCTATTATCAATCTAACTTATTCTGATAGTTGAATAGCTGTACACCAGACATGATTTGGTCAAAGAAGAGAAGCTACTCCAATGTATTCAATAGAAATGAATAATTAACAAATTAAATTTAATAGTACTGGAAAAACAAACAAATAAACAAACAAACAAACTGTAAAACTCACAGATTATACTCTGGGGACACATAAGACTAATTTTTGGGGTAGGATTTGATTATCCCAGCTTCACCATCTTTGTCTCCTACCTCCCTGGGCAATGGTGCAACCACTCCCAAGCAACGAAACTCTAAACACTTCTTATACCTGTGTCAAAGTGATTTCTTCCTTTGAGCTTTTTGGCTCTGTCTGTACTGGAATAATGAAATATATCTGAAGTATATTTTGGACGTTTGAGGTATCCTTAATCCAGATAACTCATATAACAAGACCATGAGGATACACTTCCATACAGTAAACATGGGTCTAATTTTGTGGGAGAACTTTCCAATTCCAGGAGATTCAAGATCAGTAATTCCCAACTACTTAATACATATCTATCTCATGGTGGAACTTTATGATACACAGCAGGGAGATCAATGAAATTCAGGATGCTGTCACGTGGCTGTAAGGTGCAAAGAGAGGTTTAGTCAATTGAAGAGCACAGTAGGCTCAAAAGTCCATTCACACACTCTGGGACAGTGGGTATTTCATTGTTGCCCTGCACCAGAAGATTGCCATATATTGCATTTTTTTGTATGGTCAGTTTCTCTCTTTGTTAGACAAAATCCTGCAGGTGAATCTCCATGTGCACTGCAAAAATACAGACACTTTTTTCAGATTCCTGGACTTCACAAATGGGAGAAGCCTTCTCAAAGTTACTCTTTGAAATTAATATTCAGTCTTGTTATCATTTCAAATGCTGTGGTCAGGCCAGGTTTGTGGATCTGAGCTCTGATGTCAGAAGGCAGGAAGGAATAAGAGATAGCATCCCTTTATTCCTTCCTTGTGGAGTTTATTGCATCCATGATATTATTTCCCTGCAATACATCAGTCTGTTTTTATTCTGACTTGTCTTTGACTCCTTTTGTTCTGTTCTATTGATCATGTCATTAAACCCTCAGATCTTCCACAACACGGAACACATTCCACTAAAGTCAATAGTGGAACATCTACTTACTATAACTGTGTAGATTCTCTCCTTATACACCAGACCCTCACTGCCTTTTCTAAATGATTGTGTAATTTCCCTCTATTTTGTTGCTCATGTGTGCTGCGGGACACGTCTGCCATCACATTACATGCTGGGGATTTTGCACTGGGAATGACTGCTGGGATTCAGTACCAGAAAAGATGTGACAATGAGAATCTAAATATACAATACAGAGTAATTGTTCCCAAGGTAACTATAAATCTGGGCCAGGGAACATAGTTTTGAAAGGTACTACTGATATTTATAGAATAGCTACTGTAAATTATCATAGTCTCTTTCACTTCAGAAAAGCTATGACAATTCATGCCAGCTGTAGAAGTACCCCTGCATTTATGTAGAAAATTTAATATTGCAGCACATTTCATGAAACGAGAGTTAGCACATTTAAATAGAAGTGCAATTCAGAAACCCATGTTAAAAAATAAATATCTAATGTCTTTAGAAAGGCATGACTGTATATATTTGAATATAAATCTATCTGCTAAGATTTCATGAGCAAGTACAATGGACAAGGCATTGAAATTTTCTGTTTAAAATTTCATGGATAGGGTAATCTGAATTGTATACATTCCTGCTTTTCTGGGGTGAAAACACAGAAGCTTTTAAAACTGGGGTGCAGGTTTTGTTTGGTCTAGCATTCTCTGCTGGTCTCCAATCTATTTAATTCCACCAGCTTTAACAAACATTGTTCAGTTCGTAGCAGCAGCATGGAGCAATTGGCAGATTAGCCTTGAATTGATATGGTAAAGCAAATGAATCTGCCAGACTTTTTTCTTCTTCCCTTTTGCTGCTGAATGTGCAGCTGAAGCCTGAGGCGGGCACACACACATAGTCTAAACTGTGGTGTGCTGCAGGATGCAGAGCCATGAAGCATGAAAAAGTTGATTGAAGCAAAAGCTATGATAATCACGCTTTCATCTTAACATCCTAGTGGTGCTTCAGAGGGAGGATGGCTGTGTGCAGAAGGTCAAGAGCGGTTTATATTAGGACAGACTAAATGACACCTCTTAAACAACTGCTGTTGTGCTTCAGAGAGTGACGCTCCAAACGTGTCAGCGGTGCCAGGCACACAAAGCACATATTGGAAATCAGGATTTTAGCACTGTAGCAAGTAAAGACAGACAAATAATAGCCAAGTGAGCCAAACCTTGAAAGCCATACTCAGCCTCAAAAATCTGTTTCAGGTTTTCAGGAAAAAAATCTAGTAGGGATTATAAGCTAAATTCTCAATTCATTTAAGTCAACAAAATTTGTTATCTGTAAAAATGGAAATGTCATGCTTATGACTTGAAAGAAGACTGAAACTGGTTGAATGCTGAATTCTGTGAAGTTTATATGACATTTAGCATGGGAGTTTTCTGATCACTACAAGCTTTGTTTCAATTTTCTTCAGATTTCTACAAGACAGTGATTATGCCCACTTATAATATATTAAAATACTGTATATTTTGAATTACCTATGGGTAAAAATACTATGTGAATATGTGATAGCCTACTGGATGGGTTTTATTTGATTGTTAACCTGAAAACAACAAATCTGTTTTAATGAATATGGAATAAAAAGAGTGAAAACAATCAGCACCTTTTGTTTGCCAGGAACAAAGGAAATGCCAGGCCAAAGAATAAGTCTTTTCCAGAAATTTATAAGCATCTGAAAAGAAGAGCTTATAATGAATGTGCTTCTTCAGCCAGAACAAGCACACTGTGACTGCAAAGCTATCATAACACAACATACTGTACCAGTGGGAAATAAACACACATCAAGAAATCTTATTATTTCTATGAGTATGCTACAACACGAGTAATTCTAATAAGTATAACAGCAACTGCCTCTCCACAGTTACTCTGCAGGCATTCTTCTCATACAGAATGTAGTGGGATTCGAGCTTTGTTAAACTTCTTTGGGCCCAGAAGACATTTAAGGGGGAGAGTCCCCTGAAATTTCTTCTCTTAGCTTACAAAAATACAGGTCACTTCTGCTACAACTCTTCAACCTCTCCAGTAAGTGTATACATGGAGCAAAAATATTAACAATGCTTTTGTTTCTCTGCAATACATCCTGGGTCTTGTGTAAAGGGCATTGTGTTCTCCTGCTCTTTATTTCCCTGAATGCTGCCCGTGACTCCAGCTTCCCTTCAGCAGTGTAAATCATCTGATTCCAGGGAAGTCAGTGGTGAGGATTACTGCTTTTACTCCTAAGTAAAATCCAAATAATGCCTTCCTAGGTCAGTCCAATACATTAAACAGTTGCATGTAATTTCTTATGTGATGGGAACAATTTAGACAATCCTGAGGACACAGTTATTGTCAGGGACCCTTTGACTGGATCTTTCAGACAATAAGGTTTCACAAAATGTCAAACTCATAAAACTGTACATAGACACAACTTATTTTGTTTCATAAATTATACTTAGCTTGCTTCAAAAAGTATTAGGAACAGATTGTCGGTTGCAGTAAATAACTATAGTTCAGTTACAGCCAAAGAAGGTTTGCTGGTTTATGTTCCTAAAGATATGACCTAGAGAAGAGTACAGTTGTTATCTCTCCATTCTAAGAAAACTCTACCCATATCTCATGTAGTAATTTTTTGTGTCTTCTAAAGAGTTTTATTTTCACAGAGTGAGTAACCTGCTTCCCTGATACTGATGGTTTTATTTATTGTTTTCTCATTTTTATACTTTTCTTGATTTAATTACTTATATGAATATTTTCATTCAACTCCTATGCTTTTTTATTAAAAAAATTGTCAAGTGTTTTAACGTTGCCTAACTTTGAATTATTATAAAATTAAATCATTATAAAATTAAAGCTTTCGAACAACTTCATGAAGAGTGACCAGCTTTCCTGCCCCAGAAAATGGGAATTGATTAACAAATAAAGAACTTATTTTCTCATAGAGGGTCAAGGTCATCTTATTTCAGTTTTGAGACTTCAACCTCTCTTAGTTAGGTGCCCTCAAGCTAAATCAATAGAAAATTAAACCACCTGGTTTGTATTCAGCATCTGCAGTTGAAGCTAATTCTAAGTGGCTCTAGAACACCTGCCAGCACTTCAGCTCTGGAGGAGTGTGTGGGACAGGACAGTCCTGAGAGTGTGGCTGTGATTATGGAGGATATCACTGCTCTGGGATCACAAACACAGAGAGACAGATGAGAAAAGTATGTCTGCAAAGCTGTTGGTTTAGCCCGAAAAACTCCTCTGTGCTCCCGAGACACTTTGAATTGGCAATGCTCGCAGGGCTCCAGTCTGCTCAGAAAGAAATTAAGCTAAGCAAAGTGACTGAGTTGAGAGACTGTGTAACCTACACAGTTCCAGGTAATAAAAAAAGAAGAAACGGATGGATTAGTGCATTTCATACTCTGTACAAATATTCCCACAAGCTTTATAAAGTAATGAGTTTGATGCTTGAATAGGTCAGTGGCTCTGAAGGCAAATCATTGCTTGGTTTATCTTCCACTCTTTTTAAAACTTGCCATGGGATCTTTAATTTCCACATGGGCAACCAAACAAATCTTTAATTTAATATGTCTTCTGAACAACTTTTCTTACAGTGCAGCAGCTACCCCTACCACCCCCAGCACTGCACTGCACTATCAGTACCAAGCACAGGCACTTCCATCTGAATCCAGGATGGTATCAGCCAGGACTAAAAATGATAACACTAAAAATCACAAGGTGCACTAACCCAGTGCTATTCTGGTTTCATGCCTGTTAGCACTAAGAGAAGTTCTTGTTCTTTGTAAATTTTAATTTCAAAAAGGATTGTAGATTAAAACATTTGTTCTCAAATTGTTGGTAGTGGCAGCTCAGAAGAGCTTCATAACCAGTCTGGGAGCTAATGGTCTTCAGCTCTTACTCAGTACTCAATACAAACTTTTGATTCATCTTTCATCTAGCAATTCCTCTATCAACTTAATCAGAGACCTACTAATACTTTTAATTATATATATTCAGCTTTATTTGAATTTATTGCATAAAAGAAGCAATTTATAATCTCAGTAATGGGAAGGAAAGGAGTTCTGATTTTACCAGGAGAGTTGAAAATGCGTTTTTACTATATGTCTGCCTACCCTCTCAGAGAATCAAGATATTATGCAATATTCTACTTTGAATAAGGTCTAGAATAAGCTTCTTAAATACATGGTTCAGAGGATCCATGAGAAATTGCAAAGTTTCTCAGTTTCAGGGGATTTTGATGTGAAGAAACACAATAGGGATTTCAAGCACTTTCTCAGAGGTAGTTAAGCACCACATGGAAAGTAAGCATCTGAATACCCTTGGATTTTTACTTTTTTTTTGCAGATTTTTTGCTGCAAAAATATCTACCCTTTTGCAGTATTGTATAGTTCTGTAACCTCACAAGATGGAGTTGGACAGTGACACAGAAAATCTCTGGCATTTGGCAAGACCCAATGTTTTCCTGTTGTTCCACATCAGGGGTCTTATCAGTGAAGTGCCATGGAGAATGACAAGAAAGGCTCCTGATGAGGTCAGCCTTTCTCTGCCTCATTCAATTGTTGATCTTTGTACACAAATCACACAAAGACCTTGTGACTAGAAAGTTTGGTCTTCAGTTCAAGTATAAGCCTCATGATAACAGCAAAGGTAATACAAATACTAATGCTACCCTTTCTCTAAGATTTCTCTACACCTTCTTTCTAAAGCCATCTTGCCTATTTTTTTGGTCATGGAAGGTGAGTCTTCCATTTCTGCTAGATATCTGCTAGAACCGCATGGTTCTTATGACATTTTCATAAGATTTTCCCGAGGTTACATCTTAACTTCATTTGCTATGCATCAGCCAGAGGTCAAGATAGCTCTACATGATGAGAAATGGCAAAAGAAAAGGATTTCTTGCAAAACACTGAACACTTTTCAGGGCAATTAAGAAGTAAAATAAGAAGCATGATGAAGAATGACAGTTATAGTGATAACAGTAATAATGTGCCAGAAAGAAATAAAAGAGACAATCTTGAACAAAGATGAACTTATATGACTGACAGGTAATTTCTCTATTTATTTATTTTTTCATTCCTTTTCAAATTTGCTCTAAGAACTAAAGAAGACAATAAACATAGAGCCTCTATGGTGCCAGAGACCAGAGTCACACTTTAAATCGATCAACTCTAGTTGTGAAAAGTAATGCACATATCAAAAGAAAATGTTGATAAATGAAATTATTACTTCCCTTTCCCTCTTGGAAAGCAGTTGCACCTCTGCTGAAAAAGGACTGTGAATGTTCCTTAAGTGGAATTTTTCCTTTTCCCCAACTTTATCAGCTATATATTTTGGAAAAGTCCAAAGGGTCTATTATGGAGAGCAGGCCATACTCCTTCCAAGATCTGCTAATTGTTGAAAGAATTCAAATTATCCACCAGGAGATGAAGCTGAAGTTCTTTAAGAATCTATTCATTACACTTTGTCACTTCAATCAATAACAATAGCAATGCTATTCAGATTCTGAGCATCCCTTATGTATTTTTTCATATCCTGTGCCTGAAAATGAATACAGTGAACCAATTGAGCACCAAAAGAAGGAATATCTCAGGTGGCTTGTAACCTATATTCTTTTTTACATATTTTCTTACAGTTTTTGCCCTTTTTGCAACATTGTTAACTAGCATTGAGTTCCTCTCCATATGCCAGGTTAATAAAACATGTTTTTCCAGCCACTCATGCCCCACTCTGCATTTTGGCAGGCAATTACTTCTAAGTGCAGGTGATTGTATTTGGCCCTGATGAACCACGTAACTTTTCTCCAATTAGCCAAAAACATTCTGAATTTTATTCGTCCTCTCAGTGCTCACAGGTCTCCCTGATTTGCTGTCCTCCTCCAGTGCATATGCTCTGTGCCACCACTCTGTATGTGAATAAAGACAGGGATTGATATCAGGTTCAGGAGAGATTTCTGCAGAAATCTACCTGGTAATTACTCTGCAAGTACAGCTGTATATGAACTTTCAAACTTGTCTGCAGTCTAGACTGTCTGCCTGAAATTCTTACCAGACTCAAAGGTACCTTTCACTTCTCCTTTAAACAAAACCCTGTGCCTTGTCACAGTAAGTTATGGCTCATTTTCTCCACACCACTTGTTCTTGACAGATACACGTGGGCCATTAGCCTTGTTTCCTACAACCTAAATGCTTGTGAATCCAAGGGTACTCTGATCCAAATGGCTTCTCCAAGGTCACGGAGGGAGACTCAGTGTCACCACTGGGGTGGAATTTAGGAAAGCTCAGGTATTAATCTGCTCTCAGACCACAGCTTTTTCAATACCCTGATTAAAGTGAAAGTTTTCAGGAGTTATATAAGGGATTGAAGACTGCTTGTTAGGTGGTGATAGGCTGAACACTGAGTGCATAATTAGCAAAGAGAAAAAACAAATTTACCGAGCTTGAACATTCAGACCAATGCTGAAGGATTGAAGTACAAATTTTTATTTTTTTATATATCCAAGATAAATCAAAACCAAAACAAACTACAACAGGAAGCAGGGTTTTGCTAGCAGAATTAAGCTGTAGAAGTGACCAGCAAAGGCTTGTACAAGTCAAACAAGAAATCCAGAGAGACCTTTCACAGAAAACTATTTGAGGCTAGGATTGAAGTGAAAACTCTACAGGTCAAGAACAAATGTCATAAAAGCACCAGGACTTTGAGCGATAGATCGAGCAACTGTGGAGAACACTAAAGGCGGGGATGAAAAAATAGAACATCACAACCCCATCCCTGGAGGGGATATTAGTGACAGCTGGTGTCTAGACACCTTGAGAACAATTCTGGTGCCCAGACAGAGGCCTCTCATGCCATGCTGTTGGAGGCATGTCCACAAGGCTCACAGTCATGACACAATACCTATGTGAGACTGTCCTTTCTAGAGTGGTAGCTGGAGGCCAGAGGTCCTACTCAGGCACCTAGATCCCATTCTTTGCTTCTGCAGTGATTGTAGCCTGAATTGCAAGAAGGCATGGATGCTTCATTCTGATTACTGCTGAAAAATATGAGGCTGTTTGCCTGAAACTTGTGAATAAGCAAAACTTGCTAAAAGGTTTGCAGAAGAGGAGATGGTTATGAAATTTTGCTTAAACTATCTTTAATTTATTGTCTTTCCAGAGAGATTTGAAAGTCCTTGCATTCCTTCATCAGGAAAAAGTAACACGAAGAAAAACAACCGGTAACAAAAGTTCAAAGTAGAATTATTCTTAACACACAATAACATACAAATGGGTTTTTTTAGTCAAAAAATAATTGTTAGGAATTTATTTTTGGTCGGGTTTAGCAAGATTTAAAATTTATGTATTTTAGCTTTCCTCAACATTAGATTCAGTTTTGGTTTGTTATGACAAAGAAATCAGCCTGTTCTTTATTTTTGTCCAGGCCTTCCATCTGCAATAAAGAAGCAGATATTGCGCTCCAGCTTTGACTTTGCTGTAACTACAACAATATGTAAGTGCAGTTCTCAGAGCAACTGCCAGTGGAGAGTACATCTTGCTTTTTTGTTGTATAATAGAGGGGCGGAAAAAAAGTGCAGATATACTTGCACACTGAAGCTGACATGAAAAAGGGAAGGTCAACAGCAGTAAAGCATAGCCTGTGGAAACAATGCTGGCCACTTTCTGTATGAGCCATATTTTCACCCAGGATTAAAGCGGCCTCACTTCAACATTTGGCCTCTTTGGAATGAGTGTGATTTTTCTTCCACAGCTGTTTTATCTGCCCTCTGTGCAATCTGTGCTGAAGATGTCCATGTGAGGAAGAGGGAAGAAGTGGCAGTAATTTGTTAATCAGAATTTGCTTGCAGAGCAGTTTCTTATGCTTGCGTTTGCTACAGAGAGTTGTTAAAAATTTGGTTTATTACTCCAAGTTTCCAGGACTAACTCGAGCGAATAAAAAAAGTACTGAATGCAACAGTGATCTGCATTATGTCATTAGCAAGCATTTGCTTTCCAGTTGCACAAAATAGTTTTTGTCTTAGAGGAAAATATGCAGTTGGATTGTTATTTTGAAATAAGAACCACACCAAAAAGCATCCAAGAAAAAGGAGAGACAGCCATATTTTATTATAAGCAATTAATAGCTGTGTGCATTATTTTGTGCAATGGGAAATACAAACAGGTTGTTATGATTTGTGGGCTTCCATCTACAGAGTGCTCTTCAGTGCATCAGTCCTTATTTCTGTAACTGCTACATCAATTACAGCAAACATCTATTCATGTACTTAAAGAACTACTGCTAGGAACATGTGTGTGCTCCTAGTAAGGTAAAATGCTCTCCTCATAGACACTGTTTATGTTTTAAACAGTGAATCCACATACAAGGCATAAAAAACCCCTAAAATTCAATACCCTTTCTAATCATCCTTGCTCACACACTCATTACTTCCTGGTGATAATTGTTAGCTGCAGCACCAAGAAAGGATTGTGATCATACCTGTGAATTAATTTCAAAAGACAGGTATTAATTAGAAAGCATGATGATAAGTCTATTTATACATAATTACTGTGGTTGGACATTTAGCAGTGATGGGAGAGGGAATCATAAACCAATAACCAGCAAGCTTAATTTCTTTTAAAAAGTCAGAATTTTATGTGAATTGTTACTAAAATATAAAGATAAGATTCTCAGATGGTGCAATTCAATGGAATTACTGCAATTTACACTAGTCAAGCATATGGATCTATATATACAGTTAAATACACCCTTCCTGAATAACAATAGTAATTTCCCTGCAAACTCTGCAACGTCTGGCAATTAGAGCAAGAGCTCATGAGTCAGACCTCCCGAGATCTATTCTGAGCTGAGCTAGTACTGCAATCCCCGGCCTATGAACATGTGAGGATGGATTTCAGAAACTCTGAACGCCCACAAACCCTAACTGAAGTCAAGAAGAGTCAGAGTGTGAGCACCTGTGAGAAAATCAGATCTTCATTTCCTTACATTTTGTTGCTGCCTGTAAATTCTATCTCCACTGTTATCTGCCTTCCGGGGGTCACAGGTTGTCTGTTTAGGCATTTTACGTGTGATTCTTTCAAATCTACTGGTTTATTCTAAAACAACCACAGAAAACAAAAAATGGGACAGATTGCCCAGGGAGGTTGTAATATCTTCTTCACTGAGACTCAGGAACTGTCTGGACACAATCCTGCAATGTACTCTAGCATGAATGAATTAAACAGATAGAGTATATTTTACTGTAGTAAGAGATCCCTTATCAGAATATAAGTGTTGTGTTCTTGTAAAGAGTAGTGAGAATTTAACAAAGGCACATAGATTTTTTTTTTTTTCCCAGAGCTTCAGCACTAAATGATATTTTGAAAACACCAGTAAAGAGTGTCTTGCTTAGGATTGGTTTTGGGAAAGTAATTTTCCCCAAAAAAGGTTCCACCAAAGCAGTTCTGAGAAAATACATAGATGGATCAGTTGGAAAACCACTACATCTTGTCAGCGAGATTCTGCGTTGACATTTCAAGGGGCTTAAGTCTGTAGTTTTGCTTCATTTAGCAAGCAGTAGATAGCAAGCACTGATTTGCTTGGATAGCTATTACACATTTTTCAAGTAGCTACAAAATGAACTGGTTCAGAAACAGTTTTCTGTGTCTATCCTTGGGGGTCTGCAATGCTGCATCTGGGTCAGAAGCCTCTGGGTATCTGGTAGAGGGAGGAAAATTGAGTGTCTGGGAATTGCAGAATCTGCTGCAGAAATAATAATAAAAAAAGTCTCCAAATGTATTCCCTGACAAAATTTACTCTCTGACCTATTCCCTAATAGTCTAATAACCTTCTCCGCAAGAGCTTTCTTGTTTAAATTGCCAGATGATAAATATAGTGCAAATGAAAAAATTCCACAGATGACTTAAAAAGGTATTTTTTTCCACTCGGTGAAAACGTAGTGAGATTGAGTAAGGGGGGCAGCAAGACTTTCCAGACCCGATTTCTACCCCAGGCTCTGCAGGCAACTCATTTTCTGTCTGGATCAGGACATTTATGTTTCTCACTTTATCCAGCTTCTAAAGGGAAAATCGAAAGCCCTAATGCTCTCAGAGATACTTTGTGGAGCTTAGCAAATGTCAGTAAAATTTAGAGATGATAGGACAGTGTAAAGACAAGTCTTGCAGTTTGTAGGTGATGCACTCAAAAGTGGGGCCTGGGCACTGGCCAGTGTCAGGAGGAATACAGCATGCCAACACATCCAGTCAGTGCAAACTTTTCATAAGATAAACCTTGTAAAAGTGTGAACATTAACATTAAGTCTATCTTGGTTCACAGGTTTGTGATTTTGAATATCCAGAAGGAAATCCTGGCTCCAGATAAGTCACTAAGATTTTTGTCATTGATCTTAATAGCACCAAATTTCAGCTCAGCCCAAATTCCTGCGACCTCCAAGTGCTCCCAGGGTGCCTGTTCCTATCCCTTTCATCCCCGTTTGCTGCTGAATTACAGTGGGTTAATAAGTTGCCATGTGTCAGCCAAAGCACAGGTTCTGATTGCCCACATAGTCTTAGCTTGTGGAAAACATGAAGTAATTCAACTTACTCTCTAAAAGTAAAGCATTTCCTTTTTCAAAATTTGCTACTTTTCTTCCTTGTTTACTCCAGTTTACTGGAAAGATTAGGCTCCAATCATGATTTTGTTTTTATCATGTAAAAGACACAGGAACAAGAAGAGCTCTTTGTTACACAGGAGTTTGGGAAAGCCATCTTCCCTTTGCCGTGGAAATGCCAAGAGTATTTTCCCGTTCCAGGTGCTAGGGAAAGGGTGATACCAGAGAGTCAGTGTGCCTCTTACCCTTTCATCTGCTTGGAGATAGCGTACTCCCCCCAGTAAAGAAATACAAAAATGATGTTTAACATGTTTTTGTACTTTACTGACAGCCAAACCATTATGACTTTGCAGCCCTTAGAACAGAGCAAGTACTTGGTAAAAGTAAAAAAAGATGCAATGATGGATTTAGACAAGAATTACATGGTATTTGACCTTTCAGTGGCATCTTCGTAAAACACCGTGTGGTAAAAATCTATCCGGGAACAATCTTCCAGATTAGCTGCTTTGACTATGGGCTTCTAGTCCAAGTAAAGCATAAAACGTATTTCAGACAATGTCAGTGGTAGTTAGAATGTTATTCTGTGCACTGTAATTACTGTTCTCAGGTTATAGAGAAACAAAAGGAGCACTTCCACATCAGGAAACCAGAATAAGGAGGCTTGAAAAGGAGCTGCACATGCAGACTTAACTCATAGCTATAAAGCAAGTGACTAAGCAATTTCCAGTAATCCTTCCTATAGCCATTTCTGAAAAATGAAACAAGTCTCTGAATATCTACATGGTAGATAGGTCAATGTCAGGATCGGCTTCAGTAGTTCTGTTTACGTGTGTAAGGTTAAGCACACCCAGTACACAGGCTGTGCAGTCCCTTTGCTGTATCAAGCTGTAACTTACCACCCAATTAGGTGACTAGATTTCTGCCAGTTTTGCCAATTAAACAAATTCTTTAGTTTCTATTTAAGGCAAGAATCAAAACGTCTTTGCCTCATCCACACAGTTTGCACACCATGAACTGCTCTGCAAGAACAGCTCCCACACTTTCCCACCTTTCTGGTCATGAGGGATGTGTCAGTTACATTTAGTAGCACTTATAAGAAAACACTTAAATATTAATACCATCAGCAAGTGCAGGAGTGGAGTTGTAAAAACAGACATATCATGTAGCAGATTTTGGCACAAGGTGACATGGATCACTCCTTTATAAATTTCTTTAAGCTATAAACCACCTAAGGTGCCCACAGCTGTTGCTCTGAACCCTATCAATATTTAAAGCAGTGCTCACAAGTGCAGCCATGAGCTCTGCCTCTCTTTAGAGAGACCCCTTTCCTTTATTTGCTGTGAGTTTTAACACAACTCTCCAAGATAGCCAAGATCCACTCTAGGTAACAGCAGCAGCAGCACTTTTCCCTCCAGCATGTCAAATCTCGGCCTCCTTCACCTCCCTTCATTCCCTCACCAGCAGCCCTGGCAGGCAGCATTAATGAGCCAGTCTATCGGATGAAGGTGACCATACCTGTCTGCAAATCCCACCAGCATTTGCTCCCTGGAACTGAAGAACAGCAGTTGGCAGAAGGGAAAAATCTCCTGAGCTAGTTGTGATATAAAGGACAGAGCTTAATGATGAAAGATGCAAAGTCCTAGAAGGGATTTGCTCCATGCAGTGGTTATTCAGTTCAGCTGCTGTTCATTGTATTGGAAACAGCTGTCATAATATTTTATTCACTTCAAAAGTACATAATGATTAAAACATTTTGGTAATTAGGAGATTCAGCTAGAGGCAGTAAACCAGGTGATCTACACTGCAATTAGAAATGAAAAAGGTAGTGCTCTCCTTTGCTCCTTTTATGCAAAGCAATGATCAGAATTACTCAGTATTTTGCTTTCTCTACTGAACAGATTGTGCAATAGAGCAGGTGGGTTCTGGCCCCAGCAAGGAGGGATGTAGGTGCTATTTTTCAAAGCTTAAAGGACAGGGGTTGGGGATCCTCAGCCAGTTCAAAACAGAGGTTTTCTTCTGCTGAAGGCAATAAAGCATTATCAATCTTCCCCAGCAAAGGATTTGTCTTAGCAGGTGCAAGCTGAAAGTTGGATTAGAAGAGGCACATGGAGTTTGCAAAGATGCAGAGGACTGCAAAAGGTGGGGAACAGTGAAGCATAAACCTTTAGTCTAAGGGATGTTTGAAAATAATGCTTTAATACAGTTTCTCTCTGTCCAATGCAAAATAATTTACCTGTAGTCATTTTTAGGGGTCTTAAATGGAGCTGTAAGAGAATTTCTAAACTCAGTGGAAGCAAAGGCTCTGAGACTGACAAATAACAAGATTTATCTCAAAATCTCTTCCAAACCCAATTTTTAACCCCTTGATCTTAGAGTATAGGAGTATTAGTGATAATAGAAGTTGCAAAAAATATTACCTTTATCCTAAAGCTGAATTATAGAATCTTCCTAGAAATTAAGTCCCAAGAAAATCCCTAATAGATGTACTGGATAATGAAAAATAATAGAAGAATTTATTACATGAGTGTAGAAGTCATGTTTCTTAAAAGAAAAAAAAAGCTCAAAATGCTATCTTTATGGCAATATTCTAGAGAATATATTCCAAATGATGTGGCCTATCTGATGGACTCAGAAAAGTTTGAAAACAGTTATCAGTATCAGAGTTAAGTGTTTTATAACCCAGCTGCGAAGGCTTGTTACCTGTGAGTTGAAAGGTTGTGTTTAAATCTGAATTCCATATTTTTATTAAGCTGCATAACCAAACAGACATCATGATTACAAAATTGGAGGTGAATGATAAGCTGCAAAAGGTTGTCAACACCTGGAAGGATGGAATTCAAATTCAAAAGTAGCTGGAGATATTAGCTTAAAATTAGTATAAAAAATCAACAAAAACAAGTGCTCAATATTCAAGAAGTATTAATGCATGAGGAGAAATGGAGAAATCCTATTTAGACAGAAGAAAATAATACAGGGCTTATAATGAATCCTGAACTGAACAGGAGTCAATAAAATGATGTTGTGATAGAGAAAGGAATCGTCATTCTGAGATGCATGAATAAAAAATAATTAATGGACTCCTGATAGTAGTGTGGAGGCTTCAGCAAGATTATGATGCTCTCTTTGGGGCATTGTTATTATAAAAGCTGTAGACAAACTGGAGGGATTTTTGAGGAGACCGAAAAATCTTATAAGCAGTTCAGCAGCCGTAGCCTCTGAGAAAAAACAGAAAGGATTGTGTGTGTTTGACTCAGGAAGCAGCAAAATTCTGAAGCTGGAGGGAAAGAAAAGGTTTTTTGAAATCCATAAAGATTGTTATAAAGATGTCTATGATTGACTTGTTGTCTTTATCCACTGGAAAATGTATTTGTTATGGAGCAGAGAACCTGGAAGCTAACCCTTGCTGAAAACAGATTCTTCTTTCATTTGGAAGTTTATATGCCAGAAAAAGCTGAGTTAGAGCTGTTTGAGAAACAGAGAAACATTCTCAAAGTTTTTAATTTACTTTCTTCTTCTCCTGCTTATATTCCAGTGAGAATTTTCACTAAAAATCAAAATATGAAATAAAAAATTAACCCCCAACTCCCTTTTATCTCTATTAGAACTATGTGAAGTCAGAATAAAACTAAAAAGATTAACCAGAAATCAAAGTATTCATTGGTCAAAAGACTTTGCAATGTTGCCCTGTCACATGAAAAATTATAATTCCCCTTCAGTCTCATTGAAGCAGATAAAAATAGAAAGTGTGAGGGTAGGAGGAGCATAAGGGAATCCAACTTTTGCCTCTAGGTTTGAAAAATAAATTAGAGAAGTAGCTCATTTCTATTATTAGCCACTCAAGGCTGCCAAAGGCAAACTTTTAGCAGACTTTGTATCAGTGGAAAATCCATTTATAACTTGCTTTGATTTTTTTTCCCATTTCCACACTAGGACAAGAAAATTATAAGCTATAGCTACATCATAAAATCAGAAAAATTATGTTAGAGGGAATTCCTGTATCAAATTGCCACATATTTGGAGATATACTGTTTTACTCACTCAGGCTTCTCAGACTTTCAAGTACACTTGTATGACAAATAGAAAACAATTTCACCAGCCCTTTATTTAAATATCTGAAGTCATACATGGAGCTGTATTCCATCCCATTTATGCAAGTAGTTGAGGCTCTGCTCTGGCACATTCCCCACAGTGGATGACTCTGATGCTTGTCTGTGTAACTGCTTCCGATGAGGGTGAATATAGGTGTGATGCAGGATCAGAAACCCACATCATCCAGGGAGCTGATAGGCGGGATCTGTAGGGAGAAAACCTGTTTTGTAGTTCACACCACTGAATTTCTTCTCTTTTATCCCTTGCACTTTCTTCTGTTTTGTTACATTCTCTAGAAGAAAGGCAACTGCTTTACAGGAATAATGTTTCTTTCAACTAAATTGTATTTTCCAATGAAAATGGCTTTTATGCAAAAGTTTCAACACACTCTAATAATAACACTTAGTCTGGAAAAAGTACTTTTATTTTGTCAAAACACTGCTAATTAACCTCACCACATGTCTTTAAGACTGTCAGCTCTATCTAACAGACAGCACAGTGAAAACATTAAATAAGTTGCTTGCTGAAACCTACAGACTGAAATAGTGGAAGAATTGAGTTTATATATGAAGACTTCACAGCCCTTTTTCCTTTAAGCAGAACTTCAATATGAAACAGCACATTTAACCCTAGTGATAGCATTCAGTATTCAGCACAGTATTCTGCAATAGAAAGTCTTTACTTTACATCTGGGATTACTGAGAAGTATAAGGCCTTTTTGCCTGGAAAAGTGGGACATAAGAGTAGAAAGGTTGTTGTAGAAAAAGCATGGGCAATTCCAGCGTGTCATCTTTCGTATTTAAGCACAGCAAGTGACATTTCCTGAGAGCATTCCCCAAATGCTGCGCGGTTGGTGTATTGTGTGAGAAGTCATTGCTACACAGGGGACAAAGAGAAGCTCTCCCACACCCTATTGTGCATGGATGATGTGGCAGTGTTTGAATAAATTATTTATAGACTACATGATAAACCCAAAGCTCCAGTTCTGCTGTGATGGTTAAGAGGAATTATCTCTGACAGGCCCTGAACCACAATGCAGGCAGTGATTGGTTGATACATGCAAGACACATCCATTGTACAATATCGACCATAAGCCTCAGGGTTGCATGAGTATCTACACAGAGGAACAGAAATGATGAGCAGTTTTCCCTTTTCTAATGTTCATTTAAAGTAATACTTCTCTGTGCTCAAGAGAAAAGATACATTAAACAGCATCTTTACTGATGATAGACACAAAATCACTAATATTGTCAAGACTGTGATGTATTTCCAGAGATTTTATGAAAACTGGAACTTCTATTCTGCAGTAAATTCTAGAATGTGACTTTTATATAGGACAGAAATATCATGCTGAAATGAGGAGTCTAGCTATTTACCCTGTCAGGATGCAACTCAGCTCTGAAAAGCCAGTGACTTCACAGAAGCTCTCTAGAAAGATTTCACATAGGAGCTCTGTGGCTCCAGGATCCCCAGGTATAAGGAAATGAACAAGCAGAGTCCTAAAGAAAGATATAAAAATGAGTACAATACAAATAATAGGTGGCATCAGAAATCTTCCAGGCCAATCTAGTAAAGTTTTAGAGTTACTTTGGAATTATTTGGTTCGCTTAATAGTCTTTTCTTTTGGCATAAAATAGTTTCAGTGTAGTATAATGGAAATAAAGGGTCCTTTTGAAAATACCTTTTATAGATTTCTTTAAAGCTAGCACTATTCTGGATTCACCTGATTTCCACTAGAATTTTATTTTCTAGGAGGTTCCTCTCAGCAGAAAAAGCTTTAGTATCAATCCTAAAATAAATAGTCTTAGTAAAAATGGGTTAGCATTTCCTGACAGAGTTCTTTTTGTCATAAAATGCTGATTTAACTCAAGTAAAATCCTATGTAGGAATGTGACTATTTCAATGAAGGTGTCCTCAGGAAAGAATTGCCACGGTTGAAGATAATGTTTCTTGTAACAAATCAAAGAGTGAGAGACTCGAGATATAACTACCAACAGTCTACTATTTAGACTGTTCTGAAATTTTGGTGATTCATTTTCAAGACCTGCAATTCTCCCACCTCCAAGCGACTGACAAAACAAGACTAGATAGTCCCCCTTTCAGTCATTTTTGCTGAAGCAGTTATATTTTTAAAAATGCTTTAACATTCATTGATTTGGAGAAAAACTGGTTTTTTGTCTTAGTGAATGGGGCACTCAGTAGGACTACTGTGGATCTGGTTTCCTGGTCTGAGTCTCAGCAGTGAACTGAAAGTTTTCCTTTTAATTTTTTTTTTCAAATTTTATTCAATGTAGAAAAAATAAAGAAGGAATATTCTGCCTGCTGCCAAAAGTCAGATGGTCCCTTCCTCCATTTTATATGTTTGCATGCCAGCACTATCAAGGGAGCTGCATGCTGGACTGGGCTACATCTTCTTTGGTGCACCAACCTGGAGCAAAGGTGGCTTGTTTCTGAATTCCATCTCCTTTTTATCTTTTCATGCTGAAATGCCTTGCTAGCTGTGTGCCTGTGAAGACAACAGTGAGTGGACATAAATGAGGAATCACACGTATGGAGAGTGGGAACTATTAATGAAGCACTAGCAATTATATCATTTATTTTGTGTGACATTAGTTGAGTGTCTCTTGCATTGCATTAGTGGGCCAGAGAGCTGGCTCTTCCACAGCTGCATGGTGGAACTTAGCTTCTAAATGAAGTTGGCTTTGCTAGATCATCTCTGGACTTCTGGGAGATAAAGCACATCAGTCCATATATCTTCCTCAGTTAGGCAATTTTTCCCGCTTCTAATACCACGTGTCACAAAATCGTAGCAGCAGCTGTCAGTTATGAGATTAAAAGATGGAGTACATATGGATATACCTTCTGCTGACTACAGGAACTTTTATGCCATGTTGAGGTTTCTTTGAATTTAATGATTTTGTAGGTGAACAACCTCTACTGGCAGTGCCTAAATAATGATACAAATGGCTTTCAATTTCCTGGGAAAAGCTTGCATAGCATCCTTGCTTCCTCTTGGAGCCTTTTAAAAGACATCTTGCTACACATACTAACAGAAAGCAGAATAAAACCTTATTGTAAAAGACAGAGAGGTGTGGTGATTCTTTTTAGTACCCTCAGTAAATGATGTAATAACACAAACAGAAAACTGTGTCTCTGCAGGATGCATCAGCACAATATCTGCTTGCTCACTGACTACCTTACCAGTCTGCTGGATGTGAAGCAGGTTGGAACCACATCTTTAGTGTGAAGGGAGAGAATAAAAGAAGCCACAGGCATGGGAGGCCATTTAACAGCTGAAGCCAAACCCCTCTTCCCAGGAGGGGTTTGACTGCGGGACAACCCTTACAATTATTAAATTTAGTCAGTTTGTGCCTAAGATGTACATGGCAAATAGATGGTTGTTTCCTCCTTCCCTGGAGAGAGGAGGAGCATAGGGTAGGAGGGCCCATCATTTGAGCCCACCGAGGGAGCTCGGAAGCACTGTTGCACAGGGATACAAATGCAGGGAATACTTCATCCTTGTTCCTCACTGACAGACAGTAGGAAACCCTGCAGAGCAGCACTACCTCTTAGTGTCAGGAACATTCAAGCTTCTCTCTTGCCCTAGTTGCAAAGTCATCACAAGTTTGGAAGGCTTCCCCCAAGCCTCAAAACAAAATTTTGGAACCAGTGATGTAGACTGTCATTATTTATACCATATAAATATTTTTCTCCCTGCAGAACAAGTGCTGATGCTGAACCTTTGTTTTAAGAGGTATTTATTGTTTCAAATTTTACAGGTGTGTTGGTGTTACACTGGGTTTTGAGTATATGTGGCTCTGACAAAGTGGAACCCAGTCTTCAAGAAACTCTGAAGAAACTCATGGGCCATTAGAGCCTGTCTGGGAATGAGGTCCATGCTGCACCTCCAGAACTGGTCTTAAATGTCAGAACTTCTTTACTAATCCAAGTCTGAGAAATATCCTTTCATTAAAACTTTTTTTTAATGTTTTAAAATTACTTGAGAGATACTCGAGAGATACAAGGAGAATGCTCCCAATTTTTTATTATTTACTTTTCTATAAGATTTTTACCACATTTCTTTAGGCTACAGCATGATACGTGTTATACACTTAAAAACCTATGCCATCTCACTTTTTTTAGCAGAGAGGCATTAGTGGCTGTGTCAAGTTTTTCCAGAGTATATGCTTATGTGGGTTTAATAGATGTCAGGGCCAGGAAAGGACATCACAATCTGGAAGTCTGACCTCCTCCTAACACAGGCCATTGGATTGCTTTTTATTAATTCCCACTTCACATCCAGTAGCTGTCCTTGAGCTTGAATATCTCTGTGAGGGGAAAATCAAATATTCCTATATACATTTTCAGTGATGCAGAATGTATTACCTGCCTGGATACATTGCTACAGTGACTGAATGTTTCTGTTGTTAAAAATAGCATTTTTGCTCTTGCCTGAATCTTCCTTGTTACACTGAAGAGAAAGAAGATATTCCTTGCTTTTGCATGAAGCATAAGAAAAAAAAGTACTAGAAATCCCAAATTGCTACTAATTTTGATCTGTTCCCCAAGCATATAGGTTGTAAACAACTCACTCATAGCTAGTTTTTGGTATCTAAGTAGATTAAATTCTTGAGACATGCAACTAACTCACTATTTTTCTCAATATTCTCTGAACCCTCTCCAGGCACTTAAATTCCCATTTTAAAGGACAGGCTGTAACAAGATGTGGTACTCCAATAATAGTCATTTCAGTGTTAATTTCAAGAGAGAATGTAAATTCCCATATTCAGCACATTCCCAGTTGCACATTTAAAGAAAATGGTAACCATTTTGACCACTCTTTTTACATCGGGAACTATAATTCTCCACCATAAACCTCAAGTTTTCATCAGTGTTTCCTACAATAAAATCTATTATTCTGCAATTATGTCTTGTATCCTTACTTTATGAGCTGTGTAGTTTTATGCTTGGACATATTCTAAGAAATTTTATTCCTTTACAATTTTTTGCCTACTCATGGTGAACTTTGTATTTCTTTATGTTCTATCACTGACTTCTCTTGGGCATTATTTTACTTTTCTTTCATTTTACATCACCTGAACATTTTATTAATATGATTTACAGGTATCTTTCAAGATTATGACAGAAGACTAATTTATGTAAATAGGAGAAAAAAATGTTAAATGTGCTCAGCTATGAGCTCAGCCCTATAGGATCACAGTAGGCACAGCAACTCAGCAACCTTGCCTGTTTCTAAGAATATTTTAGAACTCTTATTTAAGCATTTTTTGAAATCTGCTCTGTTGATTTTACACTATTTCAATTGATTAATCAAGAAGTCATCAGACACCAAGTTACATGTTTTCCTTCTACCCGGGTGTGTTACATCAACACTTTTGCTTTTGCTCTCTGACTTCATAGTGCTGTCAAAACATACCCAGTCAGTTTGATGAATCTTTTCTTCTGTAAACTCTACTTTCTTTATCAATCAGAATCCCTTACTAGTCATTCCATTATTTTGTCAATGGTTCCTATCAGACTAAGGAGATCTATAATTGCTCATGTCATGCCGTTTCTTTTAAATAATTGCACAATGCTATCCCACTTCCAAACTACTGAAAATACTTCTGTGCTGTTGGAGTTGGTAAAAAAACCATGGCAAAGGTGATGACAGTTCCTGGGTCAACACTGGGAACAACAGAAATGATGGACATCCACTTGGAAATGAGAGGTACAGCAAAGTGCAGACAACATTTTATTACTTTTTTACACTTTCTCTCTCTCCCTAATGTTTTCTCCTCACTGCCCTTTAGTCTCTTTTTTATTTCTTTTGGTGAGGCAATGGTACAATTTTCCCTTTCCAACAGCTTTTTATCCTTTTTTACTTTCTTTTTTTTAATTAAGAAAAAAATCTTTTGTGAGGCCTTAATTCTGAGGCCTTAATTCCCTTTGAATCTTTTCCTTTTTGTTTGCTGCTATGATTTCTCTTCCTTTTATTCTGTTCTTTTCTGTGGCAGTTTCATACAGAAAGTTTCTGTCTCTCTAATCCCTTTACTTTCTTCTTCTACATTCCGTACTTTGTTGCCTCTTTCAGTCTTTCTTTATTCTTCCGAATAAACAGCTCATTCTAAGGTTTCTGTGCAAGGGAAGTAATTCACTCATTATCTGATTCTTTCCCTTTCTGATTATGCCAATTCCGAGTAGAACATTTTCATGCTTTTTTTTTTCCCTTATTTTCAGTAATTTTTTTAAAACACTATCCTTCTTTGAGAGAGTGTTTGAAATAAGCATATATTAATGTGGATAAAAAGCCAACAGTTTCTAGCAACTGCGATTGTCTTTGACCTCCTGAAGTTGGAGGTCTCAGGTGGGGTCTCACAAGAGCAGAGTAGAGGGACAGAATCCTCTCCCTTGACCTGCTGCCTACACTGCTTTGGATGTAGCCCAAGATATGGTTGGCATTCTGAGCATCAGGTATGCATTGCCAGGTCTTGCTGACCTTCTTGTCAACCAGCATGCCCATGTCCTTCTCCTCAGGTCTGCTGTCAATCCATTCTCCACCCAGCCTGTGTTTTTGCTTGCAGCACCTCGCACTTGGCCTTTCTGAACTTCACAAGGTTTGGATGGGCTCACCTCTCAAGCCTGTCAAGGTTCCTCTGGATGGCATCCTTTCATTCCAGCATGTTAGCTGCACCATACAGCTTTGTATCATCATCAGACTTGCTGAGGGTGCACTCAATCCCACTGTCCATGTTGCTAACAAATACGTGTAACAGTGATGGTCCTAATACAGATCCCTGAAGATTGCCACTCATCACTGCTTTCCCCTTTGACATCAAGATGTTGACCACAATTCTTTGAGTGCAACCATTCAGCCAAATCCTTATCCATTGAATGGTCCATCTGTGAAATCCATTTCTCTCCAATTTGGAGACAAGTATGTTGTGTGGGAGAGCGTAAAATGCTCTGCACTAGTCCAGGTACTTCTCAGTGTTTTAGATAACAAGAAACCCAATCTCTGATTTTTTTCCAAAACAAATTGAACATAAAACAGTCTCTTTTTTTTTTTTTAGGCATCATCATTCAGATTCAGATTCATTATTTATCATAGAATTGTAGAACATGCTGAGTTAAAAGGGACCCATCAGGATCATCGAGATCAGCTCTTGGCCCTGTGCAGGACATCCCAAAAGTCACACCATGTACCTGAGAGCATTGTCCAATGATTCCTGGACTCAAATAGGCTTGGTGCTGTGACCATTTCCCTGGGGAACCTGTTCCAGTGCCCAATCCCCCTTTGGGTGAAAAACATTTTGCTGATATCCAACCCAAACCTCCCCCGACTCAGCTTCATGCCGTTTGCTCAAGCCGTGCCACTGGTCATGAAAGCGAAGAGATTAGTGCCTGCCCTTCCACTTCCCCTCTTGAGGATGTTGTTCACCTCTAAAGAGCTTAATTAAATGCAGATTAATATGGTGAATTATGTCTATATTTGCTTGCTTACTCCTTATAATCAAATACATTAAAAGATGAACCAATTTTCTTCGTCCCATCAAAATGAAGCAAGACTCGTGCTCTGTGAGCACAGGTAATCTTGAGCAAGTAATCTCCAGCTCAAGTGAGGGTTCTTATAGTCTTGGATAAGGAATCTGTGAGTCACATAGGTCTCTTTACAGATTAATCCCCACAAAAGATACTGTGAGAAAATCACCTAATGCTGAGGTCATGGCTGCAAGGGCAACAGCCCAGTGAAATGTCTTTTTTCAGACCCTGCTCGTATTCACTTCAATTTTAGTAATATTCTTGCTGTTAAAATTACCCTGTCAAGTAATCTGGAAGGGTGAAGAATCCAGCCGACCTGAATCATTAGTCCTGTCTGTAAAATCAGTCAGACTTGTTTTCTGCACACTTATGGGTGCACAGATCTGGTGTCATCACCCTTTCGCTCCACCATGGCATCGAAAAGCCGTACTGTCATTGTACACACACCCACAGAACAAGTGGCAGCCAGATAAACATATGCCCTGTTCTCTGTTATTGCCTATGTAAAGCGGCTCTGATGGTAAAATGGGAAAAAAGAGCTATTTGCTCCACTGTCTAATCAGGAAACTGCTCTTTTAATGAATGTATTGTTCAGCTCAGAGTGCTTCTATTGAAATGAATTTGTTAGCCTCAGTAATGCTGTCGCTCATCATGCAAATCAAATGGTGTTTTCCTTAGCTTCTGCCAGTTATAAAATACCCATGCTTGTCAAATGAAAAGATAAATTACCCTGCCTTGCCTCTGGTCTTATTTATAGAACAAGGGAGTGAGCTACTGTAGCCCTCAGGACTACCAGCTCTATGTTGAACATCAGTGTCATTTCTCTGTGTTGTAGGTTAAGCTAGATATTCAGGTGGAAATAAAGTAAAATGCCAATTTACTTTAAGATTCTTAAGAATGAGACTTCAGCTGAATATCTCATTTAAAGAAAACTTTGGTGCACCTGGAAAGAAGGGAATCTCTAATAGGAAGGAGATTCCCAGCTTGCGTTTGGTAGGTGTTTAGATAAATAAGATAAATCATTCTGAAGCTGTGTCTATCCACTGACTGTAACCAAGATTTAGACAACTTGATTGATGAACAAGATTTAATTTTGATGTAGCAGAAGTTAAGTGAGGCAAATATTCAACAGTTTTGTATCTCCCACAGTCCTTTTGGGTAGAAGTGCAATGCAGAAAAATGCACCTCTCATGGGTGCTCTATTCCACTACAGATACTTGAGACATGGAAATGGTCAAGTGAAAGGGAAAAACTGCAGCAGCCAGAACAATAAGATCTTGTTTTTGGGAAGTACTCTTGACTGCCACTGCCAAAGATAAAAAAAAAGCTATGATTAAAAATCCATGAGGTTCCTGTGTTGTTTTTATTTAATTTAGTGAATTTCAGAACAGTATCAACGGTGGTTTTCATACAGCAAATAAAGAATATGAGCTCCTCAGTATATAGTGGATTTCCACACTCTCCTGTACAGTGTTAAGACCCTTTCATTCTGAATAAGGCAAACATAATTTAAATTGACACCTTTCTACCAAGGTAAAATGTATGTGTCATCCTTCTTATGTTTGCAGGTTGGGATGTTCTTGGAACAGGCACAGTTCTCTTTAAATATTTAACAAGCTCTTGAAACACATAATGTGATGCTGTAGATTAATATTTGTCTTTAAATCCCTTTCCTAAGAAAGGGGGGGCTACCAGGAATTCAGAAAACACTGAAAGATCACACAGCAAAGCACTACTCCATCAAAGAGAATTAATTTATGGCCAAACAGAGAAACTGTCATAGGACCTGCAACCTCCAGTTTCAAAGCCAACATAGAATAAGATGTGCAAAAAGAGTAAAACATGGAAACTTTTAGTTGCAGCTCTGAGCTGCTTAAAAGCAAGGTGGGCTAACACAAATCAGTCTCTGCGCACCATGCAGCTATGGAAACGTGAGATAAGGCTGGTGGGTGATGAAGAGCTTTCAGGTCATTGAACAACTGCTTATGCTTAAATTCCTACCATGGGAAATGATCTGGCAAGAATTACAACAGGAGTTTGTGATTATGTACTTTGGTAGTGTGGTTAGGGGCTGCAGAATGGGTAAAATCAGCTAGTGAAATGCTTGTTTTGGCCTGGTCCCCTGATAATGTTTTAGATGTAGGTTCATCCTTCATTTGAGGAGATTTGACAAAGGCATTTCCTTTCCTGCTGTGGACTGACAGAGCCTTTGCATGCTGTTGGCTCCCTTTGACTCAAATGGAAAAATGTTATTGAGTTACTTAACACCATTCCCATCCAGAGGTCTCTGAGCTTACTCCTATGTCTCTGTTCCAACTACTGTCCTTGCCTAGTAGCATTCCCTGGTGGAGACATGCAGCCTTCATGCTCCTGCATCACAGCTGAATGGCAGAACAAGAGACTACAAAGATAGCCTCCTCACTGCCAACCGAACCTTGCACATGAAGGAAACGCTTTGAAGTACATCAAAACCACTTTGTGGAGAGATACTGAGATCAGACAATGGCATGAAAGGCCCCTTGCATGGGGTAGAAGTACAATGAAGAACCAGGATCGCAGTCCATTATATCCAATCTGAATGTCTGACATATCTGCCTTTTATCAACTCTGTTTCTCAGTCCACTATGCAGCCTTTTGGCCAGTGAAACTTTCTGGGTGAAAATTCAGTAGGAGCTGGAAGATTTCAAAGAAAAATGCCTGATTTTTGAAAAACTGTAGGGATTAGGACTTCAGGGACAAGTAGAAGTAGAGTCTGTATTTAGTCCTGATGCCATGCAAGACTCCAGTTACATGACTCATAAGAAGTGGAATTAATGCAGCTCTGAAATGCAGAAGTACCTTGCAAGAAAATGAAAGAAAAAGATAGAGATACAAGAAGATAACTTCAGTATCTGGAAGAATGAACACCAGAAAATTAAAGCCAGAAACAGCAGCTGCCTTGAAACTTAAATTTGAGAACTCAACGCCTTGCTTTATTCTGCTGCCTCTAAATTAAGTGCCAGGATTACATAGCTATCCATTCCTAGGAGATGATGTTTTGTAATAATTGTGTATACAGCTGCCCTGGGTGTGTTATCAGGAGAGCTAGCAAACTGGCTATCAGAGCTTAATCTCTTCCAGATATTACCCACTAGATCTTTCAAACCTTACATCTTTGTCACTTGTTTTGAGCCTGCCATGACATTAAGTATATATAAGAAGTAGCTGAAAACAAAACTCCCCCAAATATTTAAAGTGGTGGTTTTCTTCTCTCTAAATTTGAATCTGGAGCTAATGGCTTTATGCAAACAGCCTCTTAATTTTTTTGCACAGCTGTGCTGCATAACATCAGGAATGGCAGATATCCACCGTGGCTTGTCTTGTAGAAATCACATAGGGGGAATTCTTACCATAGCTGAAGACCAGGTAGTTGTAGGAATTACTTCTAAATTAGATTGAGACCTTTCAAAAGTGAGCTGTACTGAACCAAAAATTTAAAAAGGGAGAGAAGGCAGTTAGGGAATGAAAATTATATACCTCTGTATTAAAGAGCCTATCATGACCTAAATCACCCACTTTGTGCATTATATTACTCCAAGTCTACCCAGAGTGCTGTTCCTGACAGTGTTTGATACAGAGTGTTTTTAAAATACTACACACTTTCCAGTTTCACAGCACCTACTGATGCAATTGAGTATTAATCAGAAGCTCATTCATTCAGCAGACAGGAAATCACCCGGTCATCAAATACAATTTCTTATCTGATTCCTTCTCTCACATTTTTATTGCTTTATTGCTTTTTTTCCTATGTTTGGTAATGTAAAGTGGGATCCAAAGGGAGGCAAGTGTGGATCACTCCAAAGGTGTGCATAAATACTGGAGTACTGCAGAATATGGATAAGTATACAGAAAGGAGAAAGTAATCCCTCCACTACTTCTTTGAGCTTTAGCAAATCTGACAGTATCAGCCATGAGGCTTCCTTGCATGGTAGTGATGCTTTAAGGACATGAATACTTTTTGTAAAACTTGGAGGTCATTTCAACAGTTTTCTTCAGACGTCATGGACCTGATTTAAACCACATTCATTGCTATGATGACTTTGTTGTTCATATTAACCTTTCTGAAAAAAAAAAAAAAGAAAAATAATCTCTGACTAAACCATAGCCCAGAATAGTGTTCGTAAGAATAATGAGATCACTGTTTTCCTGACTCATCTCAGATAAATGGGCTGCTGGAGAGAAAAGTCTGTGCTGCACTCCAACCAGTCAAGCGTCATCTACAGTGATTCAGACTTCAGATAATTAGCTTGGTGTAATTATTTCAGGAATCCCCACGTTGGGACTATTAAAGATGACAAGTTAACTACATGAGCCTGACAGGCAGGATCACCAGAATCTGCAATCCTCCAACAACATATGTTACTCTGTATTAAGGAAGCCTAGCTACTGAGCACTCAGTACCAGGATGGGATGGAAGCACTCCCACTGGCTTTCTCTATTATTCTGCCCTGGAATAACTCATTTGCAAGCACTTGCATGGGACAATATGTAAAGGAAAGTTTTTAAAACATTTTCGCTGTGCCAACACTCTAAGATGTTGTAGCAGGGTTCAAGCCGTGGGGAGCTCAGTGTTCACTGTCATGAACCACAGTCCTTAATAGGTCTTCATAATAATATTTTCTGAACCTCTCTAATGTAATTAATACATGCTTGTGAGGAAAAGACTCAGGAAGGAGAGAAAATCTGTATTTTCTCCACTGCCAGACTTCTCACACCTCATGATATTAATATCAACTGTTTCAAGATAGATCACAAACCTCCAAAAGGTCAGTGTCTTTTGAAATGGTGTGAGACTCAGTCATCTTTGAATATAATTTTTACTTTAAAATCCTACATTTTCTACCTGAATTTAATAGAAAAAGAAATTTCGACCTTTCTTTGTCTGGGTTTATTCATAGGCAAAAAAAGAGAGATAATTCTTATATTCTTTCAAAGATCAGAAAAATTTCCAGAGGCATCTAAGCTGCAAGGAAAATAAGGCCATTGAGGGTTAAGTTCTTAGGCTGTAAATGAATTCTAAAAATTTACCAGATAGCATTAAGCAGATGTTTTTCAAGCATAACAGTATTTTCTGAATGGAAAAGCTATGCAGTGCTAAATGGTAATTCACTTTTTTTCCCTCTGTGATTGATGTTTTCTGTTTACTAAACTGTCATGGAAACAGAGCATCTGTGATTCTGAGGACAGCTAACTGTCACTGTATGCTGTCCTATTAGAGGGAATCCTACAACCCAGAATTCAGATGACCCTTGGGGAGAGACAGGGAATTGTAGCCTCTGTAGGTTTCGGGTTGGCAAAGGTTTTTGTGTTGATTTTAAGAAAGATGCTAGAGGTATATTAGAAATGTAAAATAAAAGGTTCTGTGTCAGACTGGAAAGATAAAATCTGATCTCTCCCAAGTGATCAGAGAAAGTAGTCAAAGGATCTTTGCCCTGCGTGAAGACAGAAAGCTGATAAACAGAAACATCTGTAATATGTATTTAAAGAAAGAGGTTAAAGGTCCCTCAGATAAAATACTAAGACGTATTTCTTGTACATTCAGAGGCAAATAGAAGGTACAATTTTCAAGCAGGATGTGTGCTCATCTTAGG
This sequence comes from Neopelma chrysocephalum, assembly GCF_003984885.1. Taxonomy (NCBI): domain Eukaryota; kingdom Metazoa; phylum Chordata; class Aves; order Passeriformes; family Pipridae; genus Neopelma; species Neopelma chrysocephalum. Next base: position 25,905,407 of record NW_020897714.1, read on the forward strand.
CAAGATCAGAAGGTCAGTTTTCTACAAATTTTTTCCATATTTATTGAGGATAAACTGCTTCCATTTTCATGATGTAGCTGAACAAAGGTTCTCTGAAGTGGGATAGACCAGAAGAACTCTTGGTGACACCACTGTTCCAAATGAGCTCTTTTCCTGAACCTCTGTACATCTCAGGTCACTCATGTGGCAGATGCAGAACATTTTGCAGACAAGACTTCCTTCAACACACTTCTTGGCTATGATCCCAATGCCTGCTTACTACCTGCTCACTGACACCCAAAGCAGGATTAGCAGGAGGTCATTTGACAGGAACAGCAAGGGCATGGAGAAATACATCCCAGGCTGTTGAGTGTGAGGGGATAATGAATGTCTTAGCATTACTCCAAGGAAAAAGACACTGAGTTTCTGTAAGGTCAGTCCAGCAAAGTGGCAAAAGAATAGCTGACACATCCACTTCAAATCCTACAAGTATTTTTTAGGGGAACATCTGATTATCTGCCTCATTCTCCATTGAGAACCAGTAGCAGTCCATTGAGACAAATTCTAAACAAAGAAAATTCTCTATCTAGTCCAGGAGTCCTTTGGCCCTCCAGAAAATAAGTACTTCCCAATGTGCCTAAACAAGATAAAAACCATTCCAGCCTAGATCATAGCCTGTAAAAGGATGGGAAAGGATGGTGGTACAGGGTTCAGACTACGGATGAAGGTCTGGAGCCTAAATATTAGTAAAGATCTGCACTTGAAATCTGTCAGTGACTTTAGAAGAAGTTTCAGACAGAAGTGATATTTCATCAACAGGAGATAGTGCTATTTAATATGCTTTTTCCAGACTGAATTTTACCCTGGAAATTTCTCCTGAGCCTTTCACAGACAGTTGTTGGAGAAAAGAAAAAACATCTGACTATAAATATTAATCAGTCTGTTATCAGTTTAATATGCTTAAAATCTTCATGGAGTACTTAGAGGAGGACAGCTACTGTGCTGGAGTGTTTTTAAAAAGGAAAACGTTGAAGCTCAGGAAGGTGAATAATACCATGACATTTCTGTGGCTAAATAACTGATCTGGAGGGGGTATGTTTTCGTTAATTTCATTAACTATTATAAATTATTCTTTCTTCTCCTCCCAGAGGATTGCTTCTCCATTAGCAGTTTTTAGGCCAAATGTTCATACTATTAGTCAAGACTAGAATGAAGAGATGGAGAAACTTTGGGAGGCAAATTTCTAAAATGGAAAAAAGAATAAGAAAGAAAAGATATGATATAGATTGCAGTACTTCAGAAAATGTTCTTCAGGAGAGGTAGATAAGTCTGAAAACAAAAGCAGAGTGAAATTAATTTTTCTGCTGCTTATGCTTTTCCCTGCCTCTGTTTTGTGCCCTATTTTATCCAGTCATTATTTTAAGTTCTGGTTTTTGACAGTTTGTTAGTGTAGTTATTAACATTTGCAGTCCTTTGGATAGCTAGGATGTTCAGAAAAGGATGAATTGAGCTTGAACTTTGGTTAGCTTCTTTCAGAGCCAAGAGGTTCAAAAGCTGTGTGGGGTAGTGCAGTGATTGCATCAGCCAATGCCCTTCAATACGCCCTCTTAAAAAGTCTGTGTGCATCCTGGCCCTAAGATGTTTATTCACTGAGAGAAAAATATTATCGTCCTGGCCAGAACTTTGGATTTCACTCTTATATTTGCTTTTTTTTTTTTTAATGAAAAAGCCACTATATCAAGTTTATCCCCAGCATAAATCAGGGTATTTTTCATAGCCTTATATGAAGTGCAAACTTTGGACCATATATTTTAAAAAAATTACATTTGATTTATACTTACTGTGTAGTGTTTTTTTAAACAGTGTAAAGAAAGAAATTTGGAAATCAGTTGTGTCATCCTAGCCATGCAAATGAGTTTTTACCTTGGGGGAAAAAACAAAACAAAACAAAACAAATCAAAACTCTTTAAGAAGCAGCTTTGTCATTAATTTCATTCTGATTTGCTTTCTACCTCACTAAAACTGCTCAAATTATCAAAGCAAAGCAGAACTTTTGGCTTTGACATTCAAATTATTACAAAAATAATAAAAAATAAATGTTTAAAACACCCCTTATGCAGAGAGTTCATTATGCTTCATTTAAAACATATATGATAAAGTGACAGAAACAGAAGTGCCTGATTGGTCATGATATGAAGCTCTCAGCTGCACAAAACATTTTGGTAGGCTGACTGGCTCCTTCTGAATAGATCTGACAGATGATTAGAATAGTAGTATTTGATGGACCATGAGAATAGGAACTGGCACACAATTTCACAGTAAAGCACGTCACTATCTATTGATGTTTGGTTTTATTAGTAATTTTTTTCTCTTTTCTTTGCATCTTCCTTTTTTTTTTTCCTTCCTTTTCTGTTTGTTTATTTGGTTTTTGTTTTGGTTTGGGATTTTGTTTATTTGTTTGTTTTGTTTTGTTTCCCCGATCCTCCCTGTTAGCAAGCTGACAGCTGACAAGGTAGTATCTTGGTCATGAGTATCACTATGAGATGTAGAGGAGTGCTCAGAAATGTCATCCAGTTTTCCGTGGTTCACCTATGAGGTTCATTTTATATCTACTGCAAAGTACAAAGTAACCTGAAAGACAAAAGAAAATTAGTAAGAATAACAGCAAAGAGGTATTCTATTATGTGTAAGAACACTGGGAGGTATGATGGGTACTAAGCCCATTCGCTGATAAAACAAGGAAATAGATGCATCAGACCTTTCAGAGAAACCATATATTTTTAAAGATATGAGAAAATGTTGAGAAAAGTGGTATGAGTGTATCCTTTATGCTCTATTCACTCTTTTTTTAATGTATCCAACATAAAGTACAACTGCCCTGGCAACTAAGGGAGTGATAGCTGTGTGGACTGATGATAGTGATACAGGAGAACCAGGAAGCCTCCTGTAACTGTGCACCTTCCACATCGCTTAACCTACCTCCCCTGCAGTCTGCTTACTGATTTTTCTTCCCAACACTTCCTTTCACAGTGCCAACCTCCAAGTTTGTTCCAACTGACACTCCTTCCTGTAGAGTGGGCTGACAGTGACCATTACTGCAAAACTTGCTTTGCACTTCCTGTTATAACCCTTCTTTAACTAAAGCTCTTCTGCTAAAGTGAAACAAAATGCTCTTCTGTGTAGCAATGAGAAAGAAATGTAGAAAGAAATTGGATGTTATCAGGCAGTGGTTATGCCATAAAACATAGGGACAAATGGGTCAGGTTAAGCCAACCTGCATTACATTTTGAATAGTGAATTTACCACTTCAATGAAACTCTTTTAATGTGCTTTTACATACTGCACTTTTATGTGGAGGATGATATAATGGGCAGGATGGGCATATTTAAACCTTTATCTTATTTTATAGCTACAATAAATAAAATGTTAAATCACTGGAGACAAATGCTTCTTATCTTTTAAAAGAATGTAGCGCACTTGACTTTGGCTTTGCAGTTCCCCAAGTGCAACTGTGGCTGCAAAAATATGACAAGCACAAAGAAAATGCATGAGTGGCATAAAGATTCTGTGATCTGAGATATTAATGCATAATGGTTCCATTTATCAATAATAAGCTAACTTGAATGTGAGGCAATGGATTAGATGACCTCCCTAACCAATTTTCTATTATTTTAAAACCTCACACAATCAAAATCTGTATTTTGCACACCACAAACCATATGTTTTATATGCAAATATTTTGCCTGTAGGGTTTCTATGGCACCCTGTCAAGCTATAGCTCTTCTCCCATCTTTGTGAGACCTGGGCTCTTAAAAAACAGCTTCAACTGAGAGGAGCTCCTTAACAAGAATGAGCTATAACACAGTAGAACAGTGAGAAAACCTCTCACCGTATTTCATTTTGCTTCCTGTTTTGGGCATTGTTTCCCTATGTTAAAACGGGAGCTCCTCTGGCTTAAACTAGCCCTGAATATGTTTTAGGAAAGCAAAGCACCAACGTCATAACTAATGATCTGTGCTTTCATAAACTGTTTCCCCCTTCAAGTTGAAAACTTTCATAGGACAGAAGTATTTTCCATTGGAAGATGGGTTTAAATAGAAGCTTCACAAATGTCACTTCCTTTTGCGGCTTCACGCTTATTGTCTCACATGAGCAATGATGTTGTTAATGCCCAATTAAACCATCCACTTACACTGTCTTTTAAAATTAGGGTTGCAACACCTTGAGTTATTGAAACTCCTTCAAAGAAAGATTGTGGTATCAAGAGCTGTCACAGCCCAGATCAATGCAAATTTATCCATATAGCCTCAGGAGGACACGGTTCAGCCTTTAATTTGTGTATCAGTCTTTTCCATGACTAAGTGCATTTCAAAGATAAACCATTGCACACAGTTACTGCCTCGATTTCTCCCTGTCTGAGGAAACCTACAGTGCCTCTTGAGGTTCAATGAGAAAGCAAGCAACGTCCTGGGCATTGCTGTGCAGGGAATCCAGACATGGGACATCGAAGCACTTTGCATATTTCAGCAAATGTTAGGACTTTTCATCTCTAACAATCTAATCCTGTGGACTGTTTTAACTACTGTTCTAGAGAAACAAAATTACTTTCTGTTTGAAAATAAAGGTTTCTACCAAGCCTGCTAGACAGGCCAGTTCCTTCCAGGGCAACTCTGTTTGCCTCAGATTGCAGTGGTATTCATGATACCTTCAATTTTGTTATATCCAGTCTCGGCTTGGAAAGATAGCAAAGGAGAATCTCTTTCATCACTGAAAATTAGAGGAACATGAAAGAGAAGAACATGCAAAATGGAGGTAAAAGATAAAAATAAAAGCAACAATGAGGAAGGAACCTTCATGATTGAATATATTTATCTTAAAGGTATTTTAGCCTGATTTCTGGGCATTGGCTTTATAGGGACAAATTGGCAGAACATTCATTTAAAGAGAAGCAGTCTGTGACAAATCTGTGAATCTGCTCTGCAGTGCTCAGAGACCTCAGCAGTTCTTTATTGAAGCCCTAAGCACCCTACCGCTCCCTCACACATGCTGAGAACAGTGGCACAAGAAGGAGGGATTTTTCTATGCCTCCATGAGGAGACATGCTGCTACCTCTTCTCTCAATGCCCATCCTTCTAGCATTTTCTGCTACATTTCAATGCTCGTCTCCTTCCTCTGTATCAAAAGTGAGATGAGTTGGGCATAGGAGGGAGCAGCAAAGTGATGTACATGTATGGGAGCATGCTGGGGGCATGAGCACAATCTGCTGTCCATTGCTTAGTTGTCCTTAGTTGGCCATGCCTACTATCATCTGAGAGCTTAAACACTTTGCAAGGTTCATGGGTCATTCTGAGATGGTGGACATGCCTAAAAGTACCGCATGTGCTCAGCGGTTCTGGGTTGTTGTTATAGTGAAAATAAAGAGAAAAAAGTGGGAAGTCATGAGCTCTGATTTTCAAGATACGGAAAGTCACTCTGTGTTAATATTCCCATCAGCATAATAACATATTGGCTCAGTGATCCACCATGATGTTGCAGTGATTAGTTAATATCTGTTCGGCTCTTTGAATTTGCAAATCCTTATTCATCACTCAGTTCCACCGGTTTTATGAGTTGGTGCTAAAAATCACTGCCAAATGCTATAAAAGTGATCAATATCACTATTAAAGCATAAATATTCCCCCTGCAATCACTCACAGGGGATGAATATCTACAAAAATTTTGGGATCAAAATAGTTAATAGAGTGGATAAATTATTCAGAGATGCTGACAATGATGTTCTCCTGTTAATTAATAAGATATATCTAGGGTATTCCAGTTGTCTCCCTGAGTAAGCTCCACTTTCAGCAGATGCTAAAAGCTTGTTATGAAATGGCTGGTTTTGAAATGTTTCAATAAAATATTTCAGTTTTCATAGACCATATATATATTTATCCTATGGAAGAAAAATAGAAATGCATTTTTATGCTTGCCTTTTTTTTTTCTTTTTTTTTTGAGAAAAGAAGCCTGAGGCTGAGAAAAGAAGGAAAAGAAGGCTGAGGCAAAGTCACATACTGCTCATGCTAAATCAGCTGACATCACTCCTTAGAACCCCAACCTTCAAATCTTTGAAGTGCTTCTGCAGTTCAGATCTGGGTGACTTACACAGGACCTGCCAGTGCTCTGCAGGTCCATGACTGCAGGGTATAGAAGAGCTAGGGGTTGTGGGGGACGTTCTCAACCAAGAGCAGAACACTGCTGTTCTGCTGTGACTTTGGTCCCTATGTTTCCTATTAAAATTCTTCCTGTTTAAAAGGAGACCATGGAGATCAAAAGCAGACGGATGTGTCCATGTCACTGGGGTTGGGAGCCACATCATCAAGTGACTTCTGAAGAGAATCAAGGAAGGAGTGCACTCAGAGCCTGCAGCATTTATTTCCTTCTGTATAAAGCTCACTGCAACCAGCAAAACCACTTCATTTTCTTAGTAGACGTTGCCTCTGGCCTTTACTCTTCCAGTAAATCTATCCAGCGTAGTGTGCAGGGACACAGATGGAGAATATTTTACCGTTGTTAGCAATGAGAAGTTCTTTGAACGCAGAACTTTGTATTGGCTCTGACTTCTGCCATTTTAGTGCACAGTTACAGGAGTCATGGAAAAGAAGGAGGAGAAAAACACAGGTATCTGATGCAAGTCTATACATAGCAACAACAAAGAAACACCTTAACAAGAGGTGACCATGAAAAGACCTCTCTAAAGCTAATCACCACTGAAAAGGTTTCTTTATGGTCTCCATTTCTTTTTACATCTAGAAGACACATGTGATAAAAAGATAAATTACTTCATGTGATCACTTTGTGCAGTACAAGATCAACTTTTGATATATTTTATTTCTTTCTTGGGAAATGATAACACAAACATTGATTAATGTGACTTCTTGCAAATAATACTTTAAAAAAAAAGAGAAAGCTTGTATGTGTTTCAAAGTGTCATGGAAATGAATGTATTAAAAATATTTTCCCTTTATTTTAAGAGAAGCTATGGCAAAGGATGTAATATATTACTCTGTAACTCTGCAGGTAATTTTCAACACACCACCTACACTAAATGTATTAATAACTTCCCTAAGGTGAGTGTCACGCAGAGCACAGATAAATGTAATTGCTGTTTTCAATTTTTAAGGCTTTCTAGTCCTATTGGCTGAAATGTTTACTTCTTATTTTCATGGCATTAATTTTGCGTGTTTCTCACTGTGAATATATACCAGGTTAAGACTCCAAAACATTCTTAAGAACTTCTATAGAGTAGAATAGAATAGAACAGGATCTTCTATTTTAAGTTTATTTTAATCTTCAAATAATACAGGCTTGGTTTTTGAATTAAATCTGGATTGTCTTCTTTTGCCAGAGTTATTAAAAGATAACTAAAAAGTATGAATTTCTAGTGTAGCAAAACTATCTGTTCTCGTGATCTCATGGGTCATAAGAAGAGAACTAGATATCATTTTTGAATCTTTGAATCTCACTGTTATATGAATAAATTTCCCTAGCTGGCCCTCTCATGATGATTCTCTCACTAGGAGGAGCTGCCTTTCTGACTGGCATGAATTCTTAGCCTTCTTGGATTGAAGTGAAGAATTTTTTTCCTTCTCTCTCTGCACCGGAATTGGAAGTGACCTGGTTCTTCGCTTACTTCTCTGCTGCCTCAATTAATCCAGCCCTCTGGAAATCTTAAACTCTCATCATTGACTCTGATCCACTCCTTAACCATCACATTATTGACCAGAGGCTCACTTAAGTGTGGAAGATACAATTTCCATATAAATTGACCTACAGCGTTTCAGTACCACTTTTAGTGCTACTAAAGTCTATCAATGTTTAATATGAGTTAAAAAAAAAAATAGTGTCCTGATCATATGATTTCTTGCCAAGAGGAAAAGAAAGAAAATCTTTTGGCTTGCCTTCCCATCTCAGACACTGCCACAACTACATGATATGAAAAACAAAAGAAAAACCCCAGGTTAATAGCACAAATGATGGTATTGGTAGTATGGTCTACACATTGCAAGTAAGGTGATGTTCTATTCAAGAACTTAAAACATCTGGATGTTGCATAATGTTGCATGTGTAAGTTCAATCTCACATGGAAGAATAAGAAAAATATATGTAAAAATGGAATAGCAAAGTGAAAAACGATCCAGGGGCTCACTAGGTTAATGATGCTTATGTAACAGAAAACAATTTGAGACTCCAAGAGTCCCTCCACTTCTACTGGTTGCATGAGGCATCAGCCCATCTTTTGGCCACCAACCTAACATGCTTCGCAAGCCCATTCTCAAGCATTCCCAAAATCCATCAGCTGAAGACAAAAGTATCAAAGTTGCTCAGCTGCAGCTTAGCATAGGTTATGAAGTAATACTTCATGCTAGGACATCTCTCGTAAAACTAAAACTCAAGCTGATAAACAAAAGCACACAGACTAGAAGTATGTGTGCAGCTTTGCCAAACCAGATTCCTTCACCACAGTTTGAACTATGCTGGGCTTGTTTCAGGCACTTTTTCTCTAGATGAGATAAACTATTCTCAGACAGGCCTGCAGTAATCGAGGTCTGTTTACTCTCTCTGATGAATATCTCTGAACATTTCTGCAATAAGACTTGTCTATGTTCCTTGCCAAAATTTCTTCTTCTTCACTCCATTATAGGATGATACATGATATCTATGGTTACTCTTTGCCAGCTTCAGTTGGGTTGCAGCTGGGAGCTGCAGTGTGCTGATATTATTAATATAATAAATTATAGAATTACATGATGAAGTACTTTAATTTCCCTCTCTGATCCCCTTCTCTCAACCTTGCCCCATGCCCCATCTTTACCCTCTAGCATTTGAAACCTCTTGATGACTTCAAAGAGCTGCATAACAAGGTGGGGGTTTTTCCTTCATAGCATGTTGCCCCTCTCTGCCCTAGTTAGAGGCCTTATTGGAGGCCTCTTTCTGTGTCATTTGGAATATACGTAAACATATGAGAAGGTCAAAATGGCTCACAACACAGCAGATGAACTAAGCTGTTAGAATCAGGCTCTCATAAATCATCCAAATCTGACACCACTTTCTCTTGAATATTCAAAGGGACTTTCTCTACGAAAGATTAGCTTCCTTGACCCTCTGAGGCCTCTTCTGCATTCACTGTGCAGAGCTCTAGCATGTCATGTCAGCTTTAAAGACTACATAATTCACACCCACCTGACACTGTCAGAGTGATGAAGATGGACTTGTGTGTAAATTAAAACCATGATCCCTACCTTCAGGTAATTTGGCACTAGAATTGCTTGAATCAATATTTGAACACTATTTAAACTTAATTTTTTATTAATGGTAAAGAAATACAACATCTGTTTCACTTCAGACTGAATGGCACTATTTTCCTAGACATACCCCCCAAGCCAGAGTTACAAAAAATTAATACGTGCTCTCAATTTAAGTATGTCAGCACGTCAACAATATTTATTCTCTCTTGTACAATACATAATGTTCACTTTTAGTCATAGATGTTCTCTTGGTTTCAGAGGGTTTCAGTTGAATGGTTGGGGCGTGTAATGTAAGATGTATAACAACTTGACAGGAGGTATTTATTTGGGAATGCTCTCCATTAGACATGGATGGTCTGCCCCTTTGAAACATCTGGCTAGATTTGCAAAGGTGATGAATACCCAAAAGTCTGAACACTGTAAAAATCAAACAATTAGTAGATATTTGACAATTCAGGAGCTGCAAGAAATTAGCTGGTACTATATGCGCATACAGTTACAAGGAGAAAGCCCAAGAGCATAACTATTATTTGATTATGACAACTAAAAAGCTGAAGTTAAATTTCACCTTGCACCTTGCTGAACTTTATTTTGCAGAACCTATTCTCTGAAGGGCCTATTTTTTTAATTCTTGCCAAATGTGATGTGAAAAAAGCCAGAATTGTCAACTTTCAGGGCAAGTAGCAAATCTCTCTCATTCTCGTGGGTGTTTGAGGTAGAGAGAGACAGTGACTGTTGCTCTTATTTATCTTTAACCATAGCTGTGGTCATGAGAAGAGATGTAGCTCCTGATATATTTCTATGCTGTGTCAATAAATATATTTTAAAATCATACCACTGGTACTCTTTTATTACTTTTTTATAGTAATATAAGTCAAAACCAATAATAAACAGCTGGTGGCTTGGACTATTTATCCACAGAAAAAAATAAAAACCATCAAGCCTTGTGTGAGTTATCTGGACACTGTGATCTGAAGGGATGGTTTCTGCTCATGTTTTTGTCCCTTCCTTGACCCCAGTGGCCAAACAGACTGAGGGAGTAAACAAATTTACTTTTTCTCAGCAGAAGTATCATGGCAACTCAGAGGAGTATTGTTTTCTTTTCCTCCTATCAGAACAGTGCTAATTATAAACCTGAGGAATGAAAGGAAATTATGGATGCTATCTTCGTTGATGCCTGTGAAGGCACCTCTGAGAGAGGATCAGGTTTGTTCAGTCTAGTCTGATAAATATCAGAGGAGAAGCCTTTGAGATGGACATCAAAAAGGAGGTTTCAGAAAGTGTATGAAATTTTATGTAATATTTATGTACATTTAGATCAGGAGAACATTTTCAAAGGAATATACTGGAGTAAAGGATAAATTCTGACTTACATGCACAGTTTTGATTAGTTTGAAGACAGTTGCATGTCCGAATTTCCTAAGGATTGAGTCTGGATATGTTCCAAGCAATAACTGTTTGTTGAAGGAGAAGACCAGCACTAGACTGAGTATTCTTGTTGTCACTATTATCCCACCCCCCAAAACCACCAGGATACATAGATAAGATGCTGGTATGAATGAGTCACTGATGGAAAATTACTAATCAAAGAAGAAATTGCACTTCAGAATTGCTGACTTTCCCTCTGACTGAATGAAGAACACTACACCAGCAGGTGTGCCAACAGCCTCCTCAACTGCCCTTTGCTAAGCTTTGGTTTCATTCTGTGCTGCAGGCAGGGTCTCAGCTTCCACAACAACACAGCAACTGAGTCAGAATTAAACACTGATTTTTGATAGATTAAAAGCAAACATATAGATGACACATCTTATAGCACCCTCTGTAAACAGCTAGGAAAATCCTGCAGATGACCTGCCTTGGAGGGGAGAGGACTGTTGTTCAACACAGAAATTGCTCCAAGCAGTCACATATCTCAATGAACACTTTAAGATTGCACAAAAGTGGAATCCATGTGTTTGAGATGATGGTTGAGGTGATCTGCTCATGCCAGGTACAAACCTACCATCTGTTGGGCAGGAAGGCCATGTTGCTACTTCATTACTCTGTTATCATGAGGAGACAGTTCAGCCACTTTGCCAGTAGCTATTGCTGTTCAGATGAAGTCTCTGACTCCAGGTCTATCCTGTCATTATTTTTGCACAGCTTCACCTCTTCTCTCTCAACTAATCCAAACTATTGAAATGGTAAAGACATAACACTGCTGACAATAATTTTCTCTGCTTGGTTTGGTTCTGGTTTGGTTTTTCTTTGTTATTTGGTTGTGGTTTGGTTTTGGTTTTTTTGTTGTTATTTTTTTTGTTTTGGAGGGGTTTTTTTGTTGTTTTTTTGTTTGTTTTGTTGTTTTGGGTTTTTTTCCCTCTCAGGACTGTCTATTTGATTTTATTATTTTCTAATAAAATTGAGACTCAGAGAAATAGCAGGATCCCTGCACTGCCAGATAATTGTAATTTTCTTCAAATTAATAACTTGTTCCAGAGAATACAATTAGAACTGAAAAGTGTGGCAAAAGAAATGCCTGAGTGTGTAGTTTTTTTGTTAAATAACTGAGAAGAAATAGGCAACATAATTATTAGAAAGCATTTGGAATATTGATTTGGCCTACCTTATTTTCTGCTTTACAGCCACTACCACTAGGAAGCATTGCCTGTATTGTGAGACTCAGAGAGGTATGGCACCATTCTCTTTTGTCATCTCGTCTTTTCTGTTCAAAACAGCCGCAGGATTTCTTTGGAATTGAATAACTTACATACTGCTTTACAAGGTTGGCATTGACCTTATTCAGCTGTCGATTTAGGAGTAAGTACAAGGAAGGGAATTCTGAATAATCTGTAGGCTATTACCTACTCATTGTACATGTAGACATGAGGGACTGTCTAGAAAAGGGCAAATGACCTTTTAAATATATTATTCTTACTTTCATGTGCTTTTGGTTTAATCATACGCATACTAAGTTGTAGTCTGGTTTGTTTGGATGGTTGATTTTGTGGTTTCCTGCAACAGCATCCCAAATAATTGAGATTTACTCACACAAATTCACATCAGAAATATCTGTGATGCTTACCTGCTCAGAGGCAGATAGAGAATGAAACTCACTCTCCTGTGCAGAAAGCTTTCTTCACTTCTCCTCAGCTCTGCTTTTGATACCTACTTGACCACAGCACTCTCAGCGCTCTCAGCACTCCCATGCATAAAACCTCCAGGACACCAGCAACAGGAGTTCTTATCACTTCTGTAAGAGAAGCATCTCAGAATGCCTGTTTCTGGACTGAGTGCAGACATGCACCTTGGGTTCACAACTAGGATGGGCATCCTTGCAAAGTGACAGACCAGCTTTTGGCTCCTTAGACCTGCTGCCAGAGGCTGGCTGTGAGAGGGGGATTAAATTGCAAAAAGATCTGTCTTCCCATTTGATATTTGCTGGTAATAGCAGTTGCAGCACATTATATTCTAAAAGCTTCCCCTATTTAGACTAAATTTCTTTGTTATTGCAACGGATGAAAAAGGACATCCATTTGCACTTGACTTACAGTTTAGCTGCTTCTTCTCATATAAATAGCAATTACTATTATTTTCTCCACCAATTGTGATTTTCTACGGGAAATGTTAACCCAAACACTTTAATGTATCTTTTTATGCTTTGGTCATATTTCCTTTTGGAATCTTATCTAGAAGTCAATGAACTTGAAAAACATACTCCAATGGAGGATATTAGAATTCTCCCGGGGTAGCTTTATTGTAATTACTTTTATTGTTAATAATTTGGTTGCTATTTTCTGATTAATGTTATGTTAATTTAAATTGTGCTGTTATATTTTATATTTTAAACATCAAATAAGACAAACGAGCTATTAAAACAGAACATTCACTTCTAATATTTGAACTATAAGCCATTTCATAACCAAAAAAGTTTTTGACTAGGCTATCTAGACTTGCACTCCTTTGATCTTTTTTGAAGTGTCCATTTCAGAGCTTAGCATGGGGTGAACATATAAACTATTCAATCAGGCTGAGTTCTTTGGGTTTGTCTGCCCAAGGCAGCAGATCTGGAGCTGTCCTGTGCTTGCCTTAGGAATGACCCAGCATGATGATAAACTCAAGTCATATAGCCAAGACTGAAGAAATTGAGTGTATTGAACAGGTCTACTAGCTCTCATTTTTACTTCTGATCTGTTTAACAGGAGAAAGAAAGGAGAAGCCATCCCTAATATTTAAGAGAACTTCCCACTGACTGGGAGATGTAAATCTGTTTTGTAGCTGAAAACATATGTTTTGTTGCTGTGCTTATCTCTTCCCTGACATAGGTGAAAAATCAAATAAACATTACTTTGATGACAGTTTTAAATTCATATGTTTCTCAGCTCTGCATCTCTCACCAGTTTCCAGAGATGAAATCCAACAGCCTATATGAACTTTAACAAGAGCAAATGCTGTATTCTGCACGTGGGATAGAGTAACATCAGAAAGAAGTATAAACTGAGAAAGGAGTGCTTGGAGAGCAGACCTGCAGGAAAGGATCTGGGGGGTGCCTGTTGACGGTAAATTTAATATGAATTAGCAGTAAGCCCTGGCAGCCAAGAGGGCAAAGCTCATCCTGGGGTGTCAGACCACATCATGCTTGTCAGTGTTTAAGAGGCATTTGGACAATGCCCCTAATAATATCCTTTAACTTTTGGTCAGCCCTGAAGTGGTTGGGTAGTTGGATGATCATTGTAGGTCCCTTATAACTGAAATATAATATTCTATTCTATCCTGTTCTATTCCGTTCCATTGTATGTACTGAGAGAAGTTTAGTGTTGATGGGCTACCTCACAGACTGAGTCAAAGCCTACTAAAGGCATAATGAAGCTCTTTAATAATTTTCAACTGGCTTTTATTAGAATAGGAATTAAAAAAACCCCAGCATCTCACATGGTTTTGATTTTTTTAAAGTCACTACCATAATTTGTTACTTAAATTTAACCTGTCACAGTATGTACTTGTGTCATAAAATGCCCTTCACTAAGTTTTTGTTCTGTTTCAAAACTGGTTCAAAACCAGATGTCATGTACAGAAAAGTAATTTATTCCACCATATAATTTCTATGTTTTATTTCTACTAAAGGGAAATCAAACTTAGGTCTTGCGAAAAAGAGATTATATGACATGTACATGAAAGAAAGATTTCCTTTTGCAAAGCTTAATATAAGCAGAAGTTGATTCTGGACATAGAAAGCAAATAGACTTGCTGCAGGTTCCAGATCAGATTTTCTTTATTATTTTGTACTGCCTAATTCAAAATTTAATTCTTCCTGGGGGAAAAAAACCCTGGGCTATCTTTTATATAGCTCTGTCATAGATGTTTGTTAGTTTGATCTAGATTACAGTTTAAGCATGTTACCAGCTCTTTGCTAGTTACGTTTGTGCTTTCTCTGTCATGGTGCTTAATCATCTACCATACATTGCAACAGCACAAAGCACAAAATTCTTCACTGGTGATAAATGGAAGGGAGACTTTTATAGGGCAAATGAGAGCCATAGAGCAGTGTGACTAGCTCTGATTGTCACCCAGCTAGCTGACTAGTAAGCTGTGCTTCAAGAAAAGAAAGGCTTTACAAAAAATAATGCAAGTGCAAGCAAATAAAAAAAATTATTCCTCTCAGTATTCCAGGCCCATTTTTCTTTTATTACATTCTTCTGCATATACATGAAGGAATAATTAAGCCTTTTTTAATATATTAAAACTTACTCACTTTTAAAGTAATGGTATTACTAGATAATGATTTTATAATCTGTTTATATGTTATAGATCTTTTGTTAGAAAACACCTATCAGAACTGAGGACTCCTGAATAGTGTTCACATCTGTGGAATACTGGCAATGTTGCTGTACTGGAATATTTTTAATCAGTCATGTTTTCCATGCCTTACATAATGATTCTGTCATGCATGCTTTATCAATTTTGAGCCTTAGGCCTGTGTTTGTGAGCTGAGGTTCTGTGTGGTATGCATTAAATAACCTTTGAGTAAGGAAGATAAAATATATCAGCTGGCTTACCGACTTTGATACTGTGCACTGAGTGCCAGAACATACCTAAATCAAAATGTACACGTGCATTGCATTGTCATAAATGCTGTGGCACAAGAAGTCACTGCTCAGCACTGTAAACTAATTTAAGATCCCATAATTACTATACCTGCATTTGATTTAATCATCTGCGCTATTATTTTTATTACCAAGTTGCAGTTTTGTTTCTCAGGAATCATTACATCCTTCAAAAACTAGTGTTAGAAGTTAAATTCCATTAAAAAGTAATTTTTCTTTGGAGTTTCACCAGGAAAAGGAAAAGGGACATATTTCTCAAAGTAAACACAAAGCCTTCACAAATGGCTGGCATTTTTTGCGATAGGTTGTATCTGTCACTGGCTGGAGCAGCCAAAGAAGTTGTGTATTTAAGATCCTGATCTGAGCTCCAGAAAGTCATGCGACATCCTGAAAATGTTATATTGACCAGGGTGTTGAGAAGATGTCAGAAACAGAGGACAGGAATTTATATCCAGCCACTCACCCACCCCTGTTCCCCCAAAATAAGGAACTGGCTGTTATCCCCACAAAATATATTGGAGACTCTGTGTGAAATACTGATATCAAGGAAAAGGTGATGTGGTGGCCCAGGAACATCCCTCCATTATATTCATATGTTTTTGAAGGTATTTATGATGTTAAGCTCTTTCAATTCACACAACCGTTCCCCTGATTAGCCTTTGAGAATGACAAAAGTTGCTCAAATATATTTGAAAGTCAGATATTAGCAAGAGGCAAGAGAATGAAGTTCGGGTTTCTGATATCACATAGTGGTAGCAAAACTCTCAAACTATGCCTTAATTTACCTTTTTTGGAAGACTCACAAAAAGGGGATGGAGAAGGAGAAGGAAGAAAGGAAGAAAGAAAGGAAGAAGGGAAGAAAGGAAAAAAGAAGGGAAGAAAGGAAGAACGGAAGAAAGGAAGGAAGAAAGGAAGAAAGAAAGGAAGAAGGGAAGAAAGGAAAAAAGAAGGGAAGAAAGGAAGAACGGAAGAAAGGAAGGAAGGAAGAAAAAGAAAGAAAGAGAAAAGAGAAAGAGAGAAAGAGAAAGAGAAATAAAGATTGAGGAAGTATTGTACAATCTTTCCCTTATTTGAACCTCCTTGATGTTTTCTACGAAGACTATTTATCTTCAGTAACATTCAGAAGCTCTCAAGAGACAAAGAATTCAACTGCTTTGATACAGATTTTACATGAAGCATGTCTGTGTTTATCAGTACAAAGGGGAAGGAATCAGCTCCTTACAGTAACACAGTACTTGATTAAAAAAGAACACAGTAATACTCCAGACTGAAACACATTGATGAATAATGAAAAAGCAAAAAAAATGCAGATCCAAGAAAGGCAGTGTTCACATTGGGTTAGCTACATGGTATTGCTGATAATCTGGGAAATGTTAAGGAAAATTAATCCTAAATGCTAAATTATACAGAAAGACTGTTTCATTGCTTCTGCTCTTCATTCTTGTCCACTGCATTAATACAATCAGATATAGCAATACATAACACTATTAACCACACCAGAGGAACTGTGTGCTCAATAATCTGTAGTGAGCTTTCTTTTAATGAGGTGTTTCCCTTTTCTGTAAATGAAATGTTTACAGCCTCTTAAAGATGTAGAGTCAGTAACAAGGGACATTAGAAAATGATAAAGCTATCCTTCAGTTCAATGCTTTGCCTGATAACAGAGGCACAAAATACTGAAACATGGCTTCAGAAGTTAGAGGGAAAACATGACTCTGTTTCTCCTGTACTGCTTTCTCCCAACACTGTACAGGGCTGGCTACAGCCAGTAGGGTTTCCATGCTACTACATGGCTCTCGTTGGCATTGACAGCAGCACGCGTGCAGCACAACTTGTTTAAGAGCAGATAAAGCTGGAAGAATTCAGATTAGTAGATCAGGGACTGCACCTCTGGGGTCTGCAAGAGGCAAACGTTCAACTCCATCTATTCATATTGCCCAGATTGTCCCATACTTTCATCTTCCTTGTACCAAAAACATTTCGGATCTTCTGAGAAGGACTGATCCTCACTCTTTAGAGAACCGTCACCTTTCTCTGTCTCAAAATGGCTGTACTCTGCCAAGATTCCTCCTTTGGATTGCTGCCACTTCTAAGAATTGTTTTCATTCAAATTTAATGATGGGTGCTAAAGTTACATTTGCATCGATGAAAGAAGCTCATATGCTCTCATGTGCTTGATTCCTAGGCAGCTGTCAACAGTGGAGAAGTCTCAGTGGGAATGTCTGAGACATCAGGAAGTTGTATCAGCTGTTAAGGTCTGATTCACGTCACTGACTGAGAGGAAAGAAGATCCCGAATTCTGTATTTAAAAAATCAAATAAATAAATAAAAAAATACAGCTAAAGAAAAGGAGAGGAGCTCTATAGAAATGTAGTAGGTCCTTAATGTATTTTAAAATTAAACAAATCATGTATGAAAGACATGAATCTCTAAGATGATAGCATGTTATTTTTTTGTTTATTCTATTGCTGTGATCAAGAAATCCTACTGAAGTATTGAACTCCATAAACTACACAGTTTTCTGAAAAAGTTAGAAGATTATCTGGTAAATATATCAAGGCTAATGATTTGTAATTAAACAGCTACACAAGAACATAAAACTGTGTAGAAACACAGAGTGAGAGAAATATGTTGCTCTGATGTACTGTGTCCATACAAGATGCGAAAGTTTTCAAACTTAGTAGGAGTTAGGTAGAGGAATTAAGACTGCAGTCAAATACTTAAGGTATAACATATGTAACCAGCACAAAATGGGTAGTTAAAGGAGAGTTGGGGAGTCAATTAACCATATAAGGTCTAGATTGTCCAATTAGGGGTAGTGAATATGCCAAATTCAGTTACATATAAAACAAAATGAAATCAGTGGGAAAAGACAGATTAAAAGCATATTGTGTATTTCTGAGGAGACCAGGCAGAAAAAGGGAAGAAGAGCAATGAATGAAAACAAAAAAGTGTGTGTGGCAGAAAGTGGAGAATAAGGTGTAAAATCAAACAGACAACAAAGGAGGGTGGTCTTTCTGATGGTAAAGATGCAAACACTTACAGCGAGCAATGCTGTGGACCTGCAGACCCAAGCCCAACAGGATGATGGAACCCCAATGCACAGGCCTCTCAACTCTCCATCACCTCTGTGCCTGGAAGGTTTGGTGTGGGAGCGGGGAGCAAAGATGGACAGAATTGCATTCTAATACTAGGTGGACTGGAAAAGAACGGATGGTAGAATTGTATTTTGATAGCAGTTATGAGCTATTAAAAAGATTTAGGAGTAATAAATAAAAGCTTTATAATTATGTATAATAATGTGCAAAACAATGCAACTGTAAATTGTTAAGAGCAGTGTGTCCATTATTTAAGTAGGCTATTGGCTTTTTGATTTTTTACTTTCTTAGCAGTTTGCTGCTATATCAATAAACTTTATTAACTCTTGTACCAATTATATTTCAAGGCTATATTCCGAAGAGGGAGTGTAGGACTGAAGGTACCAGCTACCCCAATATTCTTGTTTGCAAAGTGGATTCCTCCTTTTTAAAAATGGAAATGAACAGCCCCTCACACAACCTCACACTATTCCTATGTTGCATCTCTGAATTCAGGTGTCTCTTGGGTATCTTAACTGCAGGGAGAAGAAATCTGATTTCAGTGTTCAATATAATTGCAAGAGACCTGTTTTATCTCACTCCCGGTACCAACCTCCTGTACCTAAACCACAAGTTTTGCAGCACCTAATGCAGATTCACCCTGTCCTCAGATATATGTGATCTGTGACACTCTAGTGAACACATCTTATGAGATGCTGACAGGGAAAAATTTACCTGCATGGAACCGTTGAATAGTTTTGAATTAGCATATTTATTTAAACAGACTGTAAATTCAAAAGAGCAAATAAATCTAAACAAAATGTTTAGCACAATGTTTTTTCCACCTTGTATTTGCTCAGATGTCTGATTTCACAATGGCACAGTTACTTCTTCAAACTTATTTTTAAAGCCATATTTCCAGAGAAATAAGTAATCTTCCTTTTCAATAGACTTGCCTCAAAAGTCAGCAAAGATGAGGGAAAAAACTGGCATATTTCTATAATCTTTAAATGGATCTTTTCTGTGGGGGTTCTGTCAGTTTGAAAGATGAGAAGAAAATTGATCCAACATTACTCATTCTAATTTTGGCAAATTCTAAATTATAGTTAGCAATTGTAGGAACTATCACTCAAAGCTAAGACGGACATTTGATCATTTATTTTTCTTGCTGAGTATTTTCCAAGATATATGGAAATGACAGGCTTGAGCATTACCTCAGATATAATCAGAATCAAAAGTTTTTCAAAGTTACTGCAAGCAAGAACTTATTGCAAAGAATTGTGGTTAACAGCATGTAAATTAATATTTAGAAAGGAATGTTAGTTTCTGGGAAAAGATTAAAACATTCTAAGATTCACAGAATTGTATGGATCTTAAAAAATAGCATTCTTAAAAGCTGGAGTTCTTTGGTTACCATGTAATTTTAATTTTACTTGTATTTTCAGACTGAGTCATTGAAGTAGATTATAGGAACTTTCATAATGCTCATATTGCTTGGAAAAACCACATTTCCCTGAAAGGGTATCTGCAATGCTGCTTTTCAAAATTTAGGCAGCCTCCAAGAGCCAATGTACCAACAAGGAGAAAATAGTTTTAAAAGCCTATGAAGGTATTAGTTCCAGTGTTTCTGCAATTAACATATAAAGACTTCTTTTATGTCTGGTTATTGTCATTACTATTTTCACAGACTTTCTCATGACTTTTAAGGACTTCTACACATTTTTCCTCTTTGGATCCACCCCGAACTGTCAAACAGTTTGATATCTGCAGTACAAGTAAATGTATATCTTTACATTATCACAAAATTAATATTCCAAGAATATATGTTTAGCACTAAAAAATAGTCACCTACAGCCCCCATTAAAAAAAACAATCCTTTTAGAATAAATGTTTAAATAATTTCTTTTTCCTGCATGTATTTACTGCCTCCTCACCCCTACCTCACCTCTATCTTCAATAGGAATTCACCAAAATTTTTTTCACTCCTAATGCTCTATGAAAGTGTAAATCTAACAAATGAGTTTCTAGAGACATTGAGAGAGAATGGGACACTGACTAAAGATTAAACAGGCATTTCCTTCCCCAGTCCAAATCTAGGTGTTTTTATCAAATTACAGGAATATTTCACAGTCATCTCATGCTTCACCTTAACTTTATCACAAAATCCTTTTTGTCTCCTGGTTTTAAGTCACTTCTGTTTTGTTTTTTTTTTCCCCTACCTCTTTTAAGCTGTAACACTGATTTGCTCTTTCTGATTTATCATGCTTGTTTTCCCTCCTTCTTTGCCCTCTGTTTTTGATGAGGTAGTTAAGGATCTGTATTCCCAGTCTCTGGTTTAACAGGTTTGGTGAAATTATTGCTGTTGTGCAAATCTGGGCACTGTGATAAACAAGTAGCAATTCATATCACTCTTCCTACTGTTACTGTGCTTCCCTGATAATGAAAAAAATCACTTTTGAAGCCCTTGAATCCCCACTTATCATTTGCTAATGGGTACTCCATAAATGTGAATTGGAAGATTTGTCAGTGTTAGAGGATGAAAGAAAATATTTTGTTCAGGTAATTCAGATGTTCCCAGAAGATCTTTCAGTATTGCTGTTGCTGATGATGGAAAGGAACCCAATATAATTCAGAGGTTTTTTACTTACTCTAGAGCTGGGCTTCCTTGTCAGAGGGGTTTGTGATTATGACTACTCTTCTGAAATTTAATAAGGGTTCTTTGAAATTCTCTAAACTGAAAATATCTGTGGCTTTATGTACCTAAATGTGTGTAGGATACAGCCCCCATCTCAAGACCTGAAATTTGTCATAATTTTAATGTCCTATATCAGAGAGTTTAGTTTAACTATCTGCCAAGTGGAAGTCAGACAAGTAACACAATATGACCTTATCCTGTTGGGAAACTTTGCCAATAATAGCTACAGAAAGAAACATCCTAGAAAAGTAATTTAAATTTACAAAAAGGAAGCACTGTATTGTATGGACCTTTAGAAAATAAGACCCGTTTCCAGCAAGAAATTTTCAAGAAGTTATTTTTGTCAATTTTTTTCCACCACGTTTTCTTCTATCTACAGCTACAATTTTTAAGCTCATATCCAAACATTTTGTGTCACTGTGTGCTCGTGTCAGGGCAGCTGCTGCTTCAGGAGCACAAGGTTAGCAACTGGTAGGGACCCAGAAAGGAAAGCGCTGCTGAAGAGACACAGTCCACCACAACACGACTCTCTGAAGAGTGCCAGTAAAGCTCTTATTGCTGGAGACTCATTCCTGGGGTCATGGATCAAGACAGGGGAGTTGGCTTAAGTGGTGACTACCTATGCAGACTCATTTTAGCTCCTGAAGTAGCAGTAGAAATGAAGAATATACAATAGAACTACAATTCCATGACGTTTTACATTTCAGTTCTTGGGTATTCGGTGACCTCAAGACCTGCACAATTCTATTCAAACAAAACTTGGAGCAGCCAGGACATGGCAGCGTCAAAAGGTGAGGTGCAAACAGACTGTGTGTACCTCTGGGGTTAGACAAGGACTGTTAGAACTGTTTGTCCCTGATATTCATCACAAGTGAGATTTGCCTTGAAACTCTATTAGACATTATGTCCCATGTTGCTAGGGAATTCATTTGGCTGTATTTGCTGGCATCAATTTCTTTACCTACTTGTTCATTTAATAACTATTACCCTCTTCTCTATAATAAATTATTTCGTTTGCAAGTGGCTTGACTACATTGAAACTAATTTTAAAATTGGATTTAAAACAGACACTAAAGCTTAAACTTATCAAAGCAGTCCTCTCTACTGGTTCAATCACCTCTAAATTTTTCAGATAATTTCATTTCTTTCTCACTGCCTAGTTCTGACTGAATAGCAATCATTCTGTCAGGTTGTGTCCTCTGTTTAAATCCTAGTGAAAAAAACATTTTCACCAGGAAATCTTCCTTTGAACTCAGTTCTTCAGACCAATATTTTTCACTAACTGATAGTACGGGTTATACATTTCTATATCTGTTGTCAACTCTCCAGCTTAGTCAATCTAAAATATTCCCATACACATTCTGAGATTCACTGTTAATTTACTGAAGCCACCTTGTCCTTCTCTAATATCAGATTTCTCCAGTATTGCATCTGACAAACAGCTTCTGACACACCTGACAATACTCTTCAACAACTTGTGTGTCTCCTCTTGTTATATAAATGCTTCCAATCACAAAAAACCAAACCAAACAACAAAAAGAAAACCACCCCAAAAACAAAAACAAAAAGACCCTGACTCTTCTATTCATGGCAATGTAATTCTAGCTTTTCTTTAGAGAAAGTTCCTGCCTGAAAATGTTATTAAAATGTCTAGAAACAGCAACAATTTTAACATGAATAACCAATCAGAAAATAATAAACAATGAATAATGGTTGGTCAAAGTAAACAACAGGAGAACAATTGAAGGTTGAAATGTGTTTACATAAACTGTTGGCTGAACAATTACCAATGACAAATTCTTTATCAAAATAGAAAATAGCAATTCACAGAGAGAACTAACTGCATAAGACAAATTATTCATAGGAAATAGTTTAGCTATGAAATATATTGTTGACTAATTTTTTTATAATGCACATGGAATTGATCTGAACTACTCACATATTTTTGGATTCTTTGAAAAAAACCTAATAATCAGAAAATGAATGTAGTACCACTTCTGATGTCCTAGTGAAAGTGCTACTCAGTTTACAGCATAAGTAGCATATAAAATTGTTAGGATGAATGAAATGTAAATGAAATTGTTAGGATGCATGAAGAGTGAATAGGAAATGAATACTGGGAAGTTCACAACATTGCTGTGTAAATTGCTTGTGAGATATCACTTGACATTTTTCATTCAGTTTCATCATCTTATCTCATAGAAGATATCACTGAAGGTGAAGGATGGAAAGAGGATTGACAAAATATTGTGCATAAACCATAATGAAAACACAGTGATTTCCACAGAAGGGGCGATTTAAAAGATCCAGTCTGTTCAGTTTAGTGAAGACATGACTGAAAGTGGGCATTTCAGGAAACTAACAAAAGCTCTGAGTGAACATATAGAGAATGTAAATCAGATATCTAGCACCTACTGTCCTCATATCTCAAGAAGAGAGAGAAGCAATTCAATAAAACAATATACAAGCTGAAGCTGATCAATAGAAATACTTTTTAATAGTTATGGTGGAGGTACAGAGTCCACTGACACAAAATAATTGTCAGAATAAACTTAGAAGAGTTTATAAAAGGAAATTGACCTTTATATTGATGTATGTGTTAGATAAATATAGGAGGCATATAATCCTTATCCTTCAGCGTATACAACAAGTACCAGTTGAGAAGAAATAGTAAGACATTACTCAAATGGGAAAGTCATTCATTCTTTGGTGATTATATCTCTTCTGTGCTCTCCTAGAAAGAAAAAGATTTCAACTACCACTCTTGCTCTATCGACCTAGCTCTAGGAAAACAATCCAGAACCAAAACACATGGATAAGTGCATGCAAGCAGGTAAGCATGGGATCAGGAAAAGGTTGATTTCAATGAATATCCTCCAGTTTGATGGCAAGCTATACACATGGATATACAGGACCTGGGAAAACCGACTTTCTTTTATTAAAAAGAAAACAAAATGCCTATGACAAAACTTCATGTTATATAATTTAAATCTAACAAATGGATTCAGTCAACTCTATTGTGCACAACTACAGAACAAAAGTTCAGGACAGGACTAGTTTGCCTTTGGCAACACAGCCTTTTATATAAATATTAACATAAATAGTAAACATTTCAATCTTAAATGTAAGGTCACCTCCTAATGTCAGGTAACTAGTTGCTTTTCAGCAAGGGAATTCCTTATCCAATATCTCACAGTAGTATTTTCAAATATGGTCTGGGATACAGATTTCCATTGTATTACAGAGACTGCCATAGTGTTAATTTGTCATACTGTTAAATGGAAATATCCTTTGTGAGGCTCCCAGGATCCTGCTCCAGTTTCTGGAAGCTGTTTCTGGACATGTGAAGTATTTGATCTCACAGAGGATGAGTTCAAATAGCATCCCAATCTGATGTGTTAATAAGAAAGCACAATTTACCATGTAGTCACAAGTTATTTGAGGGAGACAACTGCAACAAGACTACATTTTTAAGAATGTTTTTTCCCAGAGAGTCCAGTTAAGTGTTATCTTTAAAAAGGAACTTCAGATTTCATACGTGTCTCTTTGAAAAGGCACGGGCAGGATGCCTAATGCCAACAGTGAGTTTTTCCAAGTTACGTATTTTGCATATTTTTTTTCAAATTAACTAATTCTTTTTATATTAGAACTATGAAAACCTTTCCACTGTATCCATTTCTTTGACAGGAAGAAAATTGCTATTTGACTTTGAAAGACAATCACTTTCTTTTTTTCCTTTTTATTCCTATGGTTACTTATATCCGTTCCAGAGTTTCTTCTAACATGTAAATATCTATCGGCAATTGTATAATCTCAAGGTGATGGATTAGCTGTGATTTATAGACATCTGACAGATACATTATTATGAAACTAATATGCATATATTTTGATTTAATTTAGAAAAATGTTATTCTCTGAAGAAGGGGGTAAGGACACTTTCTGTTTCTTGTTTTGCAGAGCTCAGGTGGTGTTTATTTGAATGGACACACATGGTACCCCTTCTGAACTTGACCCAAGACCACTGATGTCTATGTAAACACTTCCATTTAATATAGCAGGTACTGGCTGGGTCATGGTCCTGCTGGCTGAAGAAGTAATGTTTTAAAGACTGTGAGGTGGCACAGCCCAAATTTTAGTTCACTCTCTTACAGGGAAGTTACAGACCTTCTTCTTAGCTCAGTGACAGCTCCAGAGGGAACTGAACCCGTTCAGTCTTACTTTTCTTTACAAGGTTAAATTCTCATATTAAAACAGCCATACCATAAATTGGTAAGGCAGCTTTTCAAAATGCAGTCAGTGTGTGTGGTCATCTCAAAATACCTGAAAATTATGGAGTGTAGTACTGTTTAGCTAACTGCCAGCCTACATGCCTATAAAAGGACCACTATATAGGGCTTTATATCTACTGACCTGTTGTGTTTTTTTAAATAAACAAAAAATGGCAGAACTTAGCCTCAATCATTTATTTTAAACATCTGATAGACCAGAGAAAACAGATACATATTTACTGGCATAAAAAACACAAATTCAGTTATTAAATAAACATTTATTTTTAAGATTTTTTCCCCTTTTTAAAAAATGGAAAGAGCACAACACAAACATTTAAATTAAAAATGAAGCCTCTAGGTTCAGAATGAATACAAGGCTTTTGTGTTCATAATTTTAAGTGCAAAACTCTTCTTCTTCTTTATTTTTTTATTTTACTCCAGATAAACAACACATTTGAGGTTAATTTGAAACAATTCTTTTCTTCTCATTTTTCAGAATTGACAGCAAATTGAAAAAAAATCAATGATTTAGACAGCTCTACTCCATGACCTAGAGTTCTGTGATTCATCACTCGTTTCTCAAGTTCCATTAGCTTTTGTCTAAATTATCATTTTCTTTTGGAGGCACATAGTTTATTCTTTGCTTTATCTTCTTAAGGAAAGAAATTATTTGCTCATTTATAACATAACCAAAAATTATATTAAGCAACCTTGCTGCCTATATGCCTGGAGCAAATTTTTCAACAGCTAAGTAAACTTGAAGGCAGGAAATAAATGCTTCAGAGTGATCAAAAGTCTTATGATTTCTTCCTTCTCATTTAAAATAATTTATTCAACAATCAATACTATGATCAAAATTTTGACTGTAGCAAAATCTGCTAATTTTGAATATAGTAATTATTTCATATCTTACAAAAATAGCAAATAATTACATTGCTACAACATCCAATACACCTAATTGTTTGTATGTATTCTTCTTTGTAGTTCAGGAACTTTTTTTTTAATTACAAATACTGTTCTGGTCATTAATTTTCCTCTGACATTGAGTGATTCTCAATAACTAATACTATTATTATCAGTATAAGATATTCCAAAGTAAGTGACTAGAAATTCTATGCATTTTGCATTGAAATTTCCCCTGAAATCTAACTAAGGGATGAAAGAGAGGGAAGAAGAGTTTGGACCCTGTAGGTGTTCAGAAGGCAGCCGGAGGGAGGGTCATAAACAAAATTTGTTCGGCTTTGTACCTTTCCTCACTAGAATTCCTGCTCCTTCACAGCAGAGCTCCAAGTGTGCCCATTTTGCAAAAGACTTCTTTGAGAGGACAGGACAAATATTAAAGATACAGCCACTTGGACATATTCTGTCCCTTAATTTTGAAGAATGCTAAAGAAGAAAGCTAAAATTCCCTAAACAGTGTTCAGAGGGATGTGGCACTGAGGGGGAAAGGGAGGGGAAATACTGTATCATAAAACCATTTCCCTCACAATCATAAGCTGAATTGAGCAGATTCTGCAGAAGATCAGTTCCACTTGCCTCCATGCACCATAAGCAATTGTTTGTTTATTAGCATGGGGTAACAAACTGGGTGTTGTCATGGCACCTCAAAACTGACATGGGAAGAGAGCAAAGAGCTCAAGGGCATTGCCAAAGTCTGATGCACATCCATCAGCAGAGAACTTGTCAAAGACCCAGACCCACTCTGAAAGTGTGAGTGTGTGACACCTTTCAAAATAAAACAACCCTTTCTCCACTACAATCCATTCCCTAAAGTTGTGGCTGTCAATCTGGTCTGGTGAAAGAAATCACTTCCAGCACCAGGTTACCCAAGGAGTCTGGAAACTGGTGTATTTCGAGTGACAGTGTTTCAGTTTGGCATTATCACAACTGTAACCACGATATTTGTTGCTTACTCCCATGGACTAGTACCAAAAAACTGTAAAGAAATACAAGCAGGTATTAAATGTGTCTCTGTAGTATATGCCATTGGAATGTATCATCCTTGTAATACACTATGGATTAAAATCTTTAGACTTTGCTCATTTGTGATGTCATGTGGCTGTTTGATGGCCTGTAAAAGCAGGGCCAAAGTTTAAACCTGCTTGTTTGGACAGGACTTTTTTTTATGGGAAGATTTTCACATTGCAGCTGATACCAAAAAATTGTTAAACTTTTGTGAGAGGGAGAACGTCATAATGAAACCAAGTATTGCCAAAAAAAAAAAAAGAAAAAAAAAAAAAAAAGTAAAAAAAACCAAAAAAAGTGGTCCAGATGGGTGAACTAAGTACTAAGTCTGAAGAATTTTTTGATTACAACATACTCCTTACTGCTCTTTTGGACATTCATTCTTCCTTGACCACATTAAATGTATCCGACAATGTCCTTTTTTGTTTTACTAAACAAAGCTTCCCTGTGTCCTATACAAAACATATATTATTATATATATTTTGTCTCAACCTCTTCTTTTAGGCCTTTGCTAAGCCTAAGTGATTTTGCCAGATGTGCCATAAGACTACAGGCTAGTTTCCCCATAACACTGATATAGCTTTCATGAACTTACATTATTAACTAGATTGTGAAATGTCCTCCAGACAGCCTCCAGCTGTTATGAATAAGTAAGGTTTATGGTTCTTTGTGGTCTCATAAGCTAGGTCACGTGTGAGAAATACTCT
Organism: Neopelma chrysocephalum; assembly: GCF_003984885.1. Taxonomy (NCBI): domain Eukaryota; kingdom Metazoa; phylum Chordata; class Aves; order Passeriformes; family Pipridae; genus Neopelma; species Neopelma chrysocephalum. The sequence continues at coordinate 25,933,462 of NW_020897714.1, forward strand.
AAGAGGGCTTCTCAGAGGGCCATTGTCATTCATCCAGGTACTGTGGAAAATTTTACTGGTCACATAGTTGGTGAGAATTTTATCTGTGTAAACCAGGTGTTGAGACAAGCCAGCAGAGGAGCCATCTTTCACAGAAGATATGATATGATTTAGGGGAAAGACCTGAAAAAAAGCCCTCCAACAGGTCTGTTGCTGAGTCCTGGGCAAGTTCCCATACATTGCAAAGCCATGCAGAATATTTGTGGTAGAACTGGAAGCAGTCATCATTTACCCCTTTAACAGAGGGATGCTTCAGATGTCTTGAGACTTCTCTTGTCAAAATCCTTTTCATCAGAGAAAAACATGGCAAAACTTGTGCACAATTTGCTGTTGCTCTGATTGATCATCATCAAAAAAAGCTCTGTGCATTACTAGGTTCAGTGCTCAGTTCATCAAGATTGCTCATATGGATGAAGGCACTTTCAATTGCTCCTCTTTCCTTGCCTGCCTGAATGTTTTCCATATGCTCTGGGGCACAGTGGAGAGAAAGGACACAGCAAGGGGGGATCAGAATTTCCAACTGTTTCCTTATGACGTTGTTAATAAAAAAAGATTCTGTTGCAATTATACTTTATTATGTAACTTGGGAAAAGACAATGCTCTCAAATTTTAGTTTAAAATGTTTATTTACTTGCTTTATATATCACACTCCAAAATACTGGGCTTTGATGTGGAGCAAAGATAGAGCTCAGCACTGACTTTGGTTCAGAGGGGATTGTCATGTACCATGCACCATGACACGTGTTAGCACAAGTACCCTTCTGCTGGCATGGCAGAAAGCATCTCCAAGAGAGTGAGGAAGGCATACAGCAACATACAAGACTATACAAGGAGCTCCTGCTCCTACAAACTCATTTCGTTCATATCCCAACAATATCCCAATCACTCTCTGCCTCAGAAATTTGCTACCTAGAATTCTAAGTCTTCTCCATGTAGTGTAACCAGCTGTCCACAAGAAAGGGAATAAATCATTCCCGGAACTGGGTGCTATACCATTTATAGCATCTATAGTTATTGATGATAATGTCTTTGCTGTCCAGACTGATATTTCTAAGATGTCTTTTACCATTGAAAACCAGGCTGCTGCTGTGGCTGTGACAAATTAAGACTGTGGGAGGACACAAGGAGTATCTATATTGCCCCTTCACTGATGGGTAAGCAGGCTAGAGGTCTGCAAGTTGAACTGGAGAAGTTTTTTTATACAGCAGATGCTACCCCAAAATTCCTGCAGTGTTGTCTTTGCTGCAGCCACAGTTTTTTCCTATCTACAAATTTACATCCTCATTTGTGTCTGACTGCCATCTCTCATTGACATTACAGGAAAGTTAACAGCACAATATATTGACTCCTTGTCTCTCAGTAATGTTCAAGAGACGTTCAGAAGAGGTTATTAATGCTACTCCAGTTCTAACTGCGTTATTTGTTCCATGTGTACAACTATGTCTTTGCTTTATTATCTGCTGTGTCTTTATCCATGCTTGTCTTCCACTGCAGCTGCTGTTTGGACTTAGGATTGCAGAATGTCCTACAAGTCTGTGTAAGGTCTGCATTTTTAGGTCCCATCTCATTGCAGTGCCCTGCAGTGTAATCCTAACCTGGCAGATGAACTTTCTTTACCTGTAGAGATGTCCAGACTTGCTGACCCAGTCGATAGGAGGAAAAGTAAAATCATCTCCTAAAGGAGTTATGGGCCACTGCACAGGCATAATGTGGGCATTACCAACAGAGGAGTTGTTGTTGCTGCATGGAAAATCAACTCATCTACAAAGCCCAGTGCACATTCCTGAGAAGCACAAATCAAAGTCAAGCTGCTCAATTCCTCTTTCTCTGACACTTTGCAGGTCTTGCAGTTCATTCCACGGAGGGCACTTGGGGACATGGGGGAGGATATGGGGTTATGATCATCTTGGACTTCTTGTGAGGGCTAAGTACTATATAACTGCAAAATCTTACAGCTTAACATAGATTTATCCATTCCTGCTAAAAGACTTGACAGAATAAGAAATGCACATGACATTCAGAGCAGCATTGATCACTATTTTTCTGCATCCTTCTGTCCAAATGCATCAGTCACTTTAACAAGACGATGTTATCCAAGGCCTGTTGTTCCTGTTCCACAGTAGTGTTGTGCACTGATGGCGACACCCCGAGCTCTGTTACTGCAGCCCATGGCACAATCACAATCACCTACCCCTCATCATTGCCTCTGCTACCCACTTGAGGTATAGTGCTCACAATCCTTTTTAACTAATAAGGTATGACAGGCCAGGCATTGCCATCTAGTTATGGACACCCTGAGCAAGTTACAGGTCTCAGGGCTGAAATCCAAATGGCTTTAACCACTCAGAAATCACACTGATTCACTGCCTCAAGCAGCTTAGTTAGGTGGGGAGGGAGACTGCAGATGAAAATAAGGAATCCAATCGAATCTGAACACTTACTGCCATTATAAGAATGGGTTTCAACACTGCCATGACTGGCAGCTCAGCAAAAAGCTGTTTGTGTTGCTTCCCACAGCACAGAAGCTAAAGCAGCTGCAGGAGGTGAGAGCCATTCAGATTATTGACTCACATCTGCCATGGTATTTGCCTGCCTCTTTCAGGGGCTACAGGATGTGTGCTCACAGACATGTTGCAAAAAAATCCAGTCTCTCAACTATGTTCTACCCAGGTCATGCTGAACCACTGGGTACCTAATCAGGAACTCATGGGAAAGGAAGTGTGATTTTATGCTCCACACAAGAAGGGCAACGTTTTGGAAATGTTACTGGTATTTTCTTGAAAGACATTTCTGCACATCTGGTTTGCTGAAATGTGGGGATATTGTAAAAACGAAATTCTAGTTGTACAGGAGCTCCTGCAAAAACCTAATAATCTATGGCTATTCAAAAGAACAGTTGCTTATGAGCTTTTCAGCAGCTGAAATGTGAAAAATAACAATCATCCTAAACCAGAAGATACTAAGGAAAATGAGCATGATTTGTGACAAGGCTGAAAAAAGCATGATCATTGTTACAGCAGACTGAGCAACAAAATTATTATTATTAGGACACAGAGAATTCAAGAATTATTTCACTTTCCTTGAAAGATTCAGGTAGATTTATTTTTTGCACAAACAAATGTTCAAAAAGGATGTTTCAGACATGAGGATACAGCCCACAAGCTCAGATTAATGGAGACCTGTGCAAAGAGGTGCCTGTGTATGAAGCAAAATACATTAGTGTCACAAGTATCTTCATGAAAAAGTAAACATAATTCTGAATGTTTAGCATGAAAAACATCAAAGAAGGATGACTGTCAGCCCCTTCTGAAAAATTGCAAACTATTTTTATAGTGAATTCAGGCTATCTACCCCAGAAATAGAGGCAACTGAAATTACTCCAGACTCCTTCATCATTAACTCCCTGAATATATCAAATGCACGTTTTGTTTGGCAGTAACATTGCTGGGGATTAAGAAAACTACTAAGACAGGAGTTGGAAAAATCCATTTTTAACATAATGGCAACAAACATTTACATAATCATTGGAAAGGAGAATAAGAAACTTGTCTTCCAGCTTTACCAAGGCAGCAAGTTACCTGGTGTTTTGTATGATGGCATAGCAGAGCTACAAAATGTTCTCACCATAATTAAGTGCTCCTCAATTTGCATGGCTTAAGGCTTGAATGTCGACATAAGTTCATAGGGATATAATATTTTCAGATGCCAAACATGGGTTTTCATGGGACAAGAGGTACCTCCCCACATCACTCAGTGAAGAGCACTGGCCCAGGCTCTCCCTGTGGCAGGGTCTGACCAGGCGCTCTGTGCTGGCCACAAACCACTTTGGAAGACCTCGACTCTTGAAACCCCTAGAACTAAGAGAACCTTGGTGCTGTCTTTGTCTTGAGATATCCAGAATAATTTTGTGTCTTACAGACCCTCCCAACACCCCTGTGATAGAACTGTTTGCCTTCTCAGTTCTTGCAGGCAGCACACGCCAGCCTTGGCTGTCTGGAGCAGCACCTGGGTGACAGTGTGAGCTCCCTGAACTGCAGTTTCAGCCCTCCCAAGCTGAAGTACATGATTGATCAGTGCAAGCATCTTAACAGAATTATGGGTAGGTTTTGCAGAGATTTTCTGAGAAAGTTATTTCCTTGACTTGAGTACTCAGGGCTAGTGTAAATCCATCGTTTTCCTTGGGTGCAATGACCAAGTTTTATTTCTACATAGTTGCTCTTTTGGTACTACACCAGTGATGTTTTTGGAGTCTGGAAAAGATTGCTTCCCTAATTTATCAGCCTCTCAGCACAAGCTCATGCTGATGAAGTTACTCAATACGGTAAACAACCTGTGTGATCATTTTTATCACTTCCTCATCCTCCTAGACGAATCCTCCATCTCCTTTCACTAGTCATGGTTGTGAATTCACCTTAAGTCCAGTAACCATGTTCTTGCTCACCTGAGTATTCATCTAGGATCCCATGGGTCACAGGGCACACACAACTTTTCATTCCAGTTCAGTCCTGATTGAATTCAACTTGTTCTTTGACAAAAATCCCAGCTAGAGTGCTTCTATTTAAGTATATAACACACAAATAAATTATCCTGTACCATTAGTGCTGACCCTTTTACAAATTTTCATTTAAAGTACAGCAAAAAACTAGTGGTAAAGCAAAATCCAGCAATATGGTCAAAATGGAATTTGAAGATATATCTTGACATGTATGCAGTGATCATCAGTTTCCCATATAATGAAATCATATTTCATCTTTTTTCATCTTCTGTGAAGCTTTTGTGCAACTCACAATAGAAACACTTGGAAATGGGTAGGTTTTCCTTTTTCAGATTAAATACCTTGCTTCCGTTGTCATAATCTACTTCTTTCCCACTTTGTTACTATTTTTTCACCATCCCTGGTACTCGAGAAACAAAATGACTTTTCTGTAGAGACAGACAACATTTTTCAGGAAAAATGTATTTTTTTTCAAGTCTGTTTAACTGAGTTTGTAATTTTTTAACTGAATAAGGTAAAGTGAAATAAGACTTTGCATATACAAAGAACAGCCTTATATAACCATGTAATAAAAATAGACATTTTCAACTACCCATATAAAAAAAATTGTAGTTCATGGTTTCATGTTTAGAAAATTTCAGAAAGTTAAAAAATCACTTATAAGGCTAATATGTGATTCTCATAAACTTTTCAAGAAACACAGAACAGAATATCAGAAGAAATAGACTCCAAGTGTAACGCAAAGATTGAGAAATTTACAACTTATTTCAGCATTTTCCATGGTAAGTTCACATAACCAAACTGTTTTCCTGATTCTGGCCATTTTTATATATAAATATTTTACAAATGTTTTCTCTGTAGAAAAATGTACCTCTTTAGTCCACTGACAATAATGAATTTTTAAAGATTCAGCAATTTTTGTTGAGGGAAAGTAGGAGCAAGATTTTAATATGAAATAGAAAATGTCTTAAACTCTTCAGAAAAACTCCATTTTAGGATTACGACCTTTAAAGTGAACAGTAAATCATACATAGAAGAATAACATCAGCATTATTCTACCTAAGGTAGCAATGAAAGCCAACTCGGAGCTGAAAGCAGGAATAAAACACAGCCCTCTGCAGTAGTAGCCTGCACTGAACACTGACTTTTGAGTGATGTTATCCAGCCTATACAAAATCAATGTCTGCAGCCAGTCACCCAGCACCTGCACCATGGTCCTCTTTCCACTGGCTGCTGAGTTCCTCCTGCGTGATAGTTGCTTGTGCTGGTGCCAGAGGTCACCACCATCTGTGGGAGGTAATTTATCCAGAGACAAGTTATTTCTTGTCACTTGTTGTTTCTCTGGTGACACTTCATGAGCCTGTGGTGTTCCTGCTGTGTTCTTACCTAACCTGATCTTTTCCACTTTTGCCAGCTCAGGTCCTCAAGATCTTGAAAATATTTGCAATCTTCCTTCTAGTCCATTTTTACCAGAATTAGGAATGAATTCCCTAGACTTTTCTGCCTGGTATACCCCTTCTCCCAGTGTGATGACTCATAGGTAGCAAGGAAGAAAACAAACAAACAAAGAAAGAAAATTTAAAAAAGCAAGAGAAATAGGACCTAGATGAAGAGGCCAAAAGGATGAGTTTCGAAGGGAGTTGACAGCCAGAATTTTCTAGTTGAATTGTTACTTTTTGTATGTCTTTTGCCTTTTGTTTCCAGGTAAAATACGTTTGAGGTTGTGGATTATTGAAAGCCTTGAGTGCAGTGCTTGTTTTGTTTGCTTCATACAGTAAAGCAGATCACACATTTACTGGATTTCAGCCACTTCACTCAACAATGCAGAGGCTTTATTTGTTGTCTACACACTTTTCTTAACTGCTCTGTGACAGCAAAATACAACTTGATGGTAACAGTGCTAACTCACCTGTAAGCACCAAAAACAATAGCTCATTTCACAAATTAGGATGTGAAGTCAAATGATAGCTGTGATATGATTCTGGATCTCTCAGTGATATTAAATTCTAGCCTTCATAAGCATTCATGCTTTGTTTCTCAGTTAGCTATTTCTATGAGATGGCCTGTCTATTGGAAACTGGAGAAAACTTTCAGGTGAATATGGCTGCTGTTTCAGATGATTGAAGCAGAGATGTTCTTTCAGGTTTCTTATGTTTGTACAGTTTTAGTTCATTTTTCTTCCACACCTTGATATAAAATTAATCCAAGCTGAAATTTAAAAATATGTTCTTTTCAAATAATAATAATAACAACAACAACAATGATAATAATGATATATTGGGTGCCAGACGCTTGGGGCAGTGAGTGACTTGGGATTCGGCTGACTGTTACATGAAGTACCTCCTGTGCCTGTTAGAGCATCTGCAACTTCTTTCTTGATTTCTTAGTGTAAATCCAGGGCTGCTGTTTAGACCAGAACTTGGAACCCTACATTGGCATGACTGTCATAGGAAGCTTGGACCTAATCTGTGAAAGGACCACCACCGTTTGGCTTCTCAAAGCAAAGGTTTGGCTATGCAGGTAATGAGCTCTCACTCAAAGCCTCTGTTGCAGGCTCTGTTGCGTAGAGTGATCTGCATCCACACTTTCCCTGATAGCTCTCCCTGGAGCTGTCTGTATTTATTCCACTTGGTACCTGGCCTTGGGCTTGCCTTCATCCAGTGCAGAAGTCCTGTAACCCTGAGATATCATCATTTTTGGGACATCTGAAGATGAAAGGGCCTGAAGTAACCTCCGGGTCATGTTGCAGTCTGCCCATGCAGTGCTTCATGGTGCAACATCCAGGCCATGTGCTGCACAAGGGTGGGCTTGGTGGAAAGGCTGTATAAGGGAATTTAATGGTGCAATAACTGTTGGGACAGTGTCAGAGGACTAGGTAGGATAAACAGAGTTAGATTTTTTGTAGATTTATCTGCATTGAGCTTTGGAAGCAAGTCCTGGAAAAAATAATCTCTTGGATTTCATTGTAGAGAACTCAGTTCAATGAAGAAAGGTCCTGGGAACAGACTAATACCCAGGTAGCTAACATCAGAGATGAGGGAAACAGGATGTGGAGTGAACTGGGGGTCTTAGCTCTCAAACACTGTAGGCAGTGCCCTGATAAAAATAAAGACTGAGCAGCTGCTAAAAGAGAGACAATTTTGAGGGGATGACATATATTATGGTTCTGCGGTAGATCTCTAATCTACATCTATTTCTGAATGGAGTGGATTTGAAAGCTTCATGAAACAAGATCCCATTCTCCAGATTCATAGACAGCGAAAATGCACTGTACAGAACAGCCAGCTATCACAGAGATAAATTTAGACAAGCTGCTAAGACACTGTTTTACCTTGATGAAAGTGTTCATCACAAAATTGTATTTTCAAGGACTCAGTGCAGCACTTCAGTAAATACAGACATTGTGCTTTTCCTCTTATATACATTGACCACACAAGAAATTAAGCAATCCAGCACAGCCTGTGTCCACGTTGTATTAACAAGAAGAATCTCAACAAGAATTCTGTTCCTACAGTGCACTGTAAATTGTGTGGCTTGTTACTGAGCTTTTTAAAAACTGGTTGCAAAGAATGGAGTCACTCTGCCCAGGATTGGCTAAGGATCCAACCTAAGGTGCAGTGTGATATGTTAAGAATGGTAATGAAATGCACTTAAATTAATTAAATATGTAGAAAAGAAAAATGAGAAGGTATAACATGCTAATAAGTCCATGACAATATAGTTGTACTTGACAAGGAATATTGATTACTGGGGTGTTTCATCTTTGTTATGCACTAATGCACTAAGCACACATAGAAAAGTGGCAGCTCTGAAGTAATGACATAAGGAATTGTCAGTACATTCATTTGTGTTTGGGTTATTTCACTGCACTGACATTTCTATAAATTATAACATGTCACCTTAGATGTACACAGAAGTTAAATCATTTATCCTCCAGCTAATCATAGAAACAAGAGCAAAAAGGACCCTCGACAAGAATTTGGACAAAGACTTCAATAAAAATTTGCAATGCTGTCAGAATTGTAGCTGATTTTTTTTTTAATTAATTGAAGCTAGATTTAATTGTCCTCCAGTCATCAAGGGTGAAGAGAATACAACTGCAACTTTATCCAGTGTACATATTTATGAGATATAAGCCCTCAAAACTAGACTGAAGTAAGCTCAATTGTTTTCCAGAGGCCATTAAACACTCCACTGATAGTTGTAACTTGCATTCATGTAATTAAGTGTGCTATCTGAGACTGAAACAGGTGACCTAGGAAAAGATTCATGAGATCCATCAGGTACATGAGTGAAGACCACTTGATTTATCCCAGTCACCAGTTAACAGTGCAGAACACACATTTTATTCAAAGAATATTATGAGCTAGTAAGAGACACAGCAGAAGCACTTGCCTGTTAGTGGAGTGCTAACACAGTATTCGAAATTTATGAGTACCCTTTTAGCTAAAACAATATACTCAGATGATAATTATCAGGTCAATGCATTTTTAGAAAAGGAATTGAAAGCTCTGTAAAATCTGGGGTTTGTGTTTTTGCTTATTTTTTGTTTGTTTGTTTGTTTGTTTCACTGTCTGGAGGGAGAAAAAACAAGAACAAGAAAAAGGAAAAGGAAAAAGCCATCATTTATACAAACCAACAACATACCCTTGCGGCATAGAAGGCTAACAGTTCCAGGCTCTATTAGAAGTACTGCCAGCAGGTCAAGGGAAGTGATCCTTCCCCTTTACTCAGCACTGGTGAGGCTGCACCCGGAGCGCTGCGTACAATCCTGGGCTACCCTACAAGAAAGTTATGGACACACTGGAGAAAGCATAGCAAAGGGCCACAGAGATGATCAAGGAACTGATGCACTCTTTTATGAGGAGAGTCTGAGAGAGCTGGGACTGTTCATCCTAGAGAAGAAAAAGCTCTGGGGGATCTCATCAGTGCATATAAATACTCTAAGGGAGGGTGCCGAGAAGACGGGCCCAGGCTCTACTCAGTGGTGCCCAGTGACAGGACCACAGGAAACACTTTTTTTACTATGAGGGTGACTGAGCACTGGCACAGGTTTTCCAGAGAGGTTGTGAAATTTCCATTCTTGGACGTATTCAAAAGTCATCTGGACATGTTCCTGGGCAATCTGCTCTTAGTGGCCCTGTTTGCACAGAGGGACTGGAGAAGATGACCCTCCAGATATCTCTGGATATTACAACCCCTCTGTGATTCTGTGCCTCTGTGAAAGAACATGAAAGGGAAAGGGAAAGGGAGAGAGGGAAAAGAATGAGAACAAATTACCTGACTCCAGCAGTCTGAAACACAGAAATTTGTTTTCCACTAAAATAAGAATACAAAATATATTAGGTTAAACTATTTAACTTTGGTTTTGCTTTTATATGTGGTTCACAATGTGGTTTTGTAATATTTTGAGGTTCTATCAGAATTCTAAACCTGTTAATTTTGACCAATGACAGTGTTTTTTTCCCCAAACAAAATTGCTGGACTGCTTAATTAACGCTCTTGTGGTTGTTCATGTTGCTATGCCATTCTTCATAAACTGCTCCATTAATAAAAGTACAACTATAATGTCCATTGGGCTTGTATAAAACATCTCTGATACTTAACCTTTTTCAACTGAGCAACAGAAGAGACCAGAATGGAAGAGATGTTAACTTTATGGTGTCTATGATTCATTACTTTAAAAAGGAGCTTCTCAGTGATGCATTGGCTGCCAAATCTGAAGATATAACCTATCCTACATTTTGTGAGATTCTATTTCACTTTTTTTTTTTTTAAACTCAAGATAGGGAAGAGGTTCTTACCAAACTCTCCTGAAGAAATTTAAAACCAGTACTCAAGTGTTTTCAAACACTAAACCTTACAGGCATGTTAGATGTTCACTTTATGTAGTGAATATCTTAAACTGTCACAAGCTACATGTATGAGCAAGCTGAAGCAGTGGTGCAGAAGGTGTTGCAGAAAATCTGTATGTCACAGCTTACTCACAGCTAGAAAGTAAAAGGATAGTTGCGTGTTCACAGTCTGATGTTGCTGACAGTAGCTGAGAAAGATATTTGAGTGAAGCTGGCACACATGCTAAAAAACATTAGTTCATAATAAAAATTTTTTTTTCTGAATCTGAGGTAGGATTTTAATTCAACAACAGATGAAACCTCAAATGAATTTAGATTTTCAGTTTGCTTCAAGGCTGAACAGTTCCTATGATTATACAAACTCTCTCTCAAATTCTGCCATTTGCAAAATGAGGCTTCAATATTACATAACACTATCAGTGCTCATCTTCCATGACAGCCAATGTATATTTTATATGTTGAACTGAAGGATACCTGGATTTCTTGATTAGAGAATATTTGAAGTGAGTTTTCCAGTACTTTTCTCTTCTGGATAAGTCTAGCAGCACTGGATGAACAGTGTTTGAATATGTTTAGGGCTCTCTGACAAAAAATGCAAGAGAAAATGAAGTATTAAAAGACAGGTAAACTTCTGTGCACATAAGATCATCTGTTACAGCTTCGGACAATCATTCAGACAAGTCTGTAGCTCATTCATTTCCAGCTGTTTCTGTACCTGATCTAGTTCACAGTAATTCAAATGAACAAATTTTAGACACAGATTGACAGACAGTTGTGTATAACTTCACCTTTCTTCCTTGCTTCCAACATCGGTGATTCCACTGGGACCACCGCAGTGGATTATTAACCAAAAAGACAGTGTTATATTCATTTCTAAATGCCAGTAACTAATCAGACAGCATGACCCAGTGCAATGAAGGCAGGCAATTACTTTTGGGAGGGTGAGAGAAGGTTCTGATTTGGGCTTTGCTGGTTACAAAATACTTTTGATAAGTTCTTTCCCCAGTGGCCACCACTCCTCATGCGTCATTCTTGGCGATCCCTGGGGTATGTTTATGTAACAGTCAATTGCCTCTAAAGGTCTTTTTTCCTACGGGTGAATCTGACAGTCAAGTTTGAGAATGGTTTAACTCCCCATTAACTGTTGCTAATTTACAAGAAGAACTCCTGTGGAAAACAAACAAACAAACAAGCACATAATTTGATGCAACATCAGTCTGGAACATCAAACAAAGCCGTTAGGAACAGCACAACTATTCAGATTAGCAAACACAGGTGACTGGGGAGATACCAAACACCAAAGATATGTCATTTTCTGAGAGAGCAAGCATGATTTCCTTCATTTATTAGTCTTCTCATGGGGTTCAGAAACATGTTATTAAAAAACTCATACACAAAGACAAATTTAAAGCTGAAGTTCATGTTAAAGAAATTTGATGTGCAGTAAATAAACAGATGCGGTTCATTGTCTTTCCTAACTCATCCATAGGGACAGAATTTGAGTCTAATGTCTTTCATGTAAAGTACTGCACATAGCAAATGTAGCCAAGCTCCTCTAAGTGTCCTTTTCAAGACTTTAAAAATTGCACCCACTCTGCATTACATGTTAAATCCTTCTGCTGTAAACACAGTCTACAAGGGCTGGTGGATAAGAGATTTTTGTTAGATCCATTTTCACTTCTGAGATCCATCTCCAGTATTCAGAGCTCTTTGTTGGTAATGCAAATCTCCCTAGTCATAAAAATTCGTCTTTTCCCTTCTGTTTTTTTTTTTTTAATAAAAAAAAGGCAATAACATGGATAATTCTGAAAGACCATTATATGTTCACAGTTCGTATTGCTGTTCATTTGTTCTATGGAAAATAGAAATATTTCTTTTATGCCATCATGCCTTTAAATGTTACATTTAATCCAAAGCCCCAATGACTGATTACACTTCATAGTGTGAAACTTCATTGTACAAACAAGGATGTCTTTATTTCAGTGAACTTTAAGTAAAATGTAGTTGTAAAATTTGCATAATTCTTTATAATATATTATTTCTGACTTCTTTGAAAAAATTAATCAAACTTTATTGCTAAGGCTGTGGAAGAAAAAAAAAGACCAACATGCTACATGCTGGCTGGCAGTTGACAGGGTGCATTTTATGCTCCAGGGAAACCCTGCCACAAAAAAACCCCAAAAATTGTGAAGTCAACAAGGAATAGGATATATTATTAATAGTACAGGATCTGGTAGTTATGGAACAGAGGACAGAAAAGGCAGCGAAGGGGGTTTGCTGCAATGTATGGAGGCAATAAAAAAAATTTTGTAGCTTGAAGGATTTAATCATACAACACTGTCAAAGATGTTTAAGATATCACCCTGCCACAGGATCTAGTAAATCCAAGAAAGAAGCAGAACTGAAGCTCTATTTTAAGACCTTTTTTTTCCCCCTCCCATTTTATGGGCAGAAACAAACCTTTCAAATTAAATTATTCCAAGTCAGTATGAAATGTATCTGCCAATCCCAAGCAAAACATTTATTGTGCTTTTTTGGGGTGGGGGTGGGTGTTTGGTTTTGGTTTTGTTTTGGGGGGTTTTGCTTCGTTTCGTTTTCTGATTGAATGTCCTATTATCATTTTTACCTTTACTTTGAAAGAATCATTAGTTTGAAATGAAAACTCAGTATATTTCATTCTAAGTATTTAACAAAAGGAAAGAATAGCCTTTCTTCAAATGTTTCTTTCTTTCTACCTAAAGCTACTTGATAAATTCACTTTGCTATTTGAATTAATAGTAATTTCTGTTGACCCATTTCTGCAGGCTAAGCAATTGCTACATCACAGTCTCACCAGCTGAGTAGTACCCAGCAGAATCAGCTCAGAAAAACAAAAGCTGGTTCTGCCTGTGTTTTCATTGAACCTCTCCTGCAGTGGGATGAAACTACTCAAACTGACTCCTTGATCATCCCTTCTACGCAGATAAATCTCCCTGGGGAGCAGGGCTGAGGTAATGCCAAAGACAATTCTTTCTTCTTTGTCAGATCAGCTCCCAAGGGTTGTGAGTTGACAGGAAAGAGCTGAAGGACACTTTAAGCTAACAATACCTGTCCACAGGAAACAAAAAATTAAAAAAAAAGAAAAAGAAAAAGAAAACACATAAAAGTGGTTTAAAATCATCTTTATTCTCAGTCATTAGTGCTGTGTTGGGCACAAATGGGCCAAACTACAGAGACTAGACATCAGTCATCTGCCAGACCAATCCCTCTCTCAGCACATTGCCTTCCTCAAGGGATCACATGTGTTGTATCCGTTGTACCTGGAATGCAGTCTTTTGGTTTTGATATGACATTTGTTTCCACAGCAACCCACTGGGAAATAACTATGGGTGATATAAACTACATAGTCAGGATTGCTATGACAAACAATTCCAGCCTGCAAATCAAAACACAAAAGAAAATGAAAAATAAATTTAATTCCATCTGTATAGACATGTACCAAATAGTCAGACACGTGGCAGATTTCAAAGACTCCAATTGGCTGCAGCTGCTTATTTCCCAGCTATTATACTATTAAAGGTTATCCTATCATGTGAGGAGGTACTTTTATGTGGAAACTATAAATAAAACCATCATAGAATTATCAGAGCAAACATATTATTGCAGTAATGATAATCAGGATTGCATTTATTCTCAAGTATATTAGCAAAACCTCATACTTCAGTCTCGAGGATACTTCAAGAAAGTACTTCTTGCCTATTTATTTATGACAGTAACACACTAAGCATTCCCAAATATTAGAGGAATCAGTAACTTGATTATTTAAGGCCAGAAGCTGCATGTAAAGATCATCCTAACTGCCGTCCACATAACACAATCCATATTATATCAGCCAATCATTCATGGAAGTACGACAGCTTGCATTTAAAGACAAGTTTCACTGCTAAGGACATAACTTCTGTTTGACAGTGGTACACTGCCCCAGATACAGCTGGAGGATGCCACAGCCAGGAACAGCACCCCTGTGCTAATGATGATACCTGACATAAACAAGTCTGTGCACTCCTGAACTTCAAAATTTTTCCTTTTGGAGAAGGAAAAAAGAAAAGGCCCAAAGAGCATCTAAGCTTCCCCTTAGGAAAATTCTTAAGTCTACAGTTAAATTTATCCTTTCTGGGAACAGCATTCTTTTAAATTCTGTCCTAGAGGGGGGTATTTTCTTGACTGGGAACCTTAAGTGTTTCATGTCATGAAAAATATTGAATGCAAACTTTTCCATAAGTTCATTGTTTACATTATAAACTCACCATGTAGTTAGATGCTGTGCAAACAATCACAGTCCCTACCAGAAACAGGAGTGCTTTGTTATAAAATAAACAACAGTACATGAGAGAAAGATGGATAAAGGTCATTGCATCAACCTCTGTTTATTTATTTTGGATATGTCACTTATGCAATTCTGTACACCTTCATTAAAAAACACTGAGAAATGTAAAAAAAACCAACCAGGAACATCACTTTATATTCCAGTCATTAACATGATTTGTGAGATATAGCAGATTTGAAGAGGAATGTGGAGAATAATGATGTATCATTGTGACATTGAATTACTCTGTCCATTTCCCAGTTCAATAAACGTCACTAACAAAATAAGGCTCAAAAGCTCCCTCCCTTTGAAGTAGGGCAGCACTGTTATTCTAATTTTATTGTGGGAAATTGAGACACAGTGGGTTAAAGTTAAATACAGAGACTGAAGTCACACTGAACCACTGTGGCTCAGCTTCAGAGTGAAGCCCACCTAGGTCCTGCTTCTTTCTTTTAATAGCATGACCGTGCTTGCTTTCTAAAGAGTCATGAATATATTACAGAAATTGCCTTTCTTCTGTCACTGCATGGACTGCCACAACATGCTGAATGCAAACAGGGATGATTCCAGGGAACTGGTTCCACAACCATATCATTCAGAGCATGGGAATAGGAATGCTTGATGACTGTGTGCTGGAAGGTATTTCCCCCACGTGACCTATGCTTTTGCCTCACAATTCCTTCACAAAGATCAAATATGTGCAGGAACACAGGTGAGTGAGGCTTTTAACTTTTGGCTCTTCACCAGCTCTTCTTCCATTCCACCGAATTTTCACTTACTGCATTTTCAGATTGACCATGAAAATGTGGGATGTATCAAAAAAACCACAGAAACACCCAAATATATGGAAGGATGAAAAAATAGGAGACAATTGAGAGACTGGCAGAGCTCACAGAAAGTACTCTCTCTGCTTCATACGTTTGATTTTAATTATTATCACCCCAGAACCTCAGCTAATGCCAGAATACAAAATTTGGACTACGGTTAATAAAAATGTAGCTAGAAAGCAATGCTCCATATATTTCTTAGGATTTTGTGCTCATCAGGTTTACAAAAAGGATATATAGAAATAAAGCATTTCCTCTTTGGGCTAATTAAAAGGTAGGGCCATAGTGGTTATAATGAGAACTGGACTTGTGAGATGTTAGGAGAAGCATTTTACATCGGGGGAACACATTGAACAGCTTTGAGACTGCAAATTGTGGTAGAAATGAATGTTAGTTGAGGGAAAAAAGAAATGGATCTGCTGAGTGCTCTGAAATCACTCTCATTGTTCCTAAGCCAAGATTATGAAAAATCCCCAAACTCAACACTTTTTTTTTTTCTTTAAGTAAAAGATTTATTTGGCTCTTGGACAGTAAATATAAAGGGGTATTAGTTCTGTTTTGAATCATTATGGGTACCTATTTCTTTCCTGTTTTAAAAAGGAGAATAAAGAGAAAGAAAGTAGCTTGAGCTTCATTTGCAATGTGACTACAAGGAACAAATCCTCAGCTCTTCCGCTTGTTTGGGAGATGGACTAAAGAAAATATACCCTTAGGTTAAAATTCCTGCTCCAAGATGCTGAGATTCACAGTTTCACCCACAGAGTTGACCAGTACTAGCTTTCTCAAGAGTCAGACAGTTTGCAACCAGCTGGCCTTCCATGAACATTCAACTGACGCTACTTGCCTCCCTACCCCTGCCCAAATAGTCAGTTTGACAGCTGGAATTCTCTCTCTTCTTCTGGCTAAAATTTTGCTGAAAGAGTGTTGTAAATTCCTTTTGTCTAGCATTTCACATAGTGTATAAGAGCCCTGAAAGATGGGAAACCAATTAGTAGTGCTATTCTAGGGAAGCTGTTACAAGGTTATGTTTGTACAAGTGTACAAATGCCTCACTGTGGGAAGTGTTGTGTGTAAGCAAGCACAAGAACACATTCCCATTTTTGCTTACTCCTTGCACCCCTTCAACACATTTTTCAGACCAAATGAGAACAAAAGTAGAAGAGGAAATGAAAGCACAGAAGCAATTTCTTGGGAGAACTTTATACTGTCTTCCTGGAGCAGAACCATGGTGTACATGGTGCCCTGTCTGCTCAGACACGCTACAATACAAAGCAAGTGAAGTTCATTACATTTTGATTCTGGGCTGCATGTTATCAAGGTAAGCATACTAGTTGAAGCTAGAGCCCTTGCTGGAGCTCCAAAACAACACAGTAAGTGTTCAATGCATGCTCTGGTCAATGTATGTCCAGGTTTACTGTTAATTCCATTTACCATATAAGTCAAATGGATGTACGTATGCAACATAAACTACCTCACTCTCAGCTCTTTCCATATTCCAGGAACGTGTCAACTCTTCATTTCTCTAGTTAGAGGAAACCTACTTGAAGCGTTTATCACTCTAAAATATGTTTCCATTAAGTTAGAAGAGCTTTGTTAGGAATGGGGAGCTGATATTGCATGCTGTCTTTAAATTGTTCAGTAAGGAATTTAACACACTATTGAAGATTCAGACACAGCAGAGTCTTTGCACAGCCTAATGCTGCATCTCACTGCTTTCATCCTTGGGGCAGCAAAGTACAATGTCGAACTTTCTCAAACGGGAACTTTCCCAAATGGGAAGTTTCCAGATCATATGCAGGCCAATGTGCACCCTGTGCACTGCTGCAAAATTGTAGAACAACTATTTCCGTAGTTACCTTAATTCTCAGCACTTAGCATAAACTGCTCTTCAGAAGTTGGAAGGATCTAAATGATGAGGTAGACTTTCAACACCATGCAAGTTATTTCCTAAATGCTTATAATTATGCATTTTTTTAAAAAAGGGGGGGTGAGAAGGGAATAATTGGAATATGACAAATTATTCATCAGTATCTCCCCACACTAATGAGACATTTCACCAGGCAGTTAATTATACCAGAATGATTAGTGCATCCATACTTATGCTGACACCTCTGGAACATGAAAATCAGGTTGTTCAGAAAAATTTGATGCTGTTACCAGACTTCATCAAATAGTGTCTCAAAAACATTTCAATGTCTCATCTAAAGGATTTGCACAGCTTAAGTTAATTGGAGATAAGTTTATTCATCCAGACTTCTTTAATTTTCCACGTTTATCTTCTAAGGGATTTTTCATACTTTTTATTATTTTTGATAAATGTTGCAACGGTGAAAATTAGTCACTTCCTATCCTTAATCAGAGCAGAAAGTAGGTTACTGCTCTGCATCCCATAAAACATAAGAATAACCTCATTAAAAATTTGATATTTGACATTGTTCAGTGACAGTTTTGTACATCACCAGAGTTGGATTTCATATTATGTCTTCCAAAGGATGTTGCAACATCTGAACTAGGGATTAAGAACTGAATGCCCTGGTCAAACTAATAATTCTGATTTCTCTTCAGTATCATCCATCATAAATATTTTTCCCCTGAGACTGGCTCTGAGATCCATAAGGAGATTCAAGGACACCTGATCACTGCTCTTTGCCTTTCTTCTGTGCAGAGTCCTTGATAAAATAAGCCCAGCTGTGAAGGAGAACTTGGGTGCCCATTCCCTCTGGAGGTTCAAGGTGAACAACCCTTAATCTGTCAATGCTCTCTTTCTCCATTGACAGTCACTGCTGGTGCCTCTGGCCTCATTTTTGCTTCCCTATCTGGAGGTAGCTGAGACCAAGGGCATTGACTTTGCAGTGAGCCTGACATGACAGTAATAACTCAGAATCAGCCTAGGGCCCTCCAGAACTCCAAACCCCTGTTAGCATCCAAATGAATACCCTATGGATTGTCCTGAGTGTGAAGTTTTTTCACCATAAGACCCTATCATTTGCCATGGAGCTCACATCATAAAAGATCCAGTTGTACTCTTCCTTGGCTGAAACTCATATGTGCCAGAACAACAGTAACAAAAATGACCCTCTTTACAATCCCAAACTCAGGGTAGAAAATCCGGAGATACGCAGAGGTGCACCGGTAGCTGAAGTGAGTGTCTGCAGAGTTGCTTTGAGGCTGGAAGGAGGCAGGGGAGGTGGCTACATTGAAATCAACAGATATTTTGACAAATCACTTGCCAC
The DNA here is from genome assembly GCF_003984885.1 of Neopelma chrysocephalum. NCBI lineage: Eukaryota > Metazoa > Chordata > Aves > Passeriformes > Pipridae > Neopelma > Neopelma chrysocephalum. Next base: position 25,952,256 of record NW_020897714.1, read on the forward strand.
AATTTTATAAAACTCTTCAGAGTGTTGTAATTCGTCCAGGTCCATACTTCATGGATTTCAGGTGAAGGGAACAAATCAGCATGGTTTCTTTAAGCTGCAGTTAATGGCTGAAGTTAATAGCTTGTGATATTGGTAGCTGGGATGGGAACTGCAATTAGTTTTTCTAAAGGAAGAAAAAGCTGGAGGTAACAGAAGTTGGGAGCACCAATACTAATTAATTCCACAGAATTAAGTGGTGGTGTCATTATGGAACCTGTGGTTTGAAATACAAAGGATGAGGCTTCAGACGGCCACAGAAGCTTTTCTTTTTCTCAGGCATTTTGGTACCCTTTGGGGTTTTTTTTGGATGGGAACAATGTGGAGAGAAAGAAAATGAAGATATCATAAAGCACATCAGGCAAGGGTTTTGTGTTGCATCTGGGCTGTACCCCAGGAGACAAGGTCAGAAAAGAGGCTGAAGCCTTGTGTGTTTTGTAGACCAACGCTCTGCATGCCACCAATTTAAACCTAATGTTACATAGACACAATATCAAAAAGCGTAGACCAAACAGAGGCTACCCATGGGTGTTCCTGGCTAGAGGCACATCTGGGATGTGGGATCTTTCCTAAGAACAAATGCCCTTAGGCCTGGATGTTTCATGAGGGTGGGCACAAACTGCCTGTACTACAAGTAGGTATGCTTCCAACAGCATGGATTGGTTTTGCTAGGAAAAGGCCGGTGAACCCTTTTGGCTTGTATGTCTCTGCAACTCTACGTTGCAAAAAAGACCTGGGAATAGTTGTCAGGGTGGTAATGACCAGCTATCTAAAATATATCGTCTATGGGTGTTTTCCCTTCACCATTATTTTCACAGAATGAATAGCTCAGAGGCTTTTTGTATTCTGGCATGACAGGTGAGATAGGAGAAATGGATTATCCAGAAAGACCAGGCATTTATGTAGCAACAGCACGGGCAACTTCAGAGTTTTGGGATGAGCTACACCATCCATGTGATGGCTGGAGCAGCCCTGGCTCTGTGAAGGAGTGCAGGTAAGCAAGGCTATTAGGATTATTTCAAGCAGGTTTTCTGTCATAAAAATATTGCAGAGGGCTGTCCACATAAAGCAGAAGTCCTGTGCCTTCACTGGTGTCATACAGTGTGGCAGAGAACATCATTCATTTCATCACTTGAGTGAAGAGCTGCTGCCCAGAGGCAAAACTGGCAGAACTTGGCTCTTGGTGCTCCAAGATAATTTCTCAGAAAGACTTTTCTACCTTTCTCTTAGTCAGTGTGAGAGCATCTGTGCATTCTGGCACAAGTAATATACTGACCACAGAGCATGCATATGACATGACAGAGCCTTTGGTTTTGGAGTGGGGTAAGGGTCTTGGTCACTTCGGATAACCACTGTCCAGGGCTTCCTGAAGCAGTTGGCTACATCTTGCATTTGACATGGCAGTGAGAGAGAAGCCAGTGCATCACTATTGCAGTGTGTGAGTTGCTGATGTTGCACTGAAGGGTAGAAGGTGTGAACAGCTGACAGTCTCACAAGAGAGCCCAGGAGGCTTCTCCAGTTGCCTCCTGGGCTGCAGTAGCCCAGGACACTAACACTGAAATAGAGCAAAGCTTGGTGTCAATGGCAGAGAATCCAGTCTCCCCTAGAGGGGCTAGGATTGCATTCTGAAGGTAAATTTTCTGAGTTTTAGTTGAACTGCCTTGGAATAGATAGGATCTAAACAGACCAGAAGTCAGGAAGGAGCTGCAGGGAGATAAGACCAGAAAGAGAAATATCTTTATTTTTTTATTTTAAACCTGAGTGACAGTTTTACCTGCTTGATTTGAAAATATCAATCATTCTAGGTGATAGAACTAAGGAGCAGAATTGAGTATGTGAGCTTTAGCAGCGTAACAGGGAAAACTTAATCCCCAAACTAACCTCTACTTCATCATAAGTGAGCTATATTGTATTTTGAGTTTACAATGATCAGGGATTATCCTCCAAAATAAATAATAAAGTAGCATCCCATATCTTTGGCAAAACGTTGGAGTCTTAAGGTATAAATTGGAAACAATGACCTTGACTCTTCTTTCTCAGAGGTTCAGACCAAAAAAAAAAAATAAAAACATTGTTTAAGTCAGTAAAGTTCTTTTAGGAAGGACAAAGTAAGAAAGAATTGAATTAGAGCTGAGATGCTTCCTATTTCTTTTTCAAATATTATACTAGCATTTTCTCTCTCCTTGTCCTTCCCTGGTTAGCATCCCTATTTTGCATGCAGAGGCAGCTCCATGATAAAATCCCTGCATCGCATCCACAGAGTACACAGCCAGCCTCAGCCAGGGAAATGGATTGAAGGATTCAGCAAGACCACAGTGTGTTTAAATCCCTGCAAAAGAGAGAGAAAGGAAAGCTGATAAAACAAAATAATGACCACATCTTTCCTGTTAAGTAACAACAGTTACCCTTAGGGGTGAAACACTTCTCTCTAGAATATAAACGCCAGGATTTTACTATATCATCCAGGCTATTTTCGTGATCATACTGGAAACACTAAAAGCACAGTTTTCCTATTTTTGTTCCCACACATATTTTCTTCAGGTACTGCAAAAAATCAAATCATCCCTTTCTGTGGCTGAAAACATCAGGTTTACTGCAACTTAGCAAGGTATTAACCTTCAGGTGAATGCTGATAATTTAACACATTCGTACTCACTGCCACATTTGTTTAAACCCCATCTCAGCTTTCAATTAAGATGTAGATCTGGCATCTGCAGGAAATATTAGTTTTCCCTCTGTTTCACTGTCTTCTAAACACTTCTTTAATTGATTAATTATTTTTGTTGTACAGGTATGCTGCAAATTTTGACACATACATAGAGAAATCAACCATTTAAAACAATGTCAGTGTTAACAAGATGATCCATTTCATCCTCTTATGGAAACTAATGAACCTTTGTGAATTTATTGTGATGGAAAAACAGTGTCTGCTTGCAATTAGACTGATGAGCAGAGTTGTTCTTGTGAGTAGATACTTTAAATTAGTTATTTTCACTTGTTCCTGGAAAAAAAAAAAGAAAAAATAGAAGAAAAAGATGTATCTAAGCACAACTTATCTTCGATTACCTAGCATCTGAAACCACGTTCTCAAAAGGATATTTCCAACTGTTGTCTTACAAGATGGAAAGAAAGCCTAGGAGACATTTGAGTTCACATTTTTCACCTTAAAATGGGAACTCAGGTTTAGGTACTTGTAACAGTGTATAGAATTTATGAAATTACAATAATTTATCCCTAATTGTCAATGTACAGGAGTATGATAGCTCTAGCCTGTGGAATTTCTCTTTTTATCCACAGCTCTAGGCCTATTCCACTTCAGCCAGCTTTCTCTCTCTCATAGGGACTAACCTTGATCCTTTTATTTGAATTTTACTTGACCCCTGGCATATATGATGGACCCTTAGAGTTTTCTTAATGGTGATTCCTAAGGTGACAGTATCAAATACTCACTGTTCTGAGATCTTTCAGTACTTCTCTGACCTTCAGATATCCTTTCAACAAAGCTTTCTGCAACATCTCAGTAGTCATAATCCTATGGTCTTTAATAACAGCCTATCTAGCAGTACTTTGGTTATAGGTGCTATGCCTGTCACCCTGTGCTATCTCTTAATTGCTTTTTCACAGGATTTTATTTTGTAGCTTTGGTGATCACAGCCTACATTTCAAAGGGATCTGGACAGGGTTTTTTTAATCAGATACTTGTATACTTCTCTATAACCACTCTTCTCTTGGGTATGCTTTTCCACAGGTAAAGTGTTCCCTGTAAAGAGTTCAGTACCTCGTAAGGTTTGTGTACCTCATAAAGGTTTGCTATTTTCCCATGATGCATTTGAAATGCTAAACAGCATTCCTGTGGCAGAACAAGGAATTAACCTTGCTGACACGACCTGCTTTATTACTTTGAATATGCTAGGTACCTTCTGGAGAATGACTCTGCCTCACAGGAAATGGAAATTGATTTCTTTTTATGTTTGTATTTCACTGGTTTGTTTCCTTGCTAAGGAAAAGAAATGCGATATTTTTTTCCCTGTGGTGAACACAGAGCTTACTCACTCTGCTAGATCTTCTTTAGCATTCCCAAAACAATTATTTTCTACACAGCTTTTGCTTTTGTCTCAACTTTACAAGACCAGAAACTCTCCTAAATGCTGGGTTCAGATTAAGTTGGGATCTTTCGGTCTCTTTCCTTCAACAGTTCCACTGTTTTAATTCTAAGAAAATACGTTTTCACGAAACTATCTTTTGAGCCAAAAAATTTTGTTTTTCATGTCTACTTTATTATCTTTTGTTCTAACCCAAAAGCTTTTGGAATTTACATGATTTTTATTCACCCAAACTATAAGTTTTGATGTTCCCTTCCTTACTGATTAGCTATCTATCATAGCCCTAATTTTGACATCTTTATCTCCACTAAGTTACACAATGACACCCACAGAACTGAATGCCATGAAGAGATTTCATTATCCTACCTCCAATATAAATTGGTTTGTCCTAGTGACTACTTTTGGTTAAGAAAATGCGGATTTCTTATGAAGAATTAACTCTTAGAAGGCTAGAAACCTTCCAAAATATGTTCCTCCCTCCCAAAATCTAGTGTCTTAGCAGAAGGTCAGTTAAAACTCAAGTATGCAAACCTTGTGGGAGATCTGCTGCTTTCAGCTTTTTTCATGCTCTCACAGTACTCTTCCATTTCATATCTACAAAGAGTAGAATACTCAAATGCCAATGCTACAATTCCACTTTTAACAAGCTCTGCTGAAGTTAACAGAAAGCTGCTTAGGAGCAAACTATCATCAAAAAGAAAGGTGTCTTTTCTGACTTTCTTTTTTTTTGTTATTGACTGTTATTACTCACACTGAGAGTGAAACAGTGATTTAACCTTTCCCATTTCTCTTCCACGCTCCAAGAGCATTTCAGCTCTGGTGGGAGTATCAACAGCTTCATTCAACATCTTGTTCCCCATCGCTCACAGCCAAGTCATCCCACATTCATCGTCTGAGGGCTAATTCATCAGCACCGGCTTGTGTTGTGAACCAACTAGTTTGAAAAGCCTCCTGCCAGTTCCCTTGAGCCGTGTAATTCTCCACATAGAGGATGAGTTAATGTTTTGCTACACATCTGGTTGGTCATTTCAGAATCTCAGGGAAAATGTATAATAAAAATTATACAGTGCATTTGGTCTAAAAAATCATTTACAAAAAATGGCTAGAGATGTGTATACATTATCCCTACTGCAGGCAGGGAAATAAAAACACAGAGATGAGATGTACTCTATCTGGATCACACTGAGCCAGGTGCAAGCTGAGAGAAGACAGGAGAAACTACTTTGTCCCCAGGATTAAATATCACAAGATACTCAAGTTATTTTTTACTCTCAGGGCAGTGAAATTATCCCACATCCACAGTGCTAAGTGTATTTGGTTTTGCTAGGTTAAATAATCCCTAGATGCTCATCCCAAAGTTTGGACTACTCAATTATGCCAGTCTGGGGTCTGTATGGTGAGGTAAACTGGGGAATGGGTTTCCTAGTTTCTCAGTTTGTTTCACTCCTCTACCAAAGAAAAATATTTCCACTTTAAGAAAGATTTGTACGAGGTAAATAGCATCCAGTGTTGTGAGAATGTGCAAGCTGCTGCTTTCTCTGGAAGAAACATTGTCATAGAATCATTAAGGTTGGAAAAGACCTTTAAGATCATTGAGTCCAACCAGGCCACTGGGCTCAACCACAACACAATGAAGTGTACTCAATACCAGACAAAACTAAGTGTGGCAATGGATCCCAAATAAATTCAACAAAGTATAATGGCATGCTCCCAAAATGGAATATCTGTGTGTATTGATGGCATCACTGTAGAACACAAACAAATTTCAAATGCAGCACAACAATGACATTTTGGGATTATGTAGGTGTGAGGTTTGTGTATGTGCTGTTCTTTCTTACAAGAAGGCAGTGAAGAGCTTCTCATTATTTCTAAAGCTGCAGAGAGCAAAGGTGTATTGAAAACAAACACAGAACACAAGAGGAATTTTAGCAAAAAATTTGATCTTGGAAGAGGAGCTTTGGTGTTTTCATGAGGTCATTTCATGAGATTCATTTTGTTCTAAAGAACAAAAGAGTCTGCTTCTTTCACATAACCCATATTTGAATGCCAGGAGTGCTGTCAGAGATGTTATTCTACCCATCACACAAGCTCTTCGTCTGCAAGGGAGGGAGCACTGCCTAAGCATGAATCAGCTGTGCAGTCTCTCTCACACTGTCAATGACTGATCAGTTGCCAATATGTCTGAGAAAACAACACTGAGAAAAACTGAGAAAACAAGACTGAAATACACTCAGCCCTCAGGCAGTAGGTTCCCTCTTTATAATTTACCATAGAACAGATGTGAACTTGCTATTTTTCCACCAAAAATATACACACTCAGGCTCTCTCCCTTTTCTTGACCAAGAAAAAGGTCTCTAAATGCATCTGTGCTGAAAGATGCTCCTTGTTTACACTGGACTGCACAAGACTTTTTACAAGGATGGCAAGTAACTTTCATGTTCTCTCCTTTCAGAAAATCAGCACAACATGAGGTGGCCTTGTGTCAATAAAGGCTAGCAGGCTGGCAGTTCTACCCTTATCAATAGCTGTAGGTACATATTTTCCAAATAGACAAAATTAAGTTAAAAACTAAAAATAAATCCACTTTAAAATACTTTTCCTCTTTAGCAATACTAAGAAGAGAAATCTCATTTTACAAATGGCTCTCCTTTATTAATAAATTCATTCTGTACCAAGTAATGTTGAAATGGCAGTAGTCAACACTTTGCTCTCAAATCTATACAAGAGCAGAGAGAAAAGGATGCTTTCCCCCTCTAATCCGTTCTAAAGCCAGTTTGGATCCTTAGCAAACATTTCCATGGGATACAGGATGTCTTTTTCATGTGGAGATGAGCCTGTTGTTTCAATGACTTTGGTGTGTCCCAGGGAGACATTTCTGGGATTCCCCATAGGAAGACACAGACCTCATTAATATGCAGATTTGCATCTGTCCATCTCGGTATGAACTTCTGCTGCAGCTGCTCCTGCATGTGAGGTGGGTGAGTGTCTCTCCTCTGCTCTATTTTCTAAATGCTGTGATGTTCTCAAGGGCTTCATGATGCATCCCTAAGGCCTGTACCCTTTTAACAACAAATGTCAAAATTTGCCAGTGTTCTGACAACCATCTGAGGCTGACCCTTCCAAAAGTGTGTGGTGACAGATGCACAGAGACAGCATCATCACAAGGTCCCTAGTTTCTGTAGGAAAACAGATTAACTACTCAAGCAAGTTGGGTTTTTTTTCCCTTTTAGCTGGTATCATAAATCAACACACTCATTTTGAACTCTTGACTCAGCTTATTTCTCAGCATTAACTATCATTGCAGTACACACTAGAAAGTGCACAAAATTCAGTATCTTATTTTGGAAGTTCCATTCTCCATTTTTCTAACTCTAATTGTCACAACATCTTTCTATCTTAAATAGTAAAAAAACCTAAGTCTTCTTCAGCTGGATAGTAACGCAAAAATGCAATTTAGAAGTTCACCTTGCTTTTCAAATAAGCCCAGAACAACATTGGATCAGTATTCATAACTCTGTCTGGCTCCACATTTCTTCTCTCCCATTTGAAAACACAGATTTGCCAAAGTATTCCTGTTTAAAAGGAACAACAGAACTTCTCTAATACACTAACATGTGGCATGCAGTCAATTCCAAGTATTGCCAGATGCCTCCAACTCCACCTATACTAGCACTGAAGGAATTTTTCAGTGCTACTCATCACCTGAAAGAATCGTGTATTAACTTTTAACTTGCTGAAGGAATTTCAAGTATTTATGTAACACAAAAGTTTTCCAGTCTGAGCTACTGGGTTGTTTTTTGTATGTTCTCACTGAATTCAGCAGGTGATCACAAAGTCAGGTTTTTGTTTATTTGGGATCTCTGGATTCTCTTTGGTGAGAGCTTCAGGCATTATGTGGCAGTGGTGACTGAATTGTCACACACAGTGACAGAGGAAAGAATGTTTTCTTTCATCTCTGAAGTAGCCAGAAAAAAATTGCAAAGAATGGGATAAGAACTACTGAACACTTAATGTAACCTATGCAGGAAAGTATGCATATTTTGTGGGGAATTGCAGATCTCTCTTCCTGCATAAGCAACAGTACGAGAAGTTACACATCTCGCAACCCCATCACCTACACTATTCAGAGAGCAAATGTACACAACACTGTAAAAACAAAAAGTGCTGTCTTGGTAAAAGACATTTGGAAAACCACAGCAGCAGGTGACAATACGTTTCTGTGGAGATTAATTACTTCTTATGCTTCCAGAAAGTCCATTAAGAAATCTAATCTACAAAATGGGCTCTTCTACACACATTACTTTTCCATTAACATTCTGAGAGCATTTAGCAATTAAGCAACACAGGTGATAGCATGTGCAATCCCTGTGAAGTGGTGGAAGAGAGATTTTCATAATATTTTCACTTTAAAGTAGAAACAGCATAGCAACAACAGCCGCAGAGGCAAGCACTACTTTTGCACAGTCTGGCCAGGAAAGGTACATGGCAACAGTGTGAAAAAATTGAAACACTGAATATAAATAATTTCTGAGTTTCCTTCAGTGAGATTTTCCCTCTTTGCCACTTTCCTTTTCTATCATACCAACCTGTATTTTCCCTATCTCTGGCCTTATCCTCTTTCTGGGCCATTTCTTCTGTCCTTAACTTCTTCTTTTAATATTTTTGGTGTGTTTAATAGCACTACGTTGATCAGCATTTTTGACATTGCTCATGTCTATTGTACATTTATTTGCCATCATTTTTGTTTGGAGGATTTTGTTGCTTTCTTCTTCTAGGACTTTAATCCTGAATTTTTTTCTCTTTTGCCTTCTCAAACTTATCTGAATCACACTCCATGGGTGTTTTTTTCATTCTGTGATACATCAGAGGAGTACAGTTGGACCTTTTATCAACAGAGAAAGCTAAAATAGTGTGGGTATATCTTTCTGGTTGAGAATTTTCCTTCAAAGGATTCTCTCTTGCTTCAGCATACTGTATTTTTGGCTCCATCTACCCTCTGTGAAGCATTTATGAGGCTGTTTGATCTGAACCTCTTTTCCAAGTCTTTAGCTTTTACTGGCATCTAACTTCATATTGATAACAGTTCCTTGGCACTTTTCTAGCATGATTATACATCACAAAATGCATTAAGGATTTTCCTTTTGGACAGCTGAGTTTCCACAACTATTTGTGATTTGGCATCTCTTTGAAGCTTGTCAACAGGGACACCAATTATGATGATGGTGGGGTTTGTGATGTGTGTATAACAACTGTCCAGCAAAAACTGGAAAGTCACTACCAAATTTCTTGCAGACTATAGCAATGAAAATCTAAATGAGTTTTAGTCAGTACATCCATATCATGGATTTGATTTAAAGATATCAAAATAAAAGTTTTGTATCCCACTGCTAATATCCATTAAGTATCCCTTACTTCAGTGCTAAAGATTTTTTTTTCACCCTTAATTTATTTTCTTTCCCTTACCTGTTCCACTTTTAATTCCATGTTCACCCGGTTCATAAAACATTGTTATATTTTTTTAATCTCTCTTTTACTTCATTTTCACCCCTTTCTACCCTCTGGCTCCCCTGCTCACACACTGGAGATTTAATTGAAAATGAGGCAAATGGAATTAAGAGGCAGAACTTATGTAGACTGAAGATATTCAGCTCTAGACTTCACAATCCATTATTGCAGATGATTCAGAAATAATGCAGTTTATCCTACTGCAGTATTTAGTATGGATGAGATGGCCATCAATTCTTAGATAATTGCATTACTGAAAGGGCAATAAGTACATGAAACAGGTTATAGGAGAGAATATTAAAGCAAGGTGAGATTAGTCATAGTATAATAGAATCACAGACGAGAGAGATGGAAAACACCTATATAATTCCCCAAGCCCCTCTACCTTGACAAGCCTAGATTGCTTCACACTAAAACACAGTCTTAGATTCTTTGTTGAGTCTAACTTCAGCAGTGCTGGTAGGCATTCATTCCCTACTTTTTGATCACTCTTTACTTCTGGGGAGACCTTCTCTCCTTGTTGCTTTTGATGAACTAAGCATGGGGTCAAACAGCTGCTCCTCCTTGGATAGAAAAAGTTACATGGCATGCCATAGTCAAAATCAGGGGCTCCTGAAAAAGGAATGCTTAACAATGAGATGGTGGGTGTGAAAGGAAACCTCATGTAATGGCATTGATTCGATTGCCCTGGCAAAGACATTGGCAATGACTGTGAAACCACTGCATTACAGCCTGTAGACAGCAGATTGTGGAGTCAGCAGAAAAAGCTGTACAAGTTGCTGTAGGTCTTGAACAAGATGCAGCATTCACTAACAGCGACATGCCAGTGCAAGTAAGTGTGGCTGCATTTTCAGGGACTCAATTAGTATTAGGCATACTTAATAAGGTAGGAATGCTTTTGAGAATATGAGAGATGCTGAAACAGTAGAAACTCAGGAAAGACTGTGAAGGTTTTGCCTCTGGGTAAAGAACTAGCTGGAAATGCGGTGGTAGTCTAGAGAGCAAAGTAAGCAGTATGAATAACACAGCATGTAACTCCTTGCCTCTAATATACCTACAGGAGAAAACTTAGGAAAGAAGCTCGTTAGAATATAATAAGCCTTGTCCTCCATCTAGTAAAGAAGAAAAGGAGGTAATAATTGATTATTATTAGTATAAACTTTACAATAATTTTCTTTCAAAGGGTCCAATAAGACATTTTTATATGGAAAAATGTCACATACATTTTTAAAAAACAAAAGGCTGGAGTAATGTTAAAAGAAAGACTACTAGAAGGAGGGTTGAGAGCTGGAAGAAGCTAGTAGGAAAGATATGTTGTGTTGCATTCTTCAGTAATGTCTTTCTTCAGTCACTTGAGTGAATCTTTTGTGCTCAGCTGGGTTTTCAGTGCTGAAAGCATTGTGTGTGAAGCAAACACATCTTGACGATATAGACTACACCCAAAAGAGAGATTCACTATCTGATCCAAGAGTCCCAGAATATTAGTTTTCAGAATGTAAGACTACTACATTGTAGATGGTACTGTCTGATGCTGTGGCTTAATTCTGAAGTCTCACTGTTGGAGATTAGATTGGTGCTTAGCCTCGATGCCCAAGCGAGACCCAATTGTGGAATTACAAGCAATGATATACTGGTTTGGGCACAGTGATCCATTTCCATCATTAACATATGACAGGGACTTTAGAGGTGCTTTACTTCACTTTAAAGAAGTCTGTAATGTTGTCTCCTCCTTGAATATAACTAAAACCTGTGTTTTTCCAGAGCCACCACTCTGGTTAAGGATGGTCTGTGCAAGAGTCTTGGGCAGGAGATCTCCAGGGTGATATCCCACCTCAGCAATTAAGTGAAGAAGAGCAGCATCTGTTTTTACTTGATGTTTTGTTTTGGGGGGATATCTTGATGCATTCATGATGGGGGATTTACAATATTAATGGGTACTAGAGATAGAATAAGAATGCTTAGGCAAGAGGCAATATTAGAGTTACTTTGTTTAACTCTGGAGGGAGATGAGAGGGAGGGTAATCTCTTGGAGAAAAATCATGATCTCTAGATTAAGTTGTTGGTGGTGTTTTGTCAGCCTACAAATTTGATTCAGAAAAATAGAAGTGCTGTTTGTTAGTTAACAGTGCAATTATATTTATTTTTAATGTTATCATGGGTTATTATTTATGTAATTGTTATTATTAATAATAATTTATCATTATTATATTTAATAAAAATCAATTAAATTCGTACTTAATATATATTTATAAATTACATTTATACATTTAATGAAAAATGAATTATTTTTATGTGATTGCTATTATTATTATGTCTAATATTATGTGTTGCTGGGATTTTTTACTTAGGGAGTTTTTTTCTATCAAAAAAGAATTCATGTCAGCAGACATATTCTTGGATGGACCGTGGAGGAAATTTCCCTGTAATATGTTAGTGTTTATAATGAGATTTCTGCAATGTCATACTGCTGTTCTACCTGACAAATAATTGGTTTTTGTTTAATGCATTTTGTCTTAGTTAATGTTATATGCAGAGCACAGAACAATATTTTTCCACTGAATATCTACACTCAAAAAATATTTACCCTACGATATCTGTAAGGTAAATGTTACTTTCTAAATTGGAATATTTGTCCATCCATGGAGCTGTTTGCCCTTTCCCCGAAATATTTATGCAATACAATGAGAATATTTACTCTTCAATTTAACCAGTAAATATTTGTAGGCCACCATCTTTTATGCCCACCACCTGCTCTCGAGGCATCTCACTGCCAAATTATTTTATTTCTCAGTTTCTTGTCATTTTTTATGCTACGTTGTTTCCTTAAAGATTTTCTATGTCTTTTCCTGAACTCTTTCCTTTTCATTCATCACCATGTTTCTGGGAATGCAGCACCAAGGAACAGGGCCAGATTTCCATAAATCTGTGGCAAAGCAACAGCAGAAGATTATAGAATCATAAAACCATAGAATGGCTCAGGTTGGAAGGGATCTTAAAGATCATCCAGTTCCATCCCCTGCCATGGGCAGGGACACCTTCCACTAGACCGGGTTGCTCAGAGCCTCATCCAACCAGGCCTTGAACAATTCCAGGGATGGGGCATCCATAACTTCTCTGGGCAACCTGTTCCAGTGTCTCATCACCCTCACAGTAAAGAATTTCTTCCTAATATCTAATCTAAACCTACTCTCTTTCGGTTTAAAGTCACAATACCTTTTCCTGTCACTATGTGCCCTTGTAAAAAGTCTCTCCATCTTTCTTGTAGGCTCCCTTCAGGTACTGGAAGGCTATAATTAGGTCACCCTGAAGCCTTACCCCCTTGGTTTTTGGCCACTCATCTCTGCATTCGCAAAGCACAAACCCCCAAGCCAGGGCTATTTTGTAGCACCTAGCAGGCTCAGGTACAATTTAGTATCTGATATCCTCCAAGCATCTTTTTGCAGTATGGATTTGTGGGTTATTCCTCCAGTTGAATAGCTGTTGGAAATTATTTTGCTCTTCAGAAAAATTTTCTTTAATTTTCCTGTTTTAAATTTAAATCTCTCATTTTATTACTCTTCTTTATGTAGAGCAGAATCTTACAGTAGTAGTTGTCCTACTTCATTAGGAATACTTAATTTTTTTTTGTTTCACCTATATTTTAAAAATAATATTCTCTCTCTTCCTCTCAAATATTCTTAGAGTTCTTATACATTCCATTCACTTCCTAAAAAATGCAGATAATACAAAAAAATTACTGGTAAGCATGAAACCTCAGAAACTATACTAGATTATTTTTAAATTATGTTAATGAAGGCTCTAATATGCTGCCAGGCTGAAACCCTAAAACCCTGGGTAGAGTCCCTTTTTCCTCCCAAAATGTTGTTCTAGACTATCAAAAAAGGAGGTGACCTATAAACTTAAGGATTCCTTTCCCTTTTCATCAGAACAGTCATCTCTGTGTTTTTTTTACTTTCTTCTTCCTTTGGTAGAAAAGGAAACTCTCTTCTGCTCCGTACATGGTTGATTTGAGTCACTCATTAATGTTTTAATTGAACAGTGTTCTGAGTCTAGATCAATTCAAATTGAAACAGAAAAGTCTTACAGCAAACTCCACACTTTCTATTGCTGTCTGACATTACATTTGTAAGGCAATCCCAATTCAGGAAATATTTGCCATATGGATAAGCATGCCATCGACCATGGAAGTACTTGTGTGTACAAGACGGTGACAGGAGCTACACCTTTTCACAGTTCCACAGAAGTACACTCAGACTAAGAACCAACTCCAAGCGCTCTATACTCTTTACAGCTGCAGTCCGAGCACACTGGGAATCCTGGTGGATTATCCAGCTGGGACCTCTGTTCCCTGCTAGAGAGATAAATCTGATCATGGAAGACTGCAGGTCAGAACCAGGAGAGAATTTGAGGCTGTCTCCTACAGAGAAACTCACTGTGGGAATAAGGTGGTGGGAGGGAAAGGGGACATCCCTGTGCCTGTCCATGAGCACCACAGCAGTTATGATTCAGGTGTCTGAGTCAGCGCACCTGTGTTTGGAAAGGTAAGGGAGTAAAGGGCAGAATTTCCTAATGCAATCAGTGGGAGACATTTGAAAGGAGGTGATCATGGTTAGGTGGATGTAACTGAAGCAATCTGAAAGCTTTTTCTTCTCTGAGTCATCTGTGGTGTCTGGGTGGACAGGTACTGACCTATGGAGTTGACATGGGACATGGGGTTAGAGGGGAGGTAGTAATTACCTATGCAGTGTTCCCAAAGGAAGAAGCACAGTCAAGCTACGTGCACTTTTAGCAGCTCTTATTCCCTTACATAAGAAAACAATTCCCAGAAAATATTGGATTTCTTTCCTTCTCCCCGAAGTATTTTTTATCTTTTTTGTTCTTTTTTTTCTTCTTTTCTTTTTTTTTTTTTGGTCCCCTAAAATTTAACCTAGATCCCATTGAATGAGATTAGAGGGTACCGCTGTTGCATCATTCAGAGAGGTATGTGCAGAAGCATATTTCTTACCTGATAAACATCTAAGAGGAAATTCCCGTTCTCTAGGAGAGGAGAAACGAGAGGACAAGGCTGTGCTCTTTTGGATGTCTTTGTAGCATTCTGCAACTTACAGCTCTCACTGCAAGGTACCCAGGCAGGCACTTATGTTCTGCCAGCTAGGAGGTTTTTCTATCTGAGCAGCAATAGAGATTTCTCAGAAGTATTTTATATGTCTTCTGGTTAGAAAGTAAAAAAACAAAAACCAAACCAAACCAACCAACCAAACAAAAACCCAACAACAACAACAACAACAAACAAACAAAACAAACAAACAAAAAAACCAAACAAAAAGAACCCAAAAAAACCCAACAAAACCCTAAGACTCAAACCCTAGAACTAAAATCTACCTAAAACATGGCTAGAGCTAGCTAAAACGTGGCCCTATCTTTGAGGAGCAATTCAACACATACAGCACAACTATTCTTTTTTGTGTCATGCAAAAACCATGATTTTAACTGGTCCTAACCAGCAAGATGGTCTGCAACGGCCTGGGAATCCTATTCCACCTTACTTTTGTTTTCTGACTACTGATAAATACCTCAGTAGTTATGGACTGAACAAATACAAATAACTCAATGTAACATTATCTAATTTAAATGTTCCTCTTTCTGAAAGTCTCTAGATTATTTTTTTCCATTTTCTCCTAAGCATACTTAACAAAACTGAATCTCCTGACTGATTTGTAGTCATTTGCACTGGATACCTACCATCTTTTCTGGTTGGTGCTAAGCTTATAAAAAAAATATATAAATAGCACACTCCTAAAAGGCTGCCAAATTCTAGCAAAATACATTTGCATGGATTTTTCCCTGAGTAGAAATTCCTCTTTTTGCAATTGTGTACAATTTATGACCACTCAGAAAATATGACCCATGTTCTCTCCTCTTTTATACAGCATAAGCTTCAGTGAAATTAAATTACACTGATGTAAAACCATTGTAAATGAGATCAGAATCACAATCTGCCTCACCCAAGACAAAACTGTTTTGTGGCTAAATAATTTCATTTTGTGATTAATTTAATATTAGTGATGGGGTCCAAATGTGTTTTGTAAACTGCTTTATGAATAGAATTTAATTCTCTGAGGTCAGTGAAATACAAATGAAAAACATTTTATTACCGAAGGTGCCACAAGTTTTTTTTGTGTAATGTTTCCTTTTATACAAACATTTTATTCTTCCTGAAATCCAGACGGACTTTCAAAGATTCTTTCACTGAAGGTGTTGGGTTTGGTTTGTCTGGGGTGTTTTTGACTCTAGAAACACAGTTTTTTTTATTTAGTTGGTTAATTATTGCAGAAAATATTCACTGTTGTTGCTGTCTCCTAGCTAAAGACAAGGTTTATTTTAGCAGGATACTAGTTCATATCCATAGCTTGATTTGTTACTTTTATAATTAGCCATCTAAAATAACAGTTTATAAAACTGTGTCAGCACAAAGAAAATCTGCTTGGGTTCAGAAGGACATGATGTGCCCTCTGTTTGCAGAACATTAATTGTGACTGGAATAAATATTGATTATGCCCTTTGTAAAATGACCGATGAACATTTCAGTATTCTTTAAACACAAGCTGTTTGTTCCTGATAGATTGCTGTACTTTCCCTGAGGAAAAGTAGGTCAAAAAAGTTGAAGAACTTAGTACTAGATGTGGGAAAAAGACTCAACAAATGATCTTGTTAACAGAAAATTGTGCAACCTTTACATAATTTTAATTAGAGTCTTAATTTTATTCTTTCCAAGTCTGTTAGGGTGAAAAAAGAGCTGTACTGGAAGACATTTTGTAAACTCCAAAGCCGAAGATCATATACTGTTCTACAGGAATTACTGTATCACATAAATTATTATAATGCTCAGATCTGGTATTGAACTGAGAAAACTAGTCTTAATAATGTAATCTCTGCTGCTGTATTCATAATACTGAGAGAAATAAACAACATCTTGCCCTTTGTTCTGTCCTGATGCAAATCTAAACATAATATATCCCCAGTCTTCTCTAGAAACTCATTATTCATCCAGGTTTTGGCTCCTGAAAAGCACAAACTGGACATTTTTATACAGAGAGAGATCACAGTCTTCCAATAGAATGAAAATAATATCTCTCTATTCATGCTTTACTTATCTTAAATCTTGATTTCTGATGTTATAACTCCTTCTAAGCTGCAAGACTCCTCAGATCAATGTTGTCAAGGATCAAACCACTTTCCCTTCCTCTAGTATTCTTCCTAAGGATTATGGCATTAAAAATGAAAAAAAAAATTACCTCTGTTCTCAGTCTCTTTTGTTATCCATCTTCTAACGACCACTGATTTAATTTGATTTTGAGATTGTAGTTACCTTCCTTGCTGAATTCCTCTAAATGATTATCATTTTTCCTTTTAGGGAACAACGTTCAGATCTCAGCATGCTCTCAAACTCATTTTATTCAGGCGCTCATTCACTATTTCCATGTCTAAGTATCTAAATTTTACTTCTGGTTGACAAGTTCCCTGCCTGAGCACACTTTGTCAGAGATGTCAATGTACAAAAGCTCTTCAGGCCTTTCCAGTTGTCTGCAGATGCCATCTCCAGAATTTATTTTGGTTACAGTCTCCCTTCCCAAAACATCTCTGGGATAAAATGCAGTCTAGCACACAGCTTAAAACAATGAGCTTAATTAAGTATATATAATTTATTCTGTACTTATGTTCACAGCCCAAGAATGCCAGATCTACATATAAAGACATGGAATGATGTGTTCCTGGCCGTCTAAGTTGGGACAACCCTTATAACCACCATTCATAATGATAAATTTCTTTTTTTTTACATCCTTACATACTAAAAAAAGGGTATCAAATAGAAATTGATGTTTTCTTTAGT